>NW_027528798.1:5963846-5981459 GCF_008692635.1 Crocuta crocuta
TTTTTTTTTTTTTTTTGATGTTAAAATGGTTTCAAACCTACGGGAAAATTTCAAGAGCCGTACAGAACAAAGATCTACGTCCTCTTCACCCAAATTTCTCAGTTATTAACATTTTATATTCCATTATCATCTCGTGTCTTTTCTGACATGATGCTCTCTCACCCTTACATTCTCAGTGTGTCCCCCCCAAACACAAGAACACTGTGCTGCACTGCCAGCCTCCAGCCCTCCCCACCAGGAAATCAACACCGGCACAGCACTGCCCACCAATACACAGGCCCCGTTCACATCGTGCCCATCGTCCCAGCAACCTCTCCTTTTCCTTTCTGGCACAGGGTCCCAGCCAGTACCACATGCGGCGTTTGGTGGTCATGTCCCAGTCTCTTCTGGTGCCATTTGGAAGCAGATTTAGGGCACCTCCAAATTCCTAAAAACCTAGTTTTGGTTCTCATTCCACCCCTGACTTTCACTGACAGGAGCTTAATCATTGGATCAGTCTGAGCTTTATTATACTTTGAGTCACACAGAGGAGGGAGATGGTTTCTTAGGAATCATCAGTGCTCCATTTATCACTTTGGCTGAGATTTGGCCCTGGCCCTACCTCTCCAAACTGTTACTCACCTGAACTTAGTGTTTGTTCCTCTTCTTCCACACCATTCTTGGCCCCCATCCAAGGGCTCCTTAACAAAGGGTTAAGAACCCACTCTTGGGCATGAGTCCCAAAATGCTGACATTTGTGTCGTCTGATTTTACTAGGTTGTATTGGCTAAGCAAAGTTGACTCGCTGGTCCAAGCTCAGGTTTACAAGTGCCGCATTGTCAGCATCAGCAGAATCCTATCTGGAAAAGTGCTGTGCAGGAAGGAACAAATGGAACTGTGTATTTGCAAGCCAATGACTCTCTACCTGAAGTGTGGGAGCTCTAATGTGTGGGAGCTGAGAAGCTGATTTCTGCTCTATGAGAAAGTTAGAATAGGGAGTTCTTGATCTGATTCAGATTTTGGAAGTCTAAACATGCTCCATGTGCCAGCGCACAAATAAATAGTGCCTTTATTTCCCCTTTCCCTCCTCCACTGATTCCCCCAACCCCAGCACCCACTGCACCACTGAGCGGTTCTCAGAGTCTGTTGTCAAGCTCTCCTCTAAGGAGAAATGGGTGACCAAGAGAGATGGGGAGGGGGATCCCCATTTCCTGCCGTTGGAAGCAGCTTCCCTCCAGGGTGGGGCGCTTCCTCCAGGAAACTCTGCTTTGTCACCAGGGCCAGTGTGTGTACTGCAGGCTCTAGGAAGACAGCAGCTAAGCAAGAGTCCCAAGAAAGCTGAGTAGGCAGACCAGAGAGAAGGTGAGCACAGCCAGTGGGTCTCACACCCAGCCCTTGCCATGGGCTGAATTGTGTCCCACCAAATTCAAAGGCTGAGCCCAATCCCCATGCCTCAGAGTGTGACTGTTGTTGGAGATAGGGCCTTGAAAGAGGTGATTCGGTTAAAATTAGGCCTAGGCCGTTAGGGTGGGCCCTAGTCCAATCTGACTGGTGTCCTTATAAAAAAAGGGAAGCTTGGCCACAGATAATGGTGCATGTGCATACAGTAAAGACCCTGCAAGGACGCAACAAAAGCATCACCAACTCTAAGCCAAGGAAAAAGGCCTCAGAAGAAACCAACTCTGCTAATCACTTGATCTTGGACTTCCAGCCTCCAGAACCATGGAGAAAATGAATTTTTATTGTTTAAGCCCCCCAGCCTGTGGTATTTTGTTATGGCAGCCTTAACAGACTGACACAGCCCTCCTTAATTGTAGGGACTAGTGTTTCGATTCTGTCTTCCAACTTGTACAGCCCATCTAGTGTGTGAGGTTAGTAGAATATTCTCGACTTTGCCTCACTCTCATCTGCCAGTTAGGGTTCCTTATTACTTCTTAATGAATTCATTATTAATACATCCAGCAAATATGAAGTGAGTCATCTATCAAGTCCTGAAAAAGACCCAGCCCAGCCCTCTCGATGATTTAAAAGGTCCATGCCTTGGGGCGCCTGGATGGCTCAGTGGGTTGAGCCTCCAACTCTTGGTTTGGGCTCGGGTCATGATCTCATGGTTTGTGGGTTCGAGCTCCACATTGGGCTCTGTGCTGGCAGCGCGGTGCCTGCTTGGGATTCTCTGCCACTCTGCCTGCTCCTTCCTGGCTGATGTGTGCTTTCTCTCACTAAATACATAAATAAACTTTTTGAAATTTAAATAAATAAATAAAAGGGCAGTGCCTTTGCCAGGTGCATAACAGCAAATAAAAGCCTTCCCACTCAGCTCCATCAGTGTCTGAAAGAGCAGTGTTCAGAGTAGAAGCTGAGAAGCCATGACTTATACGTGTGTGTGTGTGTGTGTGTGTGTCTCCCTGTCTCCCCCAGGCTCATCAAAGCCCTGTCCTGCCACTCCTGCCATTATCCTGACTCCACTGTCCACAGACACGCTCAGCACCTTACTTGGCCTTTTGGTTCCTCAGCCTCCTCATGTGCGACCATGGCCCTTTCACTGCAGCTCACCCATCCCCCCGCACCCACTAGACGTTACTGCTGGAACAGAGCATTTTCCGAAAGCGATGACTGAAGCATCTCTCTCCAGTGTGTTCCCACCGTGAATGTCCTTCAGTCTTTTGGGTCCTTAACTAGTCTACCCACTCTTTTACGTTTTCCGTCTCCTGCCCTACCCTTCATAGCAGCCACCTGGATGAACCTAGCTCTCTCCCTGCATCTGCCTGAGCAGCTGAGTCCTGGGGAGAAAAATCCAAGGCAAATTGGTACCTCTATACATTTCGAGAGGTTGCCAACCCTTACCAGGTATGCCCTTAACACTGCTTACTTTGGGTTCACTTGAAAGGATTTCAAAGCATCTTTACTCTCCTCAAACCCCAGGCTTCCTACCTCTGTCTCTCTCCCTCTCTCAATAGATTCTCTTTACCCCTAATTCCCTGAGAAAACCGCAGCCACCCAGATGTACTCTCCCAATTTCTTATCTTCCGGCTGACCTAGGTCGGCATCTGTTTATCTTCTTTCCTGCTCCTAAAGGTCTAAAGCCAAACCTCTTAGGTCTGTTTTGATCCCATTTTCGTTCATTAGCCTCCTCAACTAGATCCCTCCTGTTGGATTTTTAAACATGCTGAACTTGTGTCCCGTTAAAAACCATCACACATTTCTTTCTGGATCCCTCAGCTCCTGCAGCTCATGCTCTAGGCCTTCCTTTCTTCCCCCCAAACTTCTTGAAAGAGTTGTGCCCCCTGGTGACCCACTCTCACCCAGCCCACTGTGGTATGGCTTCCGCCTCCATCACTTGACTGAAACATCTCTGGCTGAGGTGATTGTCTTCATAGAACCGTCTGTCTTCTCAGCTGCGCTAGACTGTGCTCCCCACTCCTTACCTAGCACTCCTTCCCCGGCTCCCAAGACACTCTGGTGGCTGTCCTCTCTCCGCAGCTGTCTTTCTGGGCTGCTTTTGCAGGCGCATCCTCCTCTCCTTAGTCAATAAACTTGCAAGCTCTGTCCTCGGCTCTCCCCTCAGCTCCCCCTGCACTCTGCTCTTCCCTAGGAGAGCTCATTCCTGCCTATACCCACACATCCCGCACATGTACATCTCCCACCTCGTCTGTATTCCGACTTCCAGAGGCTTACGTCTAACTGACACTCGATGTTTCAAATGCACCTCAAATTTGTCATCTTTCTCACTCCTCTTCTCTCCAACCCCCCAAGCCTGGTCTTTGTTCAGTAAAGTCTCTATTTCAGTGGTACCACCATCTGCCCAGGTCCTGAAGCCAGCAACTCAGGTGCCATCTCTGTCCTTTTCTGCCCCTCACCATACCCCAAATCTAATCCATTTCTGTGGGCTTATGATCTGCCTTCCAAAGTCTCTCTATCCTGCGCACGCCTCTCCATGGCCCTGCTCCTAGTCCAAGCTTCCCTCATTCTTCTGGACTATAGCAATGGCTTCACATGCTGCAGCCACTCCATCCTTGCGATCTGTTCTACGTGTAGGGCTAGCGGCACCTATTCTTAAATGGAGCCTTTCTATTTTATGTAGGTTGCCTGTTAGACACTCAGGAGCTTTCTCACAATGGGCCTCAACACACTCATTACATCATTTTTCCTGATGAACATCACCATCCCAAACTGTAGGCTGCCTTCGACCTGTTTTGATCACTGGTGTATCCCCAGAAACTAGACTGAAGTTTACCAGGCTAAAGCCACCAGCTTTGGGAGTTTAAGAAAACCACTTTCTAAAGAAGACGATAACGGCTTTCCTAAAGAGAAAAGTATAAGAGTTAATATTAAAAAACCAAAAACAGGCACATGTTGGAATGAGCACTGAGTGTTGTATGGAAACCAATTTGACAATAAATTATATTTAAAAAACAAACAAAAACAGGGGCACCTGGGTGGCTCAGTCAGTTGAGCATGTGACTCTTGATTTCGGTTCAGGTCATGGTCTCACGGTTGGTGAGTTGAAGCCCCACGTGGGGGCTCTGCGCTGACAGAGCAGGCCTGTTTGGAGTTCTCTATCTCTCTGCCTCTCTCTCAAAAAGAAATAAACATTTAAAAAGAGGAAAAAGCTTAAGATCAAAACAAGAACAAAAACAGGGGCGCCTGGCTGGCTTAGTCAGTGGAACATGGAGCTCTTGACCTTGGAGTTGTGAGTTCAAGCCCTACATTGGATGTAGAAATTACTTAAAAAAAATAAAATCTTTCAAAAATTAAAATTTAATTTAATTTTTAAAAAATTAAAAAAAGAAAACTGGCTTTAGACAGAGCCACCAGGATCATAATAATACTTAACAAGCTGAATCCCCAGGGTGGGGCACACTGTGCCTACATTAGTTAGCTCATTCATTTCCCCCCCAAATAGCCAAACAGGATACTAATGATCAGTATATTCTCTTAAAATATGAGAAACCCGAAGTTCTGGGAAGTTAGGCTTACTGTACAAGAAAAACTGCCCTACAGGAGCTATTTTACAGAACCGGGGTCTAGGCCTGAGGTTTCTATCCAGCCCTCACTCTGGCCACGCCCTCCATCCAACCCCACCCCAGCCCTCGCTGGGCTCTCCGCCCCTAACACACCCCTAACACGCCCTCTGCCCGGCCCCACCCGGGACCTCGCCCGCAGGGACCTCNCGGCCCCGCAGTCGGGCTACTCGCCCTCCCTCCCCGCCTCCCTGAGGACGAGTCCCCGCTCCTTCCCCGGGGCCCCGATTTCCTCCCGTCGGTCGGCGACCCTTCATTCATTCCCTAAATCTTGCCCTGNGCGCCACCTGGATGCACGACTGACCCCCCCCCGCCTCCCCCCCAGCTGCTGCCAGTCCTGCCGAGCCGGCCAACAGAAACATGCTCAGGCCCCGACCTGGGCTTCGGTCTTGGCTCTGCCGCTCACTGGCGTGTGACCTTGGGCCAGTTAGTTGATCTTAGAATTTCTGGTTTCCTGTCAGTAAAATGGGGCAATACCCTGTAGGGTTTTTGTGGTGACAGTGGCTCTGGTGTGAGTAATCCAGGTAAAGCGTTCTTGGCACCAGTGTCTGCTATATAGTAAGTGCTCAGTAAGCCATGGCAGATCAAGCGTGTTGAGGGAGTTAGGCAAGACTTCATGGGAGAAGGGGAGTTTGGCTGCATCCGGACAGGATGGGGAGCCTTCAGATACCTGAAGGTGGAGGGAAAAGTGGGGATGGGCATGGAATAAATACTAGGCCAGGAATCAGCTAGAGTCCAAAGCCAGACCCCACCATCCAACACCAGCTCTGATCTGTTACGCTGGGGTTGGGAAACTTTTGCCTGTGGACCCACCTGCCCCGACCTTTTTGGTCTTTGAGCTAAGAGTGTTTTTACATTAAGAAACAAAAAACCCTTAAGATCTAACTCACCACTTAAGTCGCACATTCAAAGTGTATCATTCAGTGGCTTTTAGTATATTCAGAGTTGTGCGACCATCTTCTTCACTCCAGAAAGAAACTCCGCACCCTT
Organism: Crocuta crocuta; assembly: GCF_008692635.1. Lineage (NCBI taxonomy): Eukaryota > Metazoa > Chordata > Mammalia > Carnivora > Hyaenidae > Crocuta > Crocuta crocuta. The sequence goes on from NW_027528798.1 coordinate 5,969,837, forward strand.
CCTGTCACCCCCCAAACCCTAGATCTCTCCCAACCCTAGGCAACACTAATCTACTTTCTGTCCCTGTGGATTTGCCTATTCTGGGCATTTTCTATATCTGGAATCACACAATATGTGGTCCTTTGTGACTGGCTTCTCTCACTTAACATAATGTAGGTTTTTATATTTTTAAAATGCTGGAAAAGATACCTCATGACACGTGAAAATCATGAAACGCAAATTTCAGTGTCTGGAAATAAAGTTTTATCGGAACCCATTCCTTCATTTACGTATTATCTGGGGCTGCCTTGGGGCTGCCTTGAGGCTACAAAGGGAGAGTCGGTAGTCACGGACAGAGATTGTAGGGCCAGGAACGTCTAACATTTCCCCTCCCCTCCTTTACAGAAAGTTTGCCAGCTCCTGTGTTCGCACATCTTCCTTACCCTTGCCTTTCTTCCTCATCCTCTGCCATCTGTGTTACTAGAGATGGGGCAGGCTGGCAGTTTTATCTGTCACCTCACTGTTGTGTTGGGGAAAACTACTCCTTCTCACATTGCACCAGCGGCCTCTTGCACATGAAACACTGTATGCAGATGCCGAAAAGACCTAACGTGCTCTTAGCTGCATTAATTAATAAAGTATTTAGAAGGTGCGGGGTGGGCAGAGCGGACCTGGATTGTTTTTCTGAACTCTGCCTTTCAAGAGGACAGACTCAGGGGCGCCTGGGTGGCTCAGTCGGTTGGGTGTCCAACTTTGGCTCCCGTCATGGTCTTGCAGTGCGTGAGTTCGAGCCCCGCATCAGGCTCTGTGCTGACAGCTCAGAGCCTGGAGCCTGCTTCTGATTCTGTGTCTCCCTCTCTCTCTCTCTCTCTCTTCCTCCCCTGCTCATGCTCTATCTCTTAAAAATGAATAAACGTTTAAAACGAAATTTTTAAAAACAAAAACAAAAGGACAGACCTAAACAAGAATGCATATGGAGTGAAAAAGTCCAAGGAAATGGGCATATTGGTTCTGGAGAAGAGAAGCCACGAGGGACAGGAGAACTTGTTTCATGTCTTATCTGAAGAGCCACTGTGGGGGGAGAGTAGACCCGAGAAGCTTGTGTTTAAACAAATCATTCCAGGGGGTGCCTGGGTGGCTCAGTTCAGCATCCATCTCTTGGTTTCGGCTCGGGGCTCGGGTCTGGATCTCACAGTGTGAGTTCGAGCTCCGCATTGAGCTCTACACTGACAGTGTGGAGCCTGCTTGGGATTCTCTCTCCCCCCTCTCTCTGCCCCTACCCCTCTTGCTCTCCCTCTCAAAATAGACAAATAAACTTAAAAAAAATTTAAGCTAATCATTCCAGAAGGTTCTGGGCTCCTGGTCATTCTCTGTTTTTAGGTAGTGGAGGTAGCTGAGCTTGAAAATAGTAGCCAACACCCCTTTCACCTTACCTCGTCTTTTCAACCTGGTGAGTTCAGTTTTCATCAACCTGGCCCAGTCTACCGCAGCCTGTTAGTTTTGCAGAACTAGCTGTGTCCTTCGGAAACGCCTTACTTCCAGATGAGGAAGGGCTGCACAGGGACCGGGCCCTGCCAAGAGCTGGTCAGGAGGTTTATTGTTTGCTGTGGATGGAACTGTGTGTATCCAGTGGGATCTGCCTGCCGGGCATCTAGTGCTGTTCAGCTTGAGGAGGATAATTCTGGTAATGCTCCCTGGTTGGTGAAGCCTTGGTTTCTAAAACTGGGTGTGTAGGTGTGGGGCAGCTGCCTGAAAGATGCAGCGTGGTTTCGGTCCAGTCTAGAGCACAGGCCTACAGGGTTTGTGAGATTCACAGAGACAGTTTCAAGAGTTCTTACAAGACTCCAGAGGACCATTCCCTTTAATTGGCAGCACCTCTCTGCCCCTGGGGTAAGCAAGCACTTTTCTCCCCGGAACTACTGCTCTACTGACCCCTGTGTCCAGGCCTTCCTTCCCTGAGTAGCAGATTTAGGAAAACCGTCTTCTCTTTTCACCCTAGAGAAGCAAGTTGGGCCAGTAGAAGGAAGTAGAGGTCCTTTTTGTCCATCTCGTAAAACTCGGGGCTGGCTCCTCTCTGGCCTTCGAGGTCAAATGTGGTTTCTGGCCTTCGTGCTGAGCAGCACAGCAGTGAGTTGGTTCTGGTGTTTCCCTGTTCCAGGCGTGGGGTCCGGGTCCACCTTTCTTTCCCTTGAGGCGTGGAATAGAAAGTGGATTCTCCCTTTGAGCCCTAACCTGAGATATTTTATCAGATTTCCACTTGCTGAAATCCAAAGTGAAACTGAGAAGGAGGTTGCTTTTAACTGTATGAACGTATTGTGAAGGGGGGTGGCTGTCTTTCAAAGCTTCCTTTTAAGGCCTTTCTAGTTGATGTTGGAAATAGAGGCCGGCATAATGGTGTGCGACCCACAGATCCCCAGGATTCCTGCTGCCTCGGACCCCAAGGTTTTTGGGTCTCTTGGGAAGCACTGAGGTATTTGCTGTGCCTTTCCAGAAAGCCATTGACCTGGTGACGAAAGCCACAGAAGAGGATAAAGCCAAGAATTACGAGGAGGCACTGCGGCTCTACCAGCATGCTGTGGAGTATTTCCTACACGCTATCAAATGTGAGTCACAGCGGAACCCTCCCCGCTGCAGAGCCCCTGTGAGCGGAGCGAGTAGCCCCTCTCTGATTCCCCTTTTGCAGATGAGGCACACAGCGACAAGGCCAAGGAGAGCATTCGAGCCAAGTGCATGCAGTACCTAGACCGCGCGGAGAAGCTGAAGGATTATTTACGAAACAAAGAGAAGCATGGCAAGAAGCCAGTCAAAGAGAATCAGAGTGAGAGCAAAGGGTGAGTCTGCAGGAGGGCAGGGCCTGGCTGGGACGGCCCTGTGAGCAGTGCCTGCCATTTTTGGTGTTCATGCTGCCTTGGGCTTCTGTAGCGCCTTCCTCATGGAGAATTCCAGCCGGACTGGGGACCAGATCCCTAGCTGCCCTCGGCAGGCGCCTTGCAGAGTACTTCTGTGGGTGGCGCCCCAGCCCTGAGGGAGACAGGGAGGTCACTGGCCCTGGATTCTGTAGTCAGACTCTCAGGCTATATCCTGGCTCTGCCACTTCCTAGCCACGTGAGTGTGGACAAGTGCCGTGACCCCTGTGGCTCCAGGCTCCTCATCTCTAGAAGGAGGATACCCGGCCTGCCCGCCCAGTTCTGCTCTAAGGAGCAAATGAGAGGATGCAGGGAAGGCCCTGAGGGCAGAGCTCCGTGTGCTGTCAGGACGACAGTGTCTGCTGCTCTTATGATCAGAGTTCCCGTCTTCATCTGACTGATGAGGCAACACACTCAGGTTCAGAGATGGTCTAGGTCACCGAGCCGGTACTTGACGGAGTCTGGACCCACACCCAGGACTCCAAAGCCAGTGCTCGCCGTGCAGCTTCTCTCCTCTCGTCTGTGGTTTACTGACCAGAGATTCCAGGTAGTTGAGCATCAAGGCCAGGGGGGTCCTGGAGGTGACAGGGAGGGTGCCAGGCAGGAGCGTCACGTAGTGGGAGACAGGCGGGTGAAGTGTCAGCCGCCCCACCAGCTGAGAGGCGCATCCGGGCTGGACGGGCTTGCCCAGGGCAGGGGGCACACTCTGGGAAGGGAGGAGGAGGGCCAGCGGGTGGGGCGTCCTGGGGAGGCGGGAGGAGCTCTGAGGAGGGCTGAACGCTTATGTCCCGTGAGGTGACTGGCCCTGGGATGAGACCAGTGACTGTGTTCCCTTCCCAGGTGCCCCCTTTAGACTTCAACTTCACCTCTTCTCCAAGTCACAGCCACTTGCTGTCTGGCTGTTAAGTCTGTGCGAAAGGCTGGCGACAGCTCCTGAAGTGCAGCCAAAGCACGTGTCCCTCGCCGGCCTTCTAGAGAGGGCGCACATCTCTGTTCTTGCTCCCTTAATGAAGAAACAGGATGGGTGACGAGTGTTTCCTGGAGGACATGGAGGGAGTGTCGAGAACAGGTGGCCCGAACGTCCTTGGGGTACCTGCTTGCGGGTCTGTCCTGTCGAGCAGGACAGGAGCCTCCCCCACTGGGCCAGCAGCCAGGGCCTGACCCCACTCTCCGTGCCTCCTTGCCGACCGCCTCTTGCTTTAGCATGTCCTCTTCTGTCTCCTTTCCCAGCAGCGATAGTGACAGCGAAGGGGATAATCCCGAGAAAAAGAAACTGCAAGAACAACTGATGGGTAAGAGGCCGGAGGCCCCATAGCGATGGGAGGGGACGCGGCGAGGGGCTCCGAAGGGTGAGCTTGGGCGCCTCAAGCCAGGCTCCGGGTCCAAGGCTCCGCTTGTCTCTTTCAGGTGCCGTTGTGATGGAGAAGCCCAACATCCGGTGGAATGATGTGGCCGGGCTAGAGGGCGCCAAGGAGGCCCTCAAAGAAGCTGTTATTTTGCCAATTAAATTCCCACACTTGTTCACAGGTAAGAGCTGAGCTACTTTAGGCCCAGAAGGTGAAAGCAGCAGACTTTCGAAGAAGCCAGCTCAGGGCTGCCACTCTCAGGGTGTGTCCAGGAGCAGGTGGCCACTCGGCTCTCTCGGCCGTCAGCGGGTGAGGGCCCGACCTTCCCACGGGCTTTGAGTCGGGAGAGGCTCCGGGACCTGCTCCTCACTGTCATTTGGCTCCTCCTCTCTGGTGTCAGAAAGACCTTCTCAACTAGAACTTTGACTTGACCACCCCAGTGAGCAATCAAGGTCAGGAACCAGTGCCAGCCAGTGTCACTTTGCAAGCTCTGGCGGGTCATGAGCCAGGGCTAAGAGCAGGTTCTCAGCAGTTAGTTCAATTCCCTTTATTCCTTCACTCCTCGAATCACTTGTCTTGTAGGACTTTCCTCTTCTGCCCCAACTCCCATCTTTTTCTCTCTTTCCTTTCCCCAGTTGGGAGGAAGCTCACCTTAGTTTATTCTTTCTCCTAGGCAAGCGTACGCCTTGGCGAGGGATACTGCTCTTCGGACCCCCCGGCACAGGCAAATCCTACCTGGCCAAAGCGGTGGCAACGGAGGCCAACAACTCCACCTTCTTCTCTGTGTCCTCCTCAGACTTGATGTCTAAGTGGCTGGGGGAGAGCGAGAAGTAAGTCAGCTGCCAGGCCCTGCTGCCCCGCCCTCATGTCACCTCCCAGAGGAGCCTCTGCTGGGTGTCAGGGAGAAGTAGCCAGGAGAGGGGGATCTTGCTAGCTTGTTGGGTGGGACACTGTCCTGACAGAGTGCTGACATTGACTGGGAACTTGGGAGAGGGGAGTCCTCCGGAAGGGAGGGGAAAGGCACTCACAATCTCTGGGTATCTGGTGAGTGTCCCCTATTGGGAACTTGGTGTCGTTCAATTATTTCTCACACCGACTCACATTTTGCAGAGGATCACACTGAGGCTAAGCGGGGTGGAAGAGACTTGTCCTCAATCCAGAGCTAATGAGTGAGGCTGTCACCAAGGCAGACTGTTTCCCTGGTACAGTGCTGCCAGCAGATTTGTGATGACTTTTTCTGAAATCCAAGCATGACTAGAATCTTGACCCGCCTGTGGGAAGGTCAAGAGAAGTAGTAACTGGACCCCTGGCCGGGCCTGTGTGTGGGTGTCCTGATCCCACCTCCGCTTGTCACCTTCACAGGCTAGTCAAGAACTTGTTTGAGCTGGCCAGGCAGCACAAGCCTTCCATCATCTTCATCGATGAGGTGGATTCCCTCTGTGGGTCCCGCAATGAAAATGAAAGCGAGGCTGCCCGAAGGATCAAAACGGAGTTCTTGGTCCAGATGCAGGGTGCGTGCCAGTACTGGGTGCCCTCCCTGGTTCTCGGTCCACCTAGGGCCAGCCCCAGGCTTCGGGATTTAGCTGCGGCCGGATCTGGTTGTCCTCAGGGTGCAGAGAAAATGTCCCAGGAGCGGTTCTCAGCTCCATCTCCCCAGGCCTTCAGCAGCGAGGTCACCACGGCCTCCGCTGCCGCCCTCTGCCCTTCCCAGGCCGGGCAGGGTTTGGGGATCTGGGCCCCGCAGAGCTGCCGGGGGGCCCTGCTGGTGGCGGCACAGGGATGGCCCCACATCAGGTGCTTCCAGACTCTACCTGGTGCTTGCGGGTGTTGTGGGTCAGCGTCTGTGTTTCCCTTTCTCCACAGGGGTGGGGAATAACAACGATGGGACCCTGGTCCTTGGTGCCACAAACATCCCGTGGGTGTTGGATTCAGCCATTAGAAGGAGGTGAGCCTTCCCCAGTAGGAGCCAGGGCCTGAGGGCTTTCTCCAGCCGTGGTCAGCCCGCCGCTGGCAGCTGTGGGTACAGCCTGGCCCCTGCCCCTGGAGGCTTCTTCATGTCTGCACGGCGAGCAGGTCCTCGGTGAGGCCAGCTTTGGGAGGACCCCAGCGCCCCTCTCCATTAAGACCGTCGTGCCGTCTGCTTTCAAGTCCTGCCCTGTGCTTGGCTCTCTAGGTTTGAAAAGCGGATTTACATCCCGCTGCCCGAGGAGGCTGCCCGTGCCCAGATGTTCCGGCTGCATCTGGGGAGCACCCCCCACAACCTCACGGATGCCAACATCCACGAGCTGGCCCGGAAGACGGAAGGCTACTCAGGCGCTGACATCAGCATCATCGTGCGGGACTCCCTCATGCAGCCTGTTCGAAAAGTACAGTCAGCAACGCACTTCAAAAAGGTGAGTGGGCCAGTGGGGAGTCGCTTAGGGAGTGTCACCGGAGCAGGGATATCCGCGTTCTCGGCCACCTCCTTGGCTGCTCAGGTGATACATCTTTGGTCTCCTGGAGAATCCAGGGCCCTCTGGCACCAGGCGCTGCGGTTGCCCCTGCTCTGTCCTTCCCTCTAGTTCTTTTTGCTCGAGTGTGACCACCTCAGACTGTGAAGCCAGAGGACGTGGCAGCACGGCAGCCACCTCTGCCACCCCGGCTGGGCCACCATGCATGGGGACCCCACTCGGTGTCTGAAAAGCGGGGGGCACAGAATCAGGCTGGAAGGAGGATCTCCTTTCACACAGCACATCTCTGCCCAGTGTCTGCCAAGGGTCCTACTCTGCCCCGGGTGCTGTTCTAGGAGCCAGGGAGACATCTGTGACCAGAGTAGACAAAATCTCTGCCCTTTGGAGCCTCCTCTCTAGTCAGGGAGAAATGTGTTTCTTTGAGGGTGATGAAGGGAAAGACAGAGGAGGGGAGGGGGTCTGGCGTTCCTGAAGTTTGGTTGGAGCGGGTTGTACTCTTAAAGGATATGTCACCCCACGTGACGTTTGAGTCAACAGTTGAAGGCAGAGGAATTATCCTTGATGTTATTCGGGGAGGTGTTGCCAATAAAGCAGACTGGTTGGAAAGACATTTCTGATGTCACTGCGTTTGTGGTGGGATCTGAGAGAATAGATGAGGAAGAGGTCAAGGCACTCTGGACCCCAGACTGAGGTTCAGGAGAGCAGCACCTGCAATAGCAGGCTAGTCACAAACCGCTGAAATCCTCCCTCGATCTTTGACTACCAACCCGAGTTTCAAGGGAGTCATTGCCTTCTCAGACTGACGACCTCGAAACCCAGGTGTGCGTTCATTCCCTACCACTCCCTTCTCTTCACCACTCAGAATCTGAGGCGTCCTGGGTGGCTCAGTTGGTTAAGTGTCCGACTTCAGCTCAGGTCATGATCACATGGTTTGTGAGTTTGAGCCCCACATCGGGTTCTGTGCTGACAGCTCAGAGCCTGGAGCCTATTTCAGATTCTGTGTCTCCCCCTCCCTCTGCCCTTCCCCAATTCGTGTTCTGTCTCTCTCTGTCTCAAAAATAAATAAAACAAAAAAAGAATCTGAGGCATCCTGTCCCTTCCCCAAGCACCAAGGGGCAGCCTCTTTAGCCAAACTCCTCTTTGATTTCAGGTCTGTGGCCCTTCCCGCACCAACCCTAGCGTTATGATCGATGACCTCCTGACCCCATGTTCGCCAGGGGACCCGGAGGCCATAGAGATGACTTGGATGGATGTCCCTGGTGACAAACTCTTAGAGCCTGTGGTTTGCATGGTAAGTGGCCGGCTGGGCCAGGGACTGCACACAGCCCAGAAATTTGGGGCCTTGGGTCTGAAAATAAGCGTCTCCCCTTCTCTGTCTTGGGCTGTTGTGCCTCCTCTGAAACAGAGAATGGCCAGTGGGGCTCCGGGCAGCTGGAGCTCCTGCCATTAGACTTGCTGGGGGCCCAGGATGAGGCCATAGTGTTAGCATTTTACTTTCTTCAGCAAGAAAAAAGGCCAGCTGGTGTGACTGCATCATTCCATGGGTTTGGCCTGTTTTGTGCCAGAAGGAGACCGTGTCTTTCAGCAGTTTGCTTTGATGCCAACGCACAGGCAGTGTCAGGTGACTAGCCTGGCCCCTTCCTCATCCTCGTCTTGCTGATGGTCTTGCCTGTTGGGTGTGGCACATGTCCTGCCAGTGTGGCTAGTGTGGTGTGAGGGTCAGGAAGAACTTGTCACAGGAGTTAAGAGATGAGGGGAGCTTGGATTCTCTCAGGTGAAGAGTGGGCCTGTTTGGAAATGGCATGAGCCGCCTCTGGAGGGAAGAGCTGTTCTGTCACAGGAGACATTGAGGCAGAAGCCGGGCAGCCATGGGGAGCTTTTCATTTGGGGCTGGGAGTGATCGTGAGGGCAGGCCTCTTCCTGCCCTGGACCACATGGGTCTGCGGCCCAGGGAGGCCGAGGACCTGGAGCCTGGCTCCTCCTCAGCCTCGTGCCCTTGTCCTTGCAGTCGGACATGCTCCGGTCTCTGGCCACCACTCGGCCCACCGTGAATGCGGAGGACCTCCTGAAAGTGAAGAAATTCTCAGAGGACTTTGGACAGGAGAGTTAAACATTTCTTCACTCAGTGATGGCGAAGGTGGGAGGAATTGATTGGGGTAAAAAATCCACGGCACCCCCCATGTCAGCAGCCAGACAGGGCGCTGGGGCTCATTTTAACGTCACTCTGGCGTCCCCTTTGCTGTCTGGCCACCAGCCGGGGAGCAGGAAGGAAGGGCCTCCAGGGCCGCAGAGACACGGAAGCACATTTGGCACTGGGCGGAATACTGGTTCTTCCTACTTCCTCCTCCTCCTCTTCTGGATGCTCATCAACTCCTTGTCCTGCCCCTCCCCATGTTGTTTTGTTTTGTTTTGTTTTTAACCTTTCTTGTTCCCCTAAATTAATGCTGCTTGGATTTTTGTCTTGTTTATAAATAAAGTTAAAATCTCCCAGAAGCGTCAAGGAGTAGGAGCAGCCCACACCGCGGGGTTGGTGCAGACCTTCTGAGTGGCTTGCCAGCTCCCTCCGCCCATTCCTTTCACCCAAGTTTTACTCCTTGTGAACACGATGGCTAATGCCTCGGGTCGCCAGCCCAAGCCCTGCCTGTGAAGGCTGAGAGTAAAGCCAAGCCATTCCCAACCTCCTACGTCAGCATCTCGGGCCCTGTGTCCTCCCTGCAGGAGGAGAGGATGGTTTTTGTGAGCACAAAGCTGTGTAGATCGGAATGAGTGAGGGCAGTCAGGTGGGTTTCGCTGCTGCCTTTTCTTCCCTCTGAATGTGAGAACACTGAACTCGGCCACTGCCCCTGGCGCCCTGCCCTGAAAATGGGCTAATAAATCCCTTTCCCCCTTGAGCCACCTGAGTGATCTCATCTTTGATTCCTGTCTGTGGCTCCTTGAAGGCCACGCTTGCTTCCAATAGAGAGACCTTCTGGTTTTCTCTCTGCTCTTCTCTTCAGCAGAGGAGGGCATTGCTGTCACAGTTCCCTGGCCAGTTCTCCGGTCAGGTTGGCCAGAACTCTTTTCACCCCAGGGCCTTGCAGATGTGGGACCTGGACAGTTCTCCCTGCAACCCAGGGGGCCTGTGGGAGATCAGGCAGTGCTGGGCCTGCGTCCCCTTGAGGCAGCCTGCCAGCTACCACTGAGCAGTGGCCACCCTGTTCGGGAGTAGAGCGCGCTCTCCGGCGCTCTCCGGCCATCCCCACACGCACTGCTGCTCTCCTTTATGTTGCCTGCCCTGTGGCCGTTTGGATTTGTGACTCCTGATCATGAGACACCTGAGGCTCCGGAGCGGGCAGCCCTAGAAAGGCCATCTGGTGAGGAGGCTGTTGCACGTTGACCACGTGCATACAAATACACAGAAGGCCTGGCCTGGCGTAGGGTTGTTCCGGCCCTCCTCCCCCTTCAGAAGCCGGTATTATTGTTCTAGATCTTGGTAAAACCCGAATTCTCCAGAACGGATTATGTGGCCCACTCTTAGATCACGTTAGCCTTGCCCCTGTGGTGTTCTTTGATTTGGTCGGGAATGGCTGTTGAATTGAGCCAACTTTTGATGGGTTCCTTGAAGGCTTGGGCCCAAGTACTCCTCCCCGGTGTGGGTGTGTTAGCCCCGCCTCGATAACCCGCTGCAGCAGGCTGGACCTCTGGTGACACGCAGCACACGTGGCTGCCATCGTTGTCGCTCAGGAGTTCCCACAGCCCTCGGTAAGTTAACGTGCCCTCAGCCACCAGTTACTGCTTGTAAGTGCTGGACTCGAAGCCAGCATAGGACACTGCCTCTGCTCGTGCTGTTTCCTGTTACTGCTTGTGTTTTCTTATTCTGCCTCCAGGCACCTTTACTTAAATCAGGAGTTCCTCACTTTATTTTTAAAATCTTCCTTTCTGCTGCTTAAACACCTTGACAAGTCACAGGGGTTAATGGAAAATGCTGCTGTGGCTCATCACAGCTGTCACAGATGCCATGCCTCTCCATTCCATTCTCCACCAGTGACGGGATGCAGGATGACAAATATCCTATTCACATTTGGGGCTGAACTAATAGACTGATGCAGTGGCTTCATCATCTATGTTAAACATGGCTACTTTGTGCAGAGAAATTTCCTCCCCTGAATGCTAACCCTGAATCTTCTGTCTACCTTGGTTTTCACTTTGGTAGTTTACTTCTAAAATCTTCCGCCTGAGGTGGGAGATTTTATTAGAAATGCAGATTTGTTGCCTTTGATCTACAGTATCTAGCTGAACAAATCCTTCCTCCTAAGTGGAGGTTAGATTAGTAACCTCAAGTTGTCAGCAATATAGATAGTTTCAGGCTTGCTCTTGGGCCCCCAGGTCAGGAAACTAGGTAAATGTCCTGGCCCTACATTACAAAGGCATCAGTAAGGACTGTTAACCTCAGAGCACTGTAAGATGTAAGGAAGCATTGGAATATTCTGATGCCATCCTGCAAGAGCTTCTGAACATTGCCCACGGGAATGGAGCCTCACTGAACTAGAATCTTCATGAGGATCCATGTTTTTAGTATAAACAAAGTCTTCTATAGACTTCCCCCTGGGGCTGAGTATCTAACCTTGGAGCCCTTTTGGATCCTGTTCCCTTCCAAAGTGTAATGCACAGAGAGCCGGTTCCCTTTTGCTTGGCCTTATAATATGTTCCCCACATAGCCTGTTTAGAGATAGCCATACAGGAGAGTGGGGCTTCCCTGGGCTTGTATAGCTAACTGCTGTTTAAAACATGTTTTGGGGCGAACCTGTTTGGCTTGGTGGGTTAAGTGTTGACTCTTGGCTATGGCTCAGATCATGATCTCATGGTTTGTGAGCTCAAGCCCCATGTTAGGCTCTGTGCTGACACCGTGGAGCCTGCTTGGGGTTCTCTCTCCTCCTTTCTCTGCCTCTCCTTCCCGCCCCCC
>NW_027528798.1:5981470-5983753 GCF_008692635.1 Crocuta crocuta
AACCCAGCTCATGCTTTCTCTCAAAATAAATAAACATTAAATAAACTGTAAAACACTTTTCTTTTTTTCTAAATAACTTACTGGACTTACTGCATGGGTACTTGGATTTTGAGGGCTCTGTTTGGTAAGGGTACCTGCATTACAAAACAACAAAAATGAGACAAGACCAGTATCTAGAGAAACAAGTTCCTTTACCTCTTGATAAAGCTATTGTAAGGCTCATCATTGGTCAGTGTGATGCTATTTTTTCAAAATAAGTGTGACCAGGAAGCACAAGCTGTGCTTTCTAATTGTGACAGGAAGAGGTTCATTGCTCCCTCTCAACTACCATCCCCCCCCCAGCTGTGCTGCATGACCTCCACCCAAGAATGAGCCAAATACCAGCTGCCCAAGGGATCTCAGCAGGAAAATCATCCCCAGATCTGTTAAAGACAGAAGGCAGAAGGTGGAGACCAAAACTGTGTGAACTTGGCAAAATGTGTGGGTACTCATTTATGTTAATATTGTCATTAAACACGTCTATGAATTGTGGCCATTCTGTTGTTTCACCTACACGTTCAAACTGGTGTCCGAGACAAAGAAGGATCCTGCAGGTAAGACACACAAGCCCTTTGTAGAAAGAACTCTGTAAAGATGGTCAACCATAGCTTTAACCTGAATTTTAAACAAAGCTTTCAGGTATTTTGGAACTATCTTACTATCAAATTTTGGCTTTGGGATAGATTATACAGGTCTATGAAATCATGTCTATTAAGAGTGGTTATTTATTTGCCCCACTTATTACCATACAAAATCATCGGAAATGTCCTTTCTTTAGGGGGAGCTCATTTTCTTCTCAAGCTGAAGGCAGTATTTTGTCCATGGCTGATTTCAAGGCAAACATTTTTAACATACTTCTCCAGCCTGGTTTGGCAATCCATTGTTTTCTGTCAGAGCCAAGCCAATATCAAGTTGATGTCAAGCAAGCCAGTCCCAGCTCAAAGCCCAGGCGTCTGTGTTTTGGTTTCCAGAATTCTCAGACGCAGCAGGAAAACTAATCATTCACCTCCATCCAGTGGATGTTTGTAAATGTCTTGCTGTCCATTTTGTCGATGAACAGGCAGCCCTGCAAGTGGTCCATCTCGTGCTGGATGATACGGGCTGCCCATCCGCTTGCCTGCCACACCACCTGCTCCCCTCTGGGGTCCAGCCCTGCAAAGCGATTTACAGCCTGGGTAAGGATATGCTGAACTGCATCACTTTTAACCTCCTTCCTTTCCCCTGCCCTTGGCCGTTCCTATTCACAAGAGGCAACATGAGAAGGGAATGCAGACAGCAACCCCCATCCTTCCCAGAAAAGATGCCTTAACTTTGCCCTTTACCAAGTATTCAGTGTGGCTCTACCGCTGACAGGTTGCTGGGCTTGCTATGGGGCTGAAATGAGAAAAGATCTTCATAAGATGCTTCCTTTCTGAACATTCCTCTCATTTCTGAAATACTGCTGTTTGATTTCAATTCCTAAAGGCATTTCGACTTGGTATGTTATAAAATAAAAGGATACCATTTAGTTTCTGACCTGGACCAAGTGGCTTGCTCAAGAGGCACAATCCTCCTAATCCCAGCAACGAATTCATTTCACAAAACGTCCTGCACTACGACAGACCGGGAATGGCATATCACCCTGGACAGGGCAAAGCTGGTCCCCCTATTCCCACTCCACCATGACAGATGCAATCAGGGCAAAAGTCTGTGTGTGCGAGAGGGCACAGAGCAGAGGACCTGGTGTGAGGTACCATCGAAACTAGGCCACGTTCTCAGGCCCAATACATGCCCCCAGCGAGCGGGCTCGGCTGTCACACGAGCCTCCTTCCTATCCCAATCGGTCAGGCTTGAATCACGTTTACTCCGCTCATCCTGATCGTAGTTCCAGACAGAAGGCGTCACTGAGCCTGCGCTTCACAAGTCTGCACTTTAACTGGAGCTCTGAGGAAACTATTTCGTGGAACCCGAGGTCGCCGCCTCCATGGGGGATGGGGGGTGAGGGACACAGCTGTTTACCCAACCTCCCACGGCCACTGCCCATCCCCCCACCCCCGCACCTGAGATCTGCACGGCCTGGAAACGGGGCACACAGGCCAGGAAGCCGGCGACGCTCTCGCAGCCCTCAGGGAAGGTGACCAGGCGGCTGTCCAGCACCCGCAGGCTGGGGTTCACGAACACGCGCAGGGGGAAGGGCTCCATCTGGCGGGCCTCGCGCAGGTGCGGCGCGCAGGCGCGGCAGAGGGCCTCGGGGAACTCCAGGGC
>NW_027528798.1:5983828-6018261 GCF_008692635.1 Crocuta crocuta
AGCCGCGGCCGCGCGGGCCCCGCCAGCTGCGCGGGCTCCACCGGGGCCGCCACAGTCCGTAGCGCCGGGTCCCCGACCTGACACACGCGCGGGTACGGCGGCTCGGGCGCTCCCCGCACCAGACGCCGCACGTAGCGCCAGTACGACCGCTGNTAGGGGTCCGCACCGGGCACCTCGGCCTGCGGCGGCTCGGTCCAGTCAGCCTGCTCCTGCGCACCCTCGGGGAAAGCCGCAGCGACCGGCTCGACGCCTGCCTCCTCTGCCTCCTCGGTGGGGAGTTCTGGGGCTGGAGCTGGGAGCTCGGGCACCAGCTCCTTTTCGTCTAGACACAGGACCAGCTCTCTCTTCGGCAGGATGAAGGCGAGAGGCTCCTGGACGACGTCGATGTTCACGTGGCCAAGGTTTCCGTACTTGGAGAGCTGGGTGGGGGGGATGCCTGACTCAGAAAGTAGGGAAAGTGAAATAGAAAAAACGTTCAATAAATTTAAATATTGATGTCACAGGGGAAAAAACACTTCGAGGGCGTCACAAACACAATTTCCATACTTCAATACAGTAAAAGTCATCTTTGTGATATGGGACAGGAAACTACTGTGAAGAGAGACTTCGATAGTAATCTGCAACAGCACAGTGTAGGGTGGATGGAAGAGAACCTCAGAAGGCACTAGCTTCCTTGAGGAAGGAAAAGGCCGGGGGGTGAGGGGGGGAGTGGCCAACAGCTACTCGGCTCCTATGATCACCGGCCCACTGCCCCGGGGAAGTTCTGTCTCCCCCATGACGCACCCCCAGCACAGAGAGGGTGGGCACAGGCCAGTGAAGACAAATTGGGAAAAATCTTTTTAAGGCACTTTCTCTGGACGTTTTATAAATAGAATCATACTATGTGGTTCTTTTCTGACTTCTTCCACTTAACCAGATAAACACATATGATATGATTCCATTTATACGAAATGTCCAGAAAAGGCAAATCTGCATCAGAAAGCAGATTAGTGGTTGCCAGGGGCTAAAGGTGGGATTGGGAATGACTGCATTGGGCATGAGGGATCTTTTTGGGGTGATAGGAACGTCCTAAAATCGGATAGTGAGAATGGTTCTACGTGTCTGTCTTTTTACTAAAAAACATCAAATTTTACAAATGGGTGAATTATTTGGTATGTGAATTATATCAGTAGAGTACCATAGTTTCTTAAACTCTTTTTCCTCCTTTGTCTTACCTAAGGTCTGTGCTATCTGAGCTGGTGGAAACAGGACTTGGAGACAGCGATTTAAATATGGAACGAGGTCTTCCAGGAAGACAGTGCAGAACTGGACAAAGAGTTCTTGCTCCCCGTTGCTGAAAGCAGCCTCTTCTGCACGATGGAAGGCCAGGATTATATTGGTTACCTAGGGGACAAGGCATAAAGAAAGTAGCTCCAAACAGTACATTATATTACTGTCTTGTTTAAATTCAGAATTGTGGTCACTCTTCACTGTTCTGTCACTTCACTGATCTATTTCTGACCCAGCTTGTTTCATTACCGGCACAGGTTCCAGTTCCAGTGGAAGAGCATCAAGAGGTTCTTGACTCCTACAGGAGATGGACCAGAACCATACTGGATTCAGGAAAGTGAAGCAAAACTATAAAAGACTTTTACTGAGTAAGGCCTTTGAGGTTCCAGGAGGCTAGACCGCCAGAAAATTGGGAAACAAGACAGACCTGGAAAATAAGTTCCACATACAAATAACAGAGCAACCTAGCTGACGTCATAGACGGGTGTCCTGGTGACAGGGTTAAGAACACAGAGCCTCAGGGGATGCTACACTTTCCTGTTCAAGTCCTAGCTGTGTCACTTTTTGGTTTTGTGACTTGCAAGTGATTAAACACTTCATGCCCCCTGTTCCTCAGTTTCCTTACCTGCAAAGTAGGGCCTGCAATAGGACCTACCTCTTAGGGTTGTGACGATCAAGTCTTAAGAAGTATAAAGTATGATGAACACTACCTGGCATCGAGTAAGTTCTATATAGACATTAGCAGATAACTATTACCTGAATTTCACTGACAAAAAAGTTTCAATGCTCATGCTTTCTTGCTCTTACAGGAGGATAATAACGGTAAGAATTTTTTTTTTTGAGTACCACAAGTGGGAAAGTTTATTAAAATGAAAAGTATACTCTCGAAGATATGAGAGCAGGCAAGCATGAGAGAGAGGGAGCTGGGCCCAGAATGATTTAAAAAAATTTTTTTTTTCCGGGGCGGCTGGGTGGCTTAGTCGGTTAAGTGTCCGACTTTCGCTTAGGTCATGACCTCGCGGTTTGTGGGTTCGAGCCCCGCGTCAGGCTCTGTGCTGACTGCCAGCTCAGAGCCTGGAGCCTGTTTCGGAATCTGTGTCTCCCTCTCTCACTGACCCTCCCCTGCTCATGCTGTCTCTCTCTCTCCTAGAAATAAATAAAAATATTAAAAAAATTTTTTTCCCCCACATTTACTTACTTTTGAGAGACAAAGAGCGTGAGCAGGGGAGGGGCAGAGAGAGAGGGACATAGAATCCAAAGCAGGCTCCAGGCTCTGAGCTGTCAGCACAGAGCCTGACGTGGGGCTCGAACTCACGGACCTCGGATCATGACCGGAGCTGAGGTCAGATGCTTAACTGACTGAGCCATCCAGGCGCCCTGGCCCAGAAAGATTTTATATAATCATGTCACAACTGCCACTTGGCTGACAGCAATTATATGATGCCATAAGTTTTAAGAAGCACCTCAATATCTAAACGTTTAAATATGTAAAAAAACGCATAGGATATGATTGGTGCTAGTATTTCTTGTGTTCTGTAGCATTAAGATGGCTCTTAGGAATCCCACCTCCTGGTGTCCACTCCTTTGTGTAATCCCTTTCCTTTGACTGCAGGCAGAATGTGTGTCTTGTTTGTAACCAATATAATATGGCAATATGAATGATGTAATTAAAGCCCCTATCAGCTGACTTTGAATTACTCAAGGGATATCCTGGGTGGGCCTGACTTAATCAGATGAATCTTTTAAAACAGGGTTGAGGACTTTCCTAACAGAAGAGACTCATGCAGGAAAGATGCTCTTCCACTGGCCTTGAAGAATCAGAAAGCCCCACTGTGAACAGGCTTATGGAGTGAGGTGGCTTCTAGGAGCTGAGGGCCTTAGACCTATAACTACAAAGAACAGAAATCTGCCAACATGAAGGAGACTGAAAGGGGATGTCAAGCTTTAGATGAGACCGCAGCCTGGCCAATAACTTGACTGCAACCTTGTGAGAGATCCTAAGCAGAGGACCCAGGACTCCCAATCTACAGAGAGTGGGAGGTGATACACGTATGTTGTTTTAGGCTGCTGTGTTTAGGGGAGTTTGTTATGCAACAGCAGAAAACAACTACAGCATTACTGAATCATTATTACAGGTGAGCCACTTCATGAATTGTTCTAGGTCCCATGAAGAGGGGCACTAACTAGAGCTTCTCAATCAGAAAAACCTCTAAAACTCCACCACAGCTAAGTCTGCAACCACTTAGCACATGGACTGGTTTATAATTTACAAATGTCTGGCCACCTGTTACCAAAGAAAGCCCCAGTAGAGAGCCAAGAGTATGTGCTCACCTTGGCAAGGGCATCCTCCAGGGCTCCAGTCACATCCTGTGCCAGGGCCACAGGGCAGCAGAGGCGCAGATCATTGAAGGCAACCAGAATGTTGTTGAGGAAGCAAGCAAGGGGTGGGAAATCTAAGAGCACCATGGGTGGTTGCAGGGTCCCTGGCTGAGTGACTGGCACAGCAGCAGGCAGGTTACTGCTGCCCAGGATGGCTGGAGCAGAGATGAGGGTGTAGGAATTCATTTCATCCTGGAACTTCTCCACTGCTTCCTGAGTTGCTTTCTGAAAAGTGCTGATGGCCACCTGCTGGAAAATAGGAGCCAACTGGCCCCGGAAATCAGCCCCCACCCGGCTGAAGGACAGCCCAAAGTACATGCACTGACCCAGCAGAGAGTCTAGGCGGCCGCCTATCCCCCGGTTAAGGTTGGTCTCCAGCACCTGCAGGAATTGTGAGACTTTCTGTAGCACCCAGCCATGGAAGATGGCACTCTCGTTCACAGTGTGCCCACCCATAGCTACCGGCAACAATGAATCCTCATCTGAGAATATGGCACGGTACTGGGTGATGATATCAAACAGATGGACACGGCAGGCCTCGATGGTTTTTGTGATGTGGAAATAGGGATCATCACTGGGGATGGCAGTCAAGATGGAACGGAGCCAAGCATCTCGGGCCTGAAGAAACTTCACCCTCAGCTCTGCCTCAGTGAAGACATCCATGCGCCGCAGGAAGCCAATGACACGGAGGCAGGCGGGGAGTTGGATATTGGTCCTTAGTTGCTGGATCAGCTGGCTCAGCATCAGCTGCATGGACTGGCGCACTTCGTTCACAATGCCCTGACAATAAAGGGGGTCAGTCGTACCACAATGAAAAGAGCCTTTCTGGAACCCATTCCACTACCCTTGAATGTTACAGACCAATGTGCCACTGCTTTCCTGACGTAGGAAGATCTCCCGAAGCTGATGTGTGCAGGGTTGCCAACAAAGATCTGGTTCACTGTGGCCTACAGGCCCTGTGTGGTTCTCCTGCCACACCCACTCCCTAATACTGCCTCCTTGCTTGCTGCATCCAGCCACACTGTGTTTGTAATTTTTTCACCCTTTGTATTTCTTTTTTTTTTTTAAGGTTTATTTTTGAGACAGAGAGAAACAGAGCATGAGCTGGGGAGGGGCAGAGAGAGAGGGAGACACAGAATCTGAAACAGGCTCCAGGCTCTGAGCTGTCAGCACAAAGCCCGATGCGGGGCTCAAACCCACGAACCGCAAGATCATGACCTGAGCCGAAGTCTGACGCTTAACCCACTAAGCCACCCAGGCGCCCCCCCCGTCTTTTATTTCTTAAACACTCATAACTTGTTCCCAACTGAGCCTGCTATACTTATTCTTTCCGCTTTCTGGTTTGCGCCTTCCCCACATCTTCCTGTGGCCAGCTCCATCTCATCATCTGGGTCTCAGCTTAAATATTATTTCTCCAACAGAGCCTTTCCTGATGACTCTACCTAGGGCACCTGACTCTAGTCTCCTCTACCCATTCCCTGGTTTATTTTCTTCATTTACCACTATCTGAAAGGATCATTTATTTATTTACCAACTATCAGCTTACATTCATGAAAGCCAGTGCCTTATGTGCTTTGTCTCATTTCTCCCCAGCACCAAGATTAGTGCCTGACATGTAATTAGTATTTATAAGGTGAATGAATGAATATTTTATGTTCAAGCCTGCCTGACTGGCAGAAACTGATGTGAAACCTGCAGTTTTCCTAAGGTGTCTGCCTAAAGGTTCAGCGAGGACCACAGAATTACTGATTACACGAACTTCAGTTTGAGACCTTTTGGGGCAGTTTGGCTACCTGGATGACAGGGATGGAGGAGTATTTCCTCTCCAGTCGGTGTACATAGGCTGCTAGCTCCAGGGCCTCTTCATAGTAGCTGTTCCGGACACAAGTGTCCATGAGCTGGGGGATCTCCAGGATTTCCAGGATTTCCGTGTGCCGGTTTAGAGTCAGTGTGTTCATCCGGCGGTTGGAGCTGATCTCTTCAGCCTCTTTCACAAAGTTTCTGGTAACAAACAGGAAAACATCGGTCACTCACTGCTCCACACCCCAAACTCCACTACCTTTACCAAGCATTTACTACAAACTGGGCACTGAGCTGGATGGTTTGTGACTTAATCTTCACACCAAAGGTGAAAGGCAGAATGAGGGTAATAGACTGAGGATCTAGAGAAGCAATATATGGCTTAACCAGAAGGGATTTTTTTGGGTAAATTTTGCCTCCAAATAGAAGGATTTCCTTGTCAGCCTTCTATCCATTAAAAGTTTTGGACGGTTTCAGTTGTGTGAGTGTGGACTGTTGCTGACAACCCCAGAGTGTTCACTCTGTCACACCCAGTGGTAAGTGCTTGGCATGGATTCTCTTTATTTAGTACAACAGTCCTGTCTGGGAGGGATTTAGCAGCTGACTTCGAAACTTACTAGCTGTGCCCACTGAACAATCACTAAGCTCCCTGTCTCAATTTGCTCAAACATAAAATGCGAATAACAGTACCTAACCTCGAAAGCTGCTGTGAAGTTTAAATGGACTTTTAAGATGCTCAAAGGAGAGCCTAACGCATGGTAAGTGCTATGTAGGATTAGGTATTTCTATCATAAACGTCAGCAGTTACAGTTGCTAAAAGCCCCTTTAGTGCCGGGCCCGCCGCACCTGCAGCTCTGCTGGAAGCTGGGCAAGCGGTCGAGCAGGCTGCCGAGCGACGCCTCCACGTCGCCAAAGAGGCGGTGAATTCGCTCCGTGCACTCGGCGCCGCGGATGAAGGTCTTATAGTTGGCGAAGGCCAAGTCGCGCGTCTGCTGCAGCAGCTGCGCTCGCTCCTCCGCCAAGCGCTCGGGCTCGCGCCTCAGCCGCTCCAGCCCGGAGCCGCTCAACTCCCGGAGGTAGCGGCCCACGTCGGGCCGCTCCCGCCACTGGGCCTCGGGGAAGCGGTCCCGGAACAGCGATGCCAGGAGCCCTTCATCCTCCACTTCCCCGAGAGCCGCCGCAGTGGCGGTCGCTGTGGCCGAGGCCGACGCGGTGGCGGTGGTTGACGAAGCGATGGTCTCCGTCGCCGCCATCTTCGGGCAACAGCGTCACTTCACCTCCCGCCCAGGGAGGGCGCTGGCTCGGAATCTAGGACCGGAAGCCGCGGGGGCACTCTTCCCATCTCTATGGCTTCGTGTCCGTCCGGCTTTCTTTCTCCGACGGTCCTCCAGGCTACGGGGCGCTAGCGTGGGGAACAAATTGAATGCGGCTAGAGAGGCAGGCTTTGGGGTTGCCAGGGAGCGGCTGACGGCTGACTTCCGTTTCCGGCCGCCGAGGCACGCGGATTTGGTGTTGCAACTCAGCGGGAAAATGCGGCCTTTGACTGAAGAAGAGACCCGCGTAATGTTTGAGAAGATAGCGAAATAGTAAGAGCGCGCCCGGGGGAAGGGGAAAGGTGTTTGTGGCAGGGAAGGGCGTGGGTGGAGTGGGGGCGCGGCGCTGGGAGTCTGTTGGGGCGCTGTCTCCAGTTCTCTTTTTGCCTTCAGCATCGGGGAGAACCTTCAGCTGCTGGTCGACAGGCCCGACGGCACCTACTGTTTCAGGCTGCACAACGACCGGGTGTACTACGTGAGGTGAGGCGGTGTCGGGTGGACGGCAGTGGACCGGAGGGAGGACTGGGTCCCACCAGCTTCCCCCATCTGACACCTTCTTCCTTACCTTTTCAGTGAGAAGATCCTGAAGTTGGCCGCCAACATCTCTGGGGACAAGCTGGTGTCTCTGGGGACCTGCTTCGGAAAATTCACCAAGACTCACAAGTTCCGGTTGCACATCACAGCTCTGGATTACCTTGCACCCTATGCCAAGGTTTGTGGGGGGCGGGGTGGTATTCAGTCGGCCACTGGGTATGAAGAAAGTCAAAGACGAGGGCCACGTCAGAAAGCAGATGATTGGGTAGCTTCTCTGCCTCGGAGACCCTGACAGTGCTTGGGTCAGTACTAGCACACAGAGGTATTTGTAGGACTTGCTGCTTGGCCACGGTTCGGGTTCTGGCATAGAAATGCTGTGTAGCCGCATAGTCGTGGTAAAGTTCCGCGAAGTAAAAAAGCTTCTGCAGACCCCACTCAAAAAAAGCCAGTAGGTGGCTTTGGTGGGGAGCATAGTGAGATCCAGAAAGAGTTCTTAAACTATCCGTGAGAGAGACTATAGAGTCAAGTAAAGAACCTCCTGAGAGTTCTTGTTCAGAGAATGAACTATTTGAGATAACTATCCAGTCTTTCTCTTTTCCTTAAAATGCTTTCAGGAAATTAATCACATGGGGGCACCTGGGTGGCTCAGTTGAGTGTCCAACTCTTGATATTGGCCCAGGTCATAACCTTGCAGTTGTGAAATCAGCCCTCAGTTGGGCATTGCCCTGAGCGTGGAGCCTGCTTGAGATTCTCTCTGTGCCCCTCCCCCACTTGTGCCCATGCTCAGGCTCTCTCTCGAAATGAATTTTTTCTTTTAAAAGACAAAAATCTCTTAGTAGAAGAAATTAATCACATATCCAACAGCTGGCTAATCTATGGGATATAATTATTAGCATTTTAATGTCTCTTGGATTTAATTTTGTTTTTTTTTTTTATAGTATAAAGTGTGGATAAAGCCTGGAGCAGAGCAGTCCTTTCTGTATGGGAACCATGTGTTGAAATCTGGCCTGGGTCGAATCACTGAAAATACCTGTCAGTACCAGGGAGTGGTGGTGTACTCCATGGCAGACGTCCCTCTGGTGAGTAGAGATGGTAGCTTTTACAAAAATCAGGTATCTTTTTTAATCAAGAAGGATGTATTTTCTATCTGTGCGCTTCAGAGACTAAATTCTCAGCACCTTTTGAATTTCTCAAAGATAAGAATTGTATTTTTTTCATCTTCGTTATTTCCACCTCTCGATGCATGCCTGTTGAATGACTTGAGTGAATCAGTGTCTCTTCTTTTGAATCCCAGGGTTTTGGGGTGGCAGCAAAGTCTACACAAGACTGCAGGAAAGTAGACCCCATGGCGATTGTGGTATTTCATCAAGCAGACATTGGGGAATATGTGCGGCATGAAGAGACATTGACTTAAAACGAAATCATCGCAAGGACTTATGGCTGTGTGGAAGGGCCTAGCTTTGTTTCCTGTGTCTGTGTAGGCTCCATCATCATGTTGAATTTTGTCAACACTGACTTCTTCAGGGACTTCTTAGTTAAATATTCTCTCTATTGCGATCGAATGCAGGCTGGATTCTTACGTGGAAATGGTTCAAAAATGGCATTTCAGATTTGTGTTTGTGACTAAATAGAATGCTGTGTTTTATATTCGAATCAGAGGGCTTCTTGTCTTGAGTAACAGGTTCTAAGTCGTTGGAACTGAGGACAAGAATAGCTAGCTTCTTGTTATCTGTGATAACACTGTTTTCAAATTCATGCTAAGAACACAAAGGATTTTTTTCATTATTTATATGATGAAAGATATTGCCATTGTAGGATAGTAGGCCATGTATGGGATTTTATGAATGAGATTTGGATAAAATAATAAGAGTGATTTGTCCTGCCAGTTTTCTATACAGTAGGTGTTGTGTGGTATGGAAGAAAACCTGGGATCCAAACCCCGATTCTGACACCTGCCAGCTGTATGGCCTTAGAAGAGTCATTAAACTTTAATAAGCTTAATTTTCTTCTTCTGCTTCAAAAAACGGCTTTAACCATCTACCTAAAAAGGGTTTTTAGAATTAGAAATCGTGTCTGTAAAGCACTTAGCCCAGTGCCTGGCAAATGATAGCTGTTAAATATATGGTAAGAATTATTTTTATATTGCATATATTGGGTATTTCTATCACTAAGGATAGGATCTTATATCTTATAATATCTTTGTTCTTGATCTTTCTTTTTCTTAGATGGTATGATCCCAGGCCAGTGTTATTTTCATCACGTTGATTTCTTAAAACATGATTTCCCATACAAGCCTTTACTTAATTGGACTAGACAGAAAACACTAATCAGAGACCTTGATATAATTGAGCTCTTCCATCGAATGTCCCCATGCCTCCTAAAATTATTTTTGGAATTATTAAAAAAATTTTTTTAGTAAAAAAATTCCACTGTTTTTAAAAACTGTTTTAAATATGCTTTTCTTTTTTTTCTGCTTATTTTAAATTCCAAAGATAACATCTCTCAAAATAAAAAAATTCTCAACTGCAAAAAAGCATTCTGCCAATTCCTGTTTTTGTATGCAACATATAAAACTGAGCTATGTATGTTTTTGTCCCATTTTTTTTCAACTCTTCTCCCTCCCATGGTTCTCAACCCTCTAGATAAACTTAGAGTTAAGGGACTCTTGTTGATGTGCTCTATGATGAACACTTTTTTGATGGTAGCATTTAGTACACACTTTCATAAAAGCCAGTATCAATACTTACATATTTTTATTATTTTATTGTCATTTGGAGGCAATAGGAAAGGAGAGCAATAGACTAAAATGTCTTAACAAGATAAGTTGATTTTTTCCAATAACTTTACAAAGCTTGTGAACCAGAAGAAAAGGACTAGAGTGTTTGTAGTCATTTTGGCTTAGCATCTTGGCTTTTTCGTGTCTGTAATCTTTGGGACATTGAAGAGACGCTTCAAGAAATACAGCTGCAGGATTCCAGAAAGAACAATAACAAAGCTCTGGGCCGTCGACCACCAGTTCACGTAGTTATAGTTTGATTGGAGAAGGAAAAGATCAGCCGTTTTCCTCATGCGGGCAAAGTTGTAATATCGCCACATGTGAAAGATATTGTTCTGCACCTTCCGTGTACTTTCCTGTGGGACAGAAAATAAAAGTAAATAGCCCTCCCTGCCTCCCATCTAGTCACACCGGGGTGCTCATAAGCACTAACCTAAGTCGTTTTGAAGCTGAGTAACTTACTCCTATAATTTTATGATACGTATAGTAAGTTGGTTATTGTAATTGTTAGTAAAGCTGGTTTTGCTCTCTGAAAAAATCGCCTGGACTTTAGTTTAAAAAGACATAATTTTTTTTTTTTAATATTTTTATTTATTTTTTTATTTCTAGGAGAGAGAGAGAGAGACAGCGTGAGCAGGGGAGGGTCAGAGAGAGAGGGAGACACAGACTCTGAAATAGGCTCCAGGCTCTGAGCTGGCAGTCAGCACAGAGCCCGACGCGGGGCTCGAACCCACAAACCGCGAGATCATGACCTAAGCGAAAGTCGGACACCCAACTGACTAAGCCACCCAGGCGCCCCAAAAGACATAATTTTTATAATGAAAAACTTCAGTGCTAAAACAAGAAACTCTTTAGATTTAGACATGTACTCAATACATCACTGCCCTTCTGGGTGATGTTTTCTGTTCTTTGTAGATGGTAGAAGACAGGGGCCTGCCCGCAAACCTTCTTTTTTTTTAGTACTTATTTATTTGAGTAATCTCTTCACCCAACCTGGGGCTCAAACTCGTGACCCTGAAATCAAGTCACATGCTGTACTGACTCAGCCAGCCAGGTGCCCCTGCAAACTTTTTATTAAAGGACCAAATAGTAAATAGTTTAGACTTTGCAGGTGATAACAGTTTCTGTTGCAACTACAAAACTTTGGTCTTGTTAGCACAAAAGCTGCCATATGTAATTATCAAACAAGCATAGCTGTGTTTCAGTGAAACTTCATTTACAGAAACAGGCAGTGGGATTTTGTGTATTGAAAAATACTATCAAGAAAGTGAAAAGACATCCCACAGAGTAGGGAAAACGTCTGCAAATCATTTATTTGATAAGGAACTTCTATCCAGAACATCTAAAAAATTTACAACTCAACCATAAAAAGCCAGCCCAATTTTATTTATTTAAAAATTTTTAATGTTTTATTTATTTCTGAGAGACAGCATGAGCAGGGGAGGGTCAGAGAGAGAGGGAGACACAGAATCTGAAGACAGGCTCCAGGCTCTGAGCTAGCTATCAGCACAGAGCCCGATGTGGGGCTGGAACCCACGAACCATGAGATCATGACCTGAGCCGAAGTCGGACACTCAACCAACTGAGCCACCCAGGTGCCCCATGACAGCCCAATTTTAAAACGGGCAAAGGATTTGAATAGACAGTTCTCTCCATAGAAGATACACAGATGGCCAAAAAACATGAAAAGATGCTCAATGTCATTAGTCGTTAGGGATACATTAACTCAAAACTGCAAGATACAACTTCATACCCGCTAGGATAGCTATAATAAAAGACACAGTAACCTGTTGGCAAGGAAGTGGAGAAATTGAAACTGTCAGATATTGCTGGTGGGAGTGTAAGATGGTTTATGTATTAGAAAATAATTACTCATAAAATTAAACGAGTTACCATATGATCCACCAGAGTATCCTACTAATTGGTATACAGTAATGAAAACATGTTCACACAAAAATATCATGCCAATGCTCATACCTGCACTATTCCTAATAGCCAAAAAATGGATGACCCAAATGTCATCAGCTGATGAGTAGATAAGAAACTGTGATATATTCATATAAGAGAATATTCATCCATAAAAAGAAATAAAGTATTAATACATGCTATAATGTGGATGACTCTTGAAAACATGTTAAGTGAAAGAAGTCAGAAACAAAAGGCCACATTGTATGATTATACTCCTGTGAAGTGCACAGAATAGGTAGATTTAAAGAAACAAAGATGATGAGTGAGTGAGTGCCCAGGACTAGGGGAGAGGAGCATGGGGAAGGAGGAGGGAGTAATGGGTATGGCGTTCTTTTTTGGGGTGATGAAACTGTTGTAGATGCTTGCAATAGTTGTATGACCTTGGGAATGTACTCAAAACCACAGAATTGTACATTTTAAAGTAATGAACTCTATCTAAAATTTAAAAAATGAGCGCCCAGGTGCCTTATTCAGTTATGTGTCCAGCTCTTGGTTTTGGCTCAGGTCACGGGTTCGTGGGATGACAACGCAGAGCCTGGTTGGGATTCCCTCTCAAAAACAGAAACAAAACCAAAAACCACCCTTTAAAAAAAGAAACAGGCAGTGGGGCAGATTTGGCCTGTGCGCCATAGTTTGCCAACTCTGTTATAAAACCAGTGAGAAATTTTAAGAGCTCTAAGTCAAACATTGAAGGTTGCAAATTCTCTTGCCTGTTTGGTTTCTCCCCAAATGAGCCCTCACTCAGATGATATTACTGATTTCCAAGGATGTTTTCACAGACGTTTCTCCCACAAAACAGTTACCTCAATCGCATCCAGAGTATCATTCAGTTGTTTTCTTTCATTCTTCTGTTTGTGGTCCATCTCAGGCCCCTCATAGAAGACTCCAAAATTGAGGTAAACTTGCACAGAACCAAAGTGATTTTGCTGATTTTTTAGACAAAGCTGATAAAAACCTGTAGGAATCCATAGATCATTACCAAGTCCTGGTCTCCATCCTCTGTTGAACTCCCACCCTCTAAATTTAACTAGAGATACCGGTGTACCAGTTAAATGTGCTACCTAATACCTTCTTTTTCCTTAGGAAGTACAAAGATAGAATTTTTAAGGTGGAAGACCTTACATGATCTTCCATGAAACTTAAGTATCAGTTAGAATGTGTTTTGCCAAGTATTAGTAACTTAGTTCTATAAAACAGTAAATTTATAAGTAAATCTATTAAGTAACTTAGTCCCATACTAGATAGGAAACCAAGTGTTCTCCTTTGTCACCTGTGTTTCCCACATCTCTTACTGACGCTCTTCTGTGCAACAAAATGAGTTGAAATTAAGAGCATGGTTTTTGCCTTCTTGTACACCATAACTGGGGGATACCGTCTTGAACTTGAAACTAGAGAAAAAAATTGATGCGTTATGAATGAACGAAACTATTCTGCTGGATGGAGTAACTTCTGCAAGGTGGTTTGTGCAGGAGCTAATGGTTTGGGGTATGTACTAGTGCTGGTTCTCAACTGGGATCACCTCCCTGTGTGTGTGGGAGCCAGGAGGAGCGGGATTAGAAACGTGTGGCACTGTATTTGATTGTTCTGATGACTGGAAGGCACTGCTGGTACATAGGGGCCAAAGATGCCAACCACCATATAGTGCTGAATATCGTGTGCTACGTGGTGAATGGCTGTTTTATGCCCTGATTGAGAAACACTGGTATTTTTCTGTACACCTGACTAGGAGAGAAGGCAGTTAAAACCAACAGGTGGTGTCCAGGGTGGGAATAGGCTCAATCTGGCTGTAGCAATTTTCTGGTGACTGGAGAAGTGCTTTGTTGTGGTATGTGGATATTTTCATGGCCATGCATTTCCTTTTGTTCTGAGTCTGCTATTTTGTAACTGGATCAAGTATTCTGGTGACTGGAAAGAAATGTTATCTTGTAATAAATTTATTAATTGGAATTCTGTATTATAAATGGGTATCTCTGTTTTGGTCACTTTCCCATAATCTGATCAGTTGGAGATGAGGAGATAAAATTGAGCTTCTGGACCTTAGAGTTACAGTAATTAGTCACCTGGAGAGACCCTGCCCTGAATCTGACAGTGGACTGACTGCCTGCTGCTTAATGCCCTCCGCCACAGGCAGCCTCCAGGAAAGATTTGATTTTGGTGTCAAAGGCTGGTTTTTGGTGTTGAAAGCTGGGTTTTTCCCCCCTACTGTTTGATCATCCCTGTGTGAAAAAGCCAGGGCTTTTATGTCTCAGGTTCTTAAATAATTTCAGGGGTGCCTGGGTGGCTCAGTCAGTTGAGCATCCAGCTCTTGGTTTCAGCTCAGGTCATGATCTCACAGGTTCATGAGATCGAGCCCCACATTGGGCTCCACACCAACAGTGTGGAGCCTGCTTGGTATTCTCTTTCTGTCCCTCTCTCTCCCCCTCCTCTGCTAACATGCTCTCTCACCCTCTCTCAGGTAAACCGAGAAAGTAATTTCAGTACTTCATTATTTACCCAATTTCGAAGAAACAGTAGCTGTGGTGAAAAAAACAGACCTGTCTCTTTGATAGAGAAGTTAATCTGGCCCCGAACATCCACAGAGGAGTCTATAAGGAAACCCTGTGGGGTATGTGCTGTGGCAGCAACATGCCGGTCATGTGACATTCCCAGTGTCCTCTGCACCTGCCAAGACACATTAAAGAGGGAGTAAAGCCCCTACTACATCACCAAGCTAGCTAAGTGGTAAGATTGGCATTCACGATCATCAGCACAGTGGTTCTCAATCAGGGGTGGTACTGCCCAGTTCTCTCTGGGAATTTTCGGTGAGACAACAGTGGTGTTGCGGGGGTAGGAAGGGATGGCAATGCTGAACATCCTGCTACGTTAGAAACAGTACTGCAGGACACACAGCTGCCCAATATGCCAGTAGTACTCCAGTTAAGACATGTCTCAGACCATACATCACGTATCAACTGATATATATGTTTTTGGCTATGGAGTTCTTGACTAAACTTGCTTGCTTCTGACTTCCCTAGTGTCCCTGATTTGGGCTTTTTTTGCTGCTTGACAGCAAATAAATAAGGCATTCAGTAGGCACTTGTCCCCAAGCTGTGTCTTGATAAGCCCAGACCACTGTGAGCTGATTAGTAGCTACTGTTCTAAATTCAGAGATAAGAAAAGGCTGATAAGCTAATAAGCTTTGAGTTACAGTGGAATGGAAGGAGATCAATAGAGTCTATTACTATGTAAACAAAATTTAGAAAATTAACAGGTTTCCAAGATAAAGAACAAGGAAAGTGAACAGCCTCTGACTTTACTATTGAGTTCACCATCCTTGGGCAGTGTGGTGTAGACCACAGGAAGGATAAATGTACTTGGCCCATGAACAGGCAACTTTTAAACATTTACCTTCATAAAGAAACAGGACTGTCTGGCCAAATAGAGCAACCTTGAGTCAGTGATTCTGTCATTTGCCAGAATTACCCCTAAAAGCAAGAGAGTAAATATTGGCTCCCCTAGTCCTATAAACTGAAGCATCTTTCTTTGAAATGTCAGGGTCTGTTGCGAAAGTTTATGTGAGTTTTCATTTTACTTTGTACCATATCCATATTGTTTTAATGGTTTAAAAAAATGGATTCTCTCCCCTCTCGTCTCCAAATCTGAGTTCATATATGTTTACCTCTCTGGGAAGAGGCAGCTTGTTTGTCCTTTGGCTTTGAGCAAACCTCCATTGCACCCATTTTGGTCGGTCAAGCCATATGTTTTAGTGATTATTCATCCATGGAGAGTGTCCATCCTAACTCCAGGTCCATTTCATTAACAGCATAAGAAAGACAACGAGAATCTTGTATTCAAGTAAAACCTGACCCACTTTACAAAAGGAAACAAACAAAAAAACAGGTCCCCAGTATGTCTAGAGGAGCCCGTGTACTCACCTCATAACTAAAATAGAGGTATCCAGTCTTGTAGGCAAATTGCCAGAAGCATTCTGTGCCTCCTGGAGGGATCATGACGGCAAAGTCAGATCGATCTGCTCCATGGAAGAGTGACTGGTCCCCAGAGCCACTGAAGGGTTCTGTCTTCTGGCTCCTAGCAGAGGTCACTAAGTTCAGAACCACCAGTCCAGCTCCAGAGAGCAAAGAGAACATGCTGCTTTCCAAAGACTCCTCTGTAGGTGAACTGCTCGCACAAGTCCAGCGAAACCAAGCAGTTTAGACACCTGCTAGGGTAATCATTAACTCACAAGTCACACTTAGGCCGATTTCGGGGCCACACATGGATATTCTATAATAGAACTGGCATGATACCCCATGCTTGGCTGAAAGGAAGAGGTTTTGTTTTTACCTCAAAAACTCAATTGGGGGGAGGGGCAGCACTTGGTGGCTCAGTTAAGCATCCGACTTCAGCTCAGGTTATGATCTCACCATTCGTGAGTTTGAGCCCTGTGTCGGGCTCTGTGCTGACAGCTCAGAGCCTAGAGCCTGCTTTAGATTCTGCCTCCCTCTCTCTCTGCACCTCTCCTGCTTGCACTCGGTCTCTCCCTCTCTCAAAGATAAACATTTAAAAAAAAAAAACTAAAAAACTCCATGGCTTACCAAACTTACTTCATAGCTGGTAGATAGATTCTGCTACTTCAGAAGAGGTATTTCTATCCTTCCTTTGGGCTATGGTTATTCATACCCCCTTCGTGGGGGTAAACGTTTGGTAAGTTTATTTACAGCCATCTGAATATACTGACAAAGTTTGGCTGGGGAGATTCTTTCTCTTATTCATACCTAATTGCTAAACGATACCTATTGCTCCAATAGGATATGTAGGGCAGACCTGTTTCACCGGAATTTGTTCTGCACATTGCTAGAGGTTGGAGAGTAAAAAGCACTTAATGGATAAAGTGAGCAAGAGGCAGTGGTCAGACCCCTCCAATGATAATCCTCATTCTCCCCCCCCCAATAGATTCATCTAAAACTATACAAAAACCCACTTAAAAGACTTTCTATTATTCAAACGCTTGCTCTTTCTTCTTTTATTCATGACTTCTTCAGGCCTCATAGCAGGAAAAAGGCTCGCTGAACATCCACTGGCTTCATGGCTGGCACTGAACTAAGAGAATTACTTCTTCCTATTTATTCTCACAACGGCCCTCCAAGAGAGGTACCATTACCTCCTGACTTCTAGATGAGGAAATGTTCATTCAGAGACTGCGGTGGCTGGCTCGCTTTCCCAGAAACACGGCTGGTGCAGCTGGGGCTTTGAGTGGGCCTTCCCCTCTTACCTACCAGGACAGTGTTTCTGTCAGTCTCTGAGTGCAGACGGTGTCTAATGTGTTTATTTCAGCCATAATCTTAAAAAAACAAAATAGCATTAGCACCTTGTAGCCAAGTATTGCTTCAGAGTTCACTGCATTGACTCCCAAGTGGTAATATCCTAAGTGTCACAAAGCTAATAAGCAAAGAACAGACTTCATAATAGTGTTCAGATCTAGCGAAGGCCATGTGACATCACCGTACTCTGCAGGCACGGTGGTTCTGCAGCAGTCTTGCTAAGGTGAAGGTGCGAGAGACTGGGATCCCTTCTTAGTGCAGTGCAACAGGCACCCTCACCCACATTCTGTCACTGCTCCAGTCCCAACACTACCCACGTCACGAGCAGGGACTTAGATTCAGCGAAAGAATCATCAGTTCATGGTACATTTCATAGTTCTATAGAAGCTGTAGGCATAGTTTTATGTCTATACCCATTTCAGTAATAATATCATAAAAACACCCCTGAAGTTATGTTAAAAAGTGTTAATGGCCTTAGGAATTTCTCAATTTGAGAGACACTGATAAGGATACTCTGCTTCCCTAAAAGTACCACAGTGTCACACTTCTACCTAGAGAGCATAGTCTAATAATGTGAGAGTGGAGAGAAAAGCTTCTGGATCCTAACCCTGTTTAGAGGAAGACCAAAATTAGCTACAACCAGATCGATGGGGATTTGGGTCTCACCTTTTCATTGTAGCTTCATTGGGGATTAACTGATAGAAAAACAGTGTACCAAATTCCAAAACATGTAAATAGACAAAAAGCTCTACAAAGTTTCTAAATTATAGGTACAGGATGAGTTTTAAAATTGTAGCATTTTTTTATACCTTGCCTTTTACTCACTCAAATGTGAGAAGGGGAATTTTGTCCCAAAATATGTTATATGAAGAAATGGACAAACTAAAAGGAAGTTTCCACATCTCTGTTTGACATGGCTTTCAAGGATTAAAACATCCAATACAGTTTGACATCAGCTTCTTAACATAGTCAACGTGGTTCAGTAAAGATTGTTCAACATGTTGCTACCTCCATCTGCTCATACATGCTGTGCTGGAATTAAATAGCTACTGAACATTTGAGAGAAGCAAGACTTTAATGAAGAGTGCTACAAGTTGTGGACAATAATTAGTTCTCATATTTAAAAAAAAGATTACAGAAAACACTTTACTGAAATTTTTTTCTCTCTCTCTCTTTTTTGCCAAAAAGACAGTTTTTAAGGGTGTCCGAGAGAGACAGCAAGCACAACACAGTACAAAAGGAGAAGGGAATGTTGAGTTTCAAAGCAAGACACTAACACAGCACAATTAGGGAATCAGGCGGAAGCAACCATTTCACAAAGAATGGAATTAGGCATTTATATTCAGTCAAGATTTTTTTTTAAGCTTTAAAAGTCCAGCATAAAGAAGGGAATTGGGCAGGGGGGATGGGGGAAAGGGCTAAGCTTATCTACAATCACCATTTTACCAAAAAACACACTGGTTCAACCACAGGAGAGATGGAGGTTAAACCTGCCTACCTAGCCGAGCAAATACTGAGGGCAAATGCCAAGGCTGTCAGGTCTCGATGTTGATGTTACAACTGGCTAAACAGTTTTTAAAGAGACGCTGATTCCACCAGGAGTGTCTCATCAACCTGGGTTCATGACAGATGAAGGTCCTTTGCATTTGCATCAGAAGGCCAAACCTTTACCTGGAACAAGTTCACTCCAAATGATGCTCACGTTGCTGGTTTTAACAGGTCAGAGTCATGACTGGCTCCTAACAGACTCCACCATTTCCTAGGAGAAGGTTCTACTGATTACCAGGGATTTAAATTCAAGCAAACCACTAAAGAAGGGAAATACTAATGATATTCTGGCACTGTACAAGCTATGTGCCTGTCATCTCTGCCAAGGACATGGGGTGGACTTGGCTGTTTCTCAGCTCCATGATCTTCAACAGCGATGAAGTAGAACTGGGACCTCCCCCATGTTGGAGGACGATGCCCAAAATTCTCATCCCAGCCCAGCTTCTGAAAGAAAAACAGACTATCAGGGGCTATTATTAGGAACCATGCTCCTGTGAATTCTGTGGAAATGAAAGCCTGTTTTTCAGTTCATGCCAAGTCTTTTCATGGTCCGCCAGCGATCCTTAATCATCACAGCTGTTCGGTTAACAAATGGATAATTTTTGGAAATGGCAGCCCAGTTTCCTTCCCCATATTTCTGCACTCCAGCCTTGACCCACTCGCTTTCTTCTACAGTCCACTTCTGCAAAAGAAAACCAAAATATTTATCACAACTTGGCTCTCCACTTACTCACATTTTCACACAATGAAGAGGTAAACTCAAGAATCCTAGTACAATAATCTGAACCCAGAAGAAGGGTTTATGTTTTTAAAACATGATATATAGATAAGCTAACACTGGGGAGCTTAAGACATTTAATAATTTTCCATGTCCTGCCATTTCATTCTCAACTAATAATCACTTCTGCATTAAAAACTCCAAATGTATGTTGTTCGTGGTCAGGAAAATTTATCAGGTTTCTATCCTCCTAGATTTTTCTTCCAGAGAATAAGTATTACTTTACCTTAGTTTGGATTATCGGAAAATTGCAAAAAGAGCTTTCTCCAGGTGCATGGGCACCCTATGCCGTGAGGTGTGCGTACTTTACCTTTGTTCCATCCACACAACCAGAAAAGGTCAGAAAAAGTAATTTTAAATTACCTGCTTTTTAAAAAATATTTTATTTATTTCTGAGAGAGAGAGAGAGACAGCATGAGCAAGGGAGGGTCAGAGAGAGGGAGACACAGAATCTGAAACAGGCTCCAGGCTCTGAGTTGGCTGTCTGCACAGAGCTCGACATGGGGCTCAAACCCACGAACTGTGAGATCATGACCTGAGCCAAAGTCGGACGCTAACCCAACTAAGTCACCCAGGCACCCCTTAAATTACCTGCTTTCTTGTTATACTGGTTGCACTCTCTTCATCTGGTGCTGCTGGAAAACATTAAAAGTAGAGTCATTTCAGAGTTCATCTTTCTCTGCACAAACCACAAGAAAAAGACATCAAATGTTCCTAAAAGGAAAACTTAATTGGAATTTCCCAACACTGAGAGAAGGCTATCACTAAAGGATAATTTGTTTTGTCCTTTGTTTGCAAGATAACAGTCATTTCAGCCAATGAGAATCTGTACCCAGCAAATATTTTACAGACAGACATTCAATAAAGACTGGTTAATGATAGATTTCAGGCTCTTTAGTAAAACCTATGTGATTTTTAAAATTACCGAATAGGTTAAAACTTTAATATACACACATATGCAGGTGACTCTTAAAAGAATGTGGGGGTTAGGAGCCCCAATCCTCAACCTGGTCAAAAATCTACACTGACTCTCCCAAAACTTGATAGCCTACCATTGACCAGAAGCAGTACCAAGAACATAAACAGTCAACACATACACAGTATGTTATATGTATTATATTCTATACTCTTACAGGAGAAAGGGTTATTTAGAAAATAAGAAGTAAAAGAAAATCATAAGAAAAATACACTTATAGTATTATACTGTATTTATTTTTAAAGATGCATGTAAGCGGACCCATGCAGTTCAAACCTGTGTTCAAGTCAAGTGGATTATATACTTTTGTTGTGTGTGTATAATTTCTGCTTTACAACCCCTTGCTAACTAACCACTGCTTTGAAACAATACAATTTTACTGTTTTATGCCAGAATTTTCAAATCCCTGATCATTTTATGTCAGTAAAATGTAGTTCAGTTCCATAAACAAGAACAGAATAGTTAATTATTGCTCCCCACTGAGAGAGACCATGTGAGATCTGGTCAAGTTCCACACTCTCACCATAAGGAAAGACATCAGGCCTCAAGAAAATGCAGCAAGATCATTTTTTAAAGGCCAGAGGGCTATAGGAGGGTATAACTAGTATAAAAGACATGCCGTTGCAAGCCAACTAGAGCCGTTACAAAGCTGCAAGAAAAGGCAAAACTGCACACACCTGAAACCTGCTACAGGGTCTGCTGCGGCAGATGCTACTGTCCCAGCAGTGAGGGTGGCTCAGGAAAAGGGCTACTTACAAAGGCAAGATATTTATT
This sequence comes from Crocuta crocuta, assembly GCF_008692635.1. Taxonomy (NCBI): domain Eukaryota; kingdom Metazoa; phylum Chordata; class Mammalia; order Carnivora; family Hyaenidae; genus Crocuta; species Crocuta crocuta. Next base: position 6,005,244 of record NW_027528798.1, read on the forward strand.
TATTTTTAAATGATGAAGTACCTCATACTGTAGTAGAAGCAAATTTTCAAGCTGATAAATTTGGACTGCACTGGAAGTAGATGTTTTCTGGAACTTTTAGATCCTATTGTTTTTAAATATTTTATGCCACTTTTATTGATTTTCTGTTACTTCCCCCACTTCCTGTGTGATCTTGATCTTGCCAACTATGTGCCAATGAAGGTAATTTTTAAGGACAGAATTGGGATTGGCAGGTTTACTGTTGTTGCTGTGTCACCAAAAATCTTTAGAATCTCCAAGATTATGTTTTAGCACTTAGATACTTCCAATTAGAATGCAAAGTATGTGGTGGGAGATATTCTAATGCAAATGCTATAAACTTTAGTGTTAATTATAGAAAAGTAAAGTTTCTTATTTTGGAAAAAAATAATAAAGCAGGTAGGATTTTTTTTTTTTACCTAAACAAGAAATGCAGGGAATGGCCATTTCTACCTTTAATTAAAAGACTTTAGGAAGACCATCAGCTAGAATTAAATATAGGATTTATTAAAATCATGGGGTGCCTGGCTGGCTCAGTCAGTGGAGCAGTTGATCTCAGGGCTGTGAGTTCAAGCCCCACGTTGGGTGTGAAGCCTACTAAAAAAAAAATTAAAAATTCTCTTTAAATATAAAGTGCTGCTTTGACAGTCTCCATTGTTTAATGGGAAAGGACAAAAAACTGCCTCCCCGTGAATCACAATGAGAAACTTTAACTAGACTTTTACTAGTTTGGAGACCAGCAGTTTCTGGAACATTTATGTGATAGTAACATGCATCTATACTTCAGCTACCATCAAGGAGACCAAGGGGAATGTCCTAGCTTACCCTGAACTGGAAACAGTTCATCCTCTTCCACCCATGTCTCCTTTTCTTCAACCCCATTAGAGCTGTTCCACTTGCCTTTGGGTACTCTGAGGGGAAATCAACAAGAGGACAAAAGATGTAAAACAGATTCATCAGGGTCATCCAATATTTTACCCATGGCTCTCTCATGGCCTGAACACCTCCCTGTTCTGTGACCACAGCTGGGATGCACGTATAACTCCCAGAGTCCTGACCTGGCCAGGTACCTCCATGTCCTTGTCCCGCAGGCGGCAGGATTGTCCCTAAAACTCAGCAACAAATACACCACTATCCCCCTCAAAATCTGTTCATTTTCCTGTTTTGTTGGTTGGTTGGTGGGTTTTGACTCTAATTTTAAAGGTCTCAGCATTCTTCTAGCCTAGAACATGCAAACTGCTCCCAGTTCTTCAAAGACATGCCCTGGTCCTATCTGTGAACTACATTCTTCTCCCTCTCCATTCCCCTTGTCCAAGCACTGGTACCTTTCACCAGTATCACACTAGTCTCTTAACTGGAGTCTCTGTCCTCAGCCCATTCCCCTTCCAAAACCACCCAAACAGCAGTCTGGAATTACCTCATCCCTTCTCTGTTCCATGATGGCTTCTCCCTGCCTCAACACTGAGGCTGGTATGAGTGAACGAAGATCATGCAGTCTGGCCGTAGCCAGTCTCTTGCTACGAAAACCTCCTCTCTCCACCCACATCAGCACAAACGGCAGAGCCATGCCTTCTGCTCTTTTCCTTCTATAAGCTCTGTACTTGCCTCTCTACACTCCCCTCTGCCTGGGATCCCCTTCACTGCCAAGTAAAATTCTACCCATTTTTTAAGGCCATCATTCCCAGTGAAGCTTGCCCTAAGTCCTGGCCTCCAATACACACAAAAAGCCTCCACTCCTCTGCCCTTGTGGTTGTGCTTCCACTTTATTAAACAGCCATTTCGCAGCACACCCCTAATCATAAGCACCCTGAAGGCAAGCACTGTATCTTCATTTGTCTACCCCAAACATCTAGTACAGTAACACATATTCTAACAGGAGCTGGAGAAATATGTGCTAAGGTAGTAACAGGATTATCGAAGAGCTGCAAATTAAACCATTGAAGATCAGAGTATAAGCAAAATAAAAATCCTTCCTGTAAATGTGAAATGTTAAGTATTTGAGTGTAATCAAAAAAAGACCCAAAGCTAAGAAACTAATCCCAAACTCGAATTGCTGAATAAATGAAATTTGTAGTCAGTCTTTTGTATTCAACTTTAACTACGTTTACCTGATTAATGGCCCTGGGAACATAACAAGCACAAATCTGACCTCAGTACTGTAACATCTTTTACAAAGCAAACTTGTATCTGAATTTAATTTTGAAGAATTTACATAGCTCGAATGACGTGACTGAGAGAGGGACGCCTTGGGTGGCTCAGTCAGTTAAGCATCTGACTTCGGCTCAGGCCATGATCTCACGGTTTGTGGGTTTGAGCCCAGCGTCAGGCTCTGTGCTGACAGCTAGCTTGGAGCCTGGAACCTGCTTCGGATTCTGTGTCTCCCTCTCTCACTGACCCTCCCTTGCTCACACTGTCTCTCTCTCTCTCTCTCTTTCTCACAAATAAATAAAAACATTAAGAAAAAACTTTTTTTTTTTAAAACTTGACCGAGAGAGTATAGAGACAAACTTCTGTCTCCTTCCCATGAATGGAAATTTATTTTTAAGTCTGGGTAGGTATTTTGCAAATGAGTAATGAAAGCAGTCTGCTTAAGAAGTACACAGACTTGAAAAAAATTCCTTGAATTCCCTGAGTTTTCTAGGAAATTATCTACATGGCTGAGACAAATGGTACACTATCTACTTTGCTTTATTTTTAAATTAGATCATATCCCCCAAAATATTATTTCTGAGAATAATTTGCTTGAGATAAAGTAAAAAAAAAATTACATGACATTTTTCCTTTTCAGGATGTTAATTACTGTTCATAAATAAAAGTCAGGATTACAGCTTTAGTTTTCTCCCTGCTTATTACCCCATGCTGGGATAAAACTGATTTTAACCTCTGGGTCTGTCATTTTCACCCATGTGTCTGTTCATTCTGCCTGCAGACAGTCTGCACAGATCACTTTGGTAACCTCCTGCTCCTCCTTTGAACGCAGCACTTATTTTGAGTACACTTGTTTGGTTTTGCCTAACTTCTGTTGTGGTAGGGGCTGAAATCTGGGTCCTTGTCTGTGAGCTGGCTGTGCAGTCCTAGGCGAGTCACGTCACTTCCTGGTCCTTATGCTCCTATTGGTAAAGATAGAACTAGCTGAGCAATGAATGGGCTAGAGGGGTCTGGTCTAGAGGGGTCAGCAAACTACAGCCTGAGACTGCTGGGTTTTCTACAACCCTTGAGCTAAGAATGGTTTTTACATTTTCAAAGAGCTGTAAAAAAACAAAAGCAAAAATAAGCAACAGAGACACAAGTGGCCAGGAAGCCTAAAACGTTAACCCTTTGCTGGCCTTTTATGTAAGTTTTGGTTAGGACCCTTTAAGTTGCAAGAACCAAGAATTATTATTTTATTTGGTTAATAAACAGCTAATAAGCTCTTGCCCTTTGCCAAGTGCCACTGGACATATAAAAATCTAGTAGTTGTGACCCTGCCCTCCAGGTAGTGTATCCTAATCCTGCCTTCAATTCCAGCAGCCCAGCTTCCTCCAGGTCCTGACTACTCATTCGGTAGCAGTCTCCAGCCACCTATCTGGTTTCCTTTACCTCAGTGCCTGTTCAAAAGGCATCAATGGTAGCTCACCAGGCCCTCAGGTTAGCTGTAGTAGAATTATCTGGGGCACAGAGAAGCAGATTACAGACCCTGACCCTTCTAATTCAGTACTCAGGAGCCTGGGATTATCTATTTTTACTAACATCCCACAGGTCACTGTGACAGGAAGCCCAGTTTAAGAACCTCTGCCTGACAGAATACGGAAGGAATTCAAGACCTGGCCCGTCTACCCATCCACACATTTCTCCCTTCATCATCTCTGTGCATTATATTCTTCTGCCATCCAGAATACATGACATCTGGAACAAACCAGGCTTTCTCATGACTTTATACAAGGGGTTCCTGCTGTCTAACACCCCCACCCCCCCCGCCAATATGCTTGATGACCTCCTACTCATCCTTCAAGGTCAGCTCAACATTCGCTCCTCTGCAAGGCTTGTTCCACCCACAACTTTGTTGAGCTCCTCTTCCCTGGAGCTCCCAGGGTACCTCACAGGCAAATCCTTTAGCCAGGCTTTTCCTGTAAAGGGCCAGAGAGTATCTTCAGATTTGCAGGCCTTACTGTCTCTGTTGCAGTTATTCAACTCAGTGTAGCATCAAGAGCAGCCACAAACAATACATATGTGATGTTTGTTGCTGAGTTCCAATAAAACTTTATTTACAAAAATGGGTGCCAGGCAGATTTGGCCCAGGAGCTGTAGTTTGCCGACCTCTGCTTTAGGGTATCCTTCAAACTTCATGCCCTTGACACATGAGAGAGGTAAACAGGTCTAAACCTTCACGAATCTTCTTCCCATTTATAAAACCACTGTAATCATGTATTCTCTATAGTTTCCTCATCTGTTCATGGCAACAATATCTATACTTTATAGAACTGCCACAAGAAATAAAGGAGATCATGTATCAAATGAGAATAAAAGTGTATTGAGCTCCATTTGCTTGCCCAGCCAATGACTCACTCACTTCCAGATGCAGGTAATGATATGTATTGTGCAGATTTGTGCCTCAGTATTTATCATTTTGATGCCATAGCCTCTCTGGGCACTTAGCACATGCATGTCAGAGCAGTGGTAGAGATGGCAATGGCTTTGGGAGACCAGTGAGGTGATCACTTAAAGCAGGGTGACCAGGGGAGATTCATGGAAGAAGTAGAATTTTAAGAGGCATCTTGGTGTATGTGGTGTATAGGCCATTGACTTTTTGAGTCAAAACCAATTAGGATTAAAAATCCCAAAGCCCAATTTTGCCACTTTTCAGCTTTGTGGCTTCAGGCAAATTAATAACTTTCTAAACCTTTGTCATCTAAAAGTGGGGCTAATATATGACTTACAGAGTAAGGATTCTAGAGATTCAGTAAAATAATATGCCCATGGGAAGCACTTCATCAGTATCAGCTCCTCTTCCCTTTGAAGGATGTATGGGATTCTCACAAGCAATGATGGAGGAATGATAACCCAACTGTGGGGAATGAGAGGAAGCAAGAAGAGTACAGTAGCAGAAAGAAACAGGTGTGTTCCAGAGAGAACAAGCAAATGAGTTTGCTTAGAGGAAGGATCCACAAGAGAGAACAAAGGGTGGCAAAACCTGAAAACCAGGCCAGGATAGGGAGCAAAATAAAAGCATTCTAACCACTGCGCCAACAGAACCTAGCAGAATGTGAGAGATTAGGAGATATTTACTGAATCTGCCAAGTCTTAAGATGCTCATAGAAGGTGCAAAATTATAAATATTCATAAATCTTTTTTAAGGATCAAAGTGAAAAGTGGCCCAACTCAAACAAATTTCTTTTAACAAGGAAACTGTTATTTAGTAGTCAGGGCACTCAGAAGTTTGCTAAAAATGAAAGCAGCAATGAGTAGGAGGCTCTGAAACCCTTCCATCCTCACTCACATCTAGTGCAGTGCCTCGAAGCCCACGGTGGAGCTTCGGAACTGGCAGGGATGGCTATGTCGTCACTCCCCACTCCCAAGTCACATTCTAGCAGTCTGAGCAAGCCTTGGTGGTGAATAACTTAGCTGAAAGTTACTTCATTCATGGAAGCAATACCAGGCCCAACCAGGACCACCAACCAGCCCCAAAACTGCCACAAAGAACGTCTTCATACTTGGGATTCTTCTCCCCGGGGAGGGGTTGGTTGAGAACGGTGGGCTTGGATGGTGACGCTGGGATGACCTCCTGGGAGGAGTCGAGGCCTGCGCTCGGCTCAGTACTCTGGCTGTCCTCCTCCAAAACCAATCTGCTTATTGTCATGCGCTTGTTCTTGGGCTGCAGTTCAGAGCCCCCCTCACCCTCAGTTGGGGCTGAGCTCTCATTTTCATCTTTTCTTGGTCTCTTATTTTTGAGGGCTGGTGATGGCAGGGACACTTGATTAGGAAGTACCAGATCTTTCTGGTCCAGTTTTGAGAAGGCTGCCTCAGAATCTTGTGCACTGGACAAAGTCTTGAACGCTGCTTTCAGGGTCATAATTCCAATGGTGGTTGGAGTACTCCGTAACTGCCTACACAGAAAGCAGATATACAAAGATCAGCCTCACCATTACTGATGCTCATCCAAACAGCCTCAACTTTTCCAAAGTGTGAAGCTTCAAATTAGAAGACTCCTCAAGTTGAGGACACTTCATTTGGAGGGGAAAAAAAAAAGTTGTTTTTCAAAACAACCTTTATAAAGCTTCTATTTATAAGCGTAAGTAGAAGCTTTAAATATGATATAGATGTTGAACTCGAGAGTTTAAACTCTAGGTAAGCGAACCGTAAAGGACTAGGGCCAATGACACTCCTCTTCCAAAAGCCCTCATTAGCCAGTGTGCTAATCGCTTCAGTCTGCAGGATCTACAGCAACTCTGTCAGAACTCTGTATAGTGGCGAACAGCTACAGAGTCTGTCTGGGCAACCAAATGACAATTCAGCAATCTCACCTTGAAGTCTAAACTCTTCTTCCAGCTGTCCAGTCCAACCCTCGTGTGAAAGAAGGAAAAGACTGGTCTCCATTCTGCCCCCTTCTCCTACAGTACACTTACAAATGGGATTTTGAGAATTCTCAGAGTAAGAAGTGAGCCACACAGTCTTGAACAATGAGAAACTGCCTTTTCATAATAAAGTTAAATTCAACTATAATTTGGAATAACTGGTAGACTTAAAAACTGTTAGGAGGGGGCAGACTGGCAGCCTACAAGCCAAACCCAGCTGGCAGATATGTCTTGTTGCCTAACCTATGCAAGTTTTGGGTTTTTTTAATTGGACTAATTGCCTCCAAAACCTGGGAAAGCTCAAAAAACCAAAAACAAAACTGGATGTCTCACATAAAAATTTGAACTGAAGTCTGGGCATCCTTGGACATTTCCACATTGCAACAATCACACGAATCTGAAAAGCATGCCCTCTCTGGTTCACACTCACATGCTCTGAAATGTATTGTCCTATACTCACCCCCGTACATTTCCTACTGGGCCCCCAAAGACATCTAAACTTGTGAGTCCTGCTTTAACAACTTGTCTTGGGAATCTGATTCACGAGTCTGAACAGTGCATTAAGAGATCAGGTATCCACAACAACATACTGAGTAAATACGAGCAGGGCAAGTAAGGGAGAACAGAGAAGGAAAGAACCTTTGAAGAACAACCAGTCAGAAACTTCTGTCAGGGATATGACATCCCATCTTCAATATTCTCATGTTCCCAAGGTATGCTCTGTAACTCCCACACTGCCTTGTATAAGTAACCAGGTAACATGTCAGTACGAGGAGGAACTAACTGATTTCTGCTCTAAGGAGACTGCTTCCAACAGAATACCCTTATGTTTCACCCAAGATCGTGAAACGGCATTCCTCTCACCTTGTAGGTTCTCTGAGTGGCTTCTGCACAGGCTCTGGTGCTGGCTGTTTATCTTCTTTCACTGTACCTGAGGCAGCAGTCTCAGATTTCAAAGCCTTTTTGGCCATCTGGGGAAAGAAGGATGTCATGAGGAAGAGGAAGTCACAGAATTTCATTAATTCTTTTCTTTCACGAACATACATACTCAACATGCATAAGTGTTCACTTATAAATCCACTCAAGGCATAAACTAGAGGAGGACATACAAAGGATGAGAACTCACAAGAACTATCTCAGATGTCTTGCTTTTTCTTTCCTCAAAAAATGGCTCACAATTTTCTATACTAAAGGAGAACTCAATTTGAGTGGTGCTAACCATCTGGGCAGTGCAAGAATTCATTAACCTTTTGGACAACAAATAAGTATGTAATTTGACTCTGTACTTCCTCTTCCATTCTTCCAATCTCAGCCCTAATCTAGTTTCTGAATGCCAGTTATACTTTGGGGTCACGCAAAAAAGTCAAACTTCTTTTTCCAAACTTACGATAACTAATGTTTATATTAATATCTTTTACTTTGTATATAAATTTTTTTTGTAACTGTGTGCCTACAAATATGTTTTGCTATTAACTCTGAAAATCCTTACTTATACCACATAAAGCCCTGAGTGGCCAATCTTGCTCTCACTCCAACTGCCCATCTGTCTCCTTCTGACTGAAAAAAATATATTTCCAATTAGTCTAGTATCATTGTTTCAGATATGCACATCTATAACAAGTGATGTCTTAAGAACTGAGAGTTCTAGGGGTACATGGCTGGCTCAGTCAGTAGAGTGTGTGACTCTTGATCTCAGGGTCATGAGTTCAAACCCTATGTTGGGTGTAGAGCCTACTTAAAAAAAGGAGGGGGCGGCGCCTGAATGGCTCAGTCAGTTGAGCCTTTGACTCTTGATTTCGGCTCAGGTCATGATTTCATGGTACTGGGATCTTGCAGGCTTCATGATGGAAGCCTGGAGCCTGCTTGGAATGCTCTCTCTCCCTCTGCCCCTCCCCAGCTTGCACACGCTCTCTCTCAAAAAAAAAAAAAAAAAGAAAAGAAAGAACTGAAAGTTCTATCTCCTCACAGAAACAGTGGAAGGTTATTTTTCCAGTTATCTGGAATACAAAATGTAGGATCCCAGGCCAGGCTCAAGTATCCTGACACTTGCTCTCTGAATATTCCAAACTATCTGCTTTGTACATAATTTGACATCTGCCAAATGACTGCTAGGATCCCAGACACTATCCTAATATGGACCTAGAAGATCTACTGTTATAAGCTATTTTCTTTCTTTTTAAGATTTTATTTTTAATTAATCTCTATACTCAACATGGGGCTCGAACTCACAACCCTGAGATCAAGAGTTAGTTGCATGCTCTACCGACTGAGTCAGCCAGCCACCCTGAGCTAAGATATTCTTGGATGTTGGTGATTTAAAACCAAAACTAGACAAAACCCTCTCACTGTTTTCCAGTATCACAGACCACCCTATAGGACATACTAGGTTATTCTTCCACATGCTGTCCTGAGCTTCACTGCTGCCATTCTTCATGCTGATCACTTTGATCCAATTAAAGAATGTCTTCATTTGGCTTGTTATGCCTTATCACACTTCTAGTCACACCTTTCTTCTCCAGTTATTCCTTCTTCCTTTTAACAACCCCATCATACTGTACCTACCAAACCATTCTTGCTCCCGAACTGAACTCAAATTTCATCTCCTTTGGGAACTACCACTCACTTCAAGTGTTCCCCTACTTTAACCACAACAGATTGATCACATGTAGGAGGTATAAGTGGAAGGTAAAGGAAACCATACACGTTCCATTTGCTTCTGTACAGAATCTCTGCTTCTGTATATTTAAGGCATTTAATTAAGGATGACAGTGCATATAATTCAAAAGTCTTTTACACACATTTACTCTTTTCACTTCTAAAAAGAGCTGTCCTTTTCTAATTGCCTGCACATCCTCAAGGCCACATCACGGTTATGGGAAGAGAAGGCCAAGGCCCACCGTGAGGAGGTAGGGCTCTGCGTCATCCAGGTGACTCTCCAGGAAGCGCAGCATCTTCTGCTGGAAGGTCTCATAGGAAAAGTTCTGGATTACAGGGTGGGCCAAGTTCTTCTCACGGATAATGTTCAGGAGATCATTTCTCAGCTTCTACACAAAGCACCGATATTTGCAACATAAGAAAGGAGAACTCTAGTAAAAATTCAATGATGGTGAGTTGAGACAACACTATCAACTTTCAAATGTTGTCAATGGCAATCAGTGTTCATATACAGGAAGGGGAGCCTACCACAAAGAAGAGGCCAATAAATTATGGATCAGCCATAAGGGGTTAGTATGTAGCTATAAAAAAATACGAAGAACTTAGGATCTAAAGTATCTTTATACATTTACATAAAGATTTTTAAACTTAAGGGAAAAAAAGGATGAAGAAGCTCCTTACGTGCTAATATAGAATGACCTTCAAGATATGTTAAGTGAAAAAAGCAATTTACAAAATGCTCAAATTAGTGTGTAGAATATGCTCACAGATATATATGGGAAGAGCAGGAAGAATGGATATATGTATGTATTTCTCTATATACACACAGACTTGTTAGCTTACATATGCATAGACTAGACTACCTCTGAAAGGATAAAAGAAAAAAAAAAAACACTGGTTGCCTATGAGGAGATGAATGAAGTGGCTAAGTCAAGAGATGAGAGAATTTTCACTAAGCTCTTTTGTTGTACCTTTTGAATTTTATTATGTACATGTATTATCTTTTCAAAAACTAAAATTTAGATTTACAAAGGAAAGGAATAAAAGAGCAGGGCACCAACAGAGCTTTTGACACCAGAAAACAGAAGCATTAAGTCCTCACCAAGGCTGATTCTCAAATATGCAGGATCAGCATTTATGTAAGTAAAGTTTCAGGAGCATTATAGAACTTGATAGCTTAATACCTGGTGCTGATCACTTAAAGTTCTGTCACAAACCAGACAGAAATGGGCAAGAAAACAATTTAGGTAAATTTGTATAATAAAAAATAAAATTTGAAAAGCCAATCTCACAATGTTATTCAGGATATAAAAGACAACATGCTAGGATGCCAAATATTTAAATAACATTCCTGACAAAGAACCCTTTCCCTGTTTCCCCACAAAAAACAATGAGATGGATTTAAGTCAGGGAAGCAAAAGTATTTCAAATTTACCTGAGTTGTGGGGTCCTTGGACATATGTTTTTTCAAAATTTTTGAAGCCTTTTCAAATTCTTTGTTTTTGATACAAATAATGACAGCCTACAAAAGGGGAAAAAAACCTTTTTTTTTTAACTGTTGTAATAATGACAGGAGTAATCAGAATATCAGGTACTAAAATAAATTACTAAAAAGCAAAAGTGAGTCTTATATACGCAAGAAATTTTTCACAATCTATCAAATTCCTGTACTTAAAAACTAACAATCACTGCTCAGGCATTATGAACAACTGTAAGCACTCTTCTTTCACTGTGTAGAGTAGTAGATTTTCAACATCACACTGGATTTTTAAAAAATAGCTGATAAAGCAAAATCTGATCCTCTGGATTACAGACCATTTACCCAATTTGAATAGGGCCTCCCAAGGAAAAGCAAAATGGACAGGAGTCATTCCAGGTCCCCAGAACAATTGGATCTGTTCTTTTTGGACACAAAAGCTCTGATATAATGATGGGGACAGAGTGGGGAGGATATACTGTGGGGAGAAAAAAAGCCATTTGCTGACCGTAGAGTTCTGCTATCCATTCAGGAAAGGCCTGAGGCTGTTTCTGTAGGAGAAACAACACAGCCTCTCACTGTAAAACCCCAGCCGGCAACTCCAGTTAAAAGTGTGCAGGAAATTACGGAGATGAATAAACCCAACGCATCCACATGTTAACACACAAAGAGAGCAAAATTCCAGGTAGAATGGAAGTTTCATCAGCTACAGAGAAAAAGAAGAGTCCCATAGTCAATAAACCCCAAGAAAAGATATGCAGAGGTAAAATGACAGTGATCGAAATTTTTAAAAAAGATTTTTAATCTTTACACCCGATGTGGGGCTCGAATTCATAACCCAGAGATCAAGAGTCACATGCTCCAGTGACTGAGCCAGCCAGACACCCTAACGGGTATTTTTAAAAATACGAGTACTTTTTTTTTAAATTAGAAAAGCCAGGGGAAAGTTGGATGCACTTGGGAGTTATCTTACAGAATAAAGTAGCTACCCTAAATCCCGTCTCAAGGAGAGATATAAGAAACATCACACACATGCAAAAGGGAAGGAAAACTGGTCCATAGATGTTTTCAATCTTCATTTCAGGGAAAAACTCAAGGAGATACAGATCAAGAGAAGAAGGAACAGTAAGGGGAATTCAGTATTAACCTCTGGGGATTCTGTCCTCAGCATACAAAGGAAACTGGTGTCAAATGCTCTTGAATAGCAGGCACAAGCATATATAAATTCTTGCTGCCCAAGGAAGGTACAAAGTAGGTCTTTTCATTTTAGTCGTGACCACATTCGCTTTACATCATTTTCCGCAGAGTAACTGTACTAGGACTGTACTTACTTTCTTGAAGAATTCAAAGTTTCAACTTTGTATGAAAAATCACTTAGATCCTATCATGTTTTTAAATTTTATTTAACATGCATATGGTAAAATGAACTTTTTGGGGGGGTGCAGTGTTCTTAGTTTAAATTACACATACTGACTCCTGGAGCCACCACAGAGGATACAGAAACCATGGTTCCAAAAACCTCCATTGTGCTACCTTTCTGTAGTAACCCCTCCTCCATCCTGACCCCTGGCAACCACTGATCTTCTCAGTTTCATCTTTTCAAGAATGTCATAAATGGGTAGGGGGTGGGCTAGATGGCTGATGGGTATTAAAATAGGCACTCATTGTCATGAGCACTGGATGGTGTATGTAAGTGATGAATCACTGAATTCTCCTGAAACCAATATTGTCCAGTATGGTAACTAAAATTTAATTAAAAAATAAAAAGAATGTCATATAAATCGACTCATAGTCTGTGGCACTTATTTTTTTTAGAGGATGTAGCCCTGAGACTGGCTTCTTTCCCTCTATATAAATGCCTTTGAGATCCATCTATGTTGTTGCATTATCCATAGTTTTTTCTTTCTTATGGCTGAGCAGTATTCCATTGTATGAATTTATAGTTCTCCCTTCCCTTTCCTCTATATACCTACCTATGATAAGGTTTAATGTATAAATTAGGCACAGTAAGAGATTAACAATAAACTAGAATAGCTGTAACAATATACCATAGTTAAAGTGATGTGAATGTGGTTTCTCAAAATACCTTACTGCACTCTATTCACCCTTCTTGTGATGTGAAATGGGAAGATGCCTATGTGATGACATGAAATGAGGTGAATGATGGAGGTACTGGAGACTTAGCCTTAGGCTGCTACTGGCTTTCTGCCTTTTGAATTCTTGAGGAGGAGCATCTGCTTCCCAACCACAGTTGACTGTGGGTAACGGAACTGCAGAAAGTGAAACTACAGATGAGGGGAGGGGTGGGGGGTGGGGG
>NW_027528798.1:6018453-6027417 GCF_008692635.1 Crocuta crocuta
GCTACCATACTACATTTTGTTTATCCATTCACTGGATGAACTATATTTGGGTGTCTGCAAATTTTGGTGATTATGAAAAGATGCCTAAACCTTCATGTACAAGTTTCGGGATGAACATAACATTTCTCTAAAGTAAATAACCACAAGTGGGATTCTGGGTCATATGGAAAATTTATATAAGAAATGTCTAAACTGTTTTCCTGAGTGGCTATACCGCTTTGCACTCCTACTGGCAATGTGTGAGAGTTCCAGTTGCTCCTCATCCTCATTAGCACTCGTTAGTGTCAGTATTTTTTAAACTTTAGCTATTCTAATAGGTATGTCTTAGTATTCACTGTGATTTTAATTGGTATTTCTCTATTGACTAAATGATGCTGAACATCTTTTCATGTGCTTACGTACCATTTGTATGTTCTCTTTGAGGAGACTTTTGCCCATTTTTTAAATAGTGGTGTTTTCTTTTGAGAGTTCTTGATGTATTTTGAACACAAGTCCCTTGTCAGATATGTGATTTGCAAATATTCCAGTCTATAGCTTGTCTTAAGTATTTTGCTTGGAACAAAAGTTTTAAATTCTTGTTAAGTCCAACTTACCAGTATTTCCTCCTATCAAAATTTCCTGTTAGCCCTGTGTTGGGCTTGGGATTCTCTCTCATTCTCTCTCTCTGCCCTTCCCCCTCTTGCACTGATGCTCTCTCAAAATAGTTTCTAAAAACTTTTTTAAAGATGTTTATTTTTGAGAGACAGAAAGAGACAGAGTGCGAATGGGGGAGGGGCAGAGAGAGAAGGAGACACAGAATCCCAAGCAGGCTCCAGGCTCCAAGCTGTCAGCACAGAGCCAGACATGGGGCTCTAACCCACAAACTGTGAGATCATCACCTGAGGTGAAGTCAGACACTTAACCAACTGAGCCACCCAGGTGCCCCAAACTAAATATAGTTTATTAATTTTTTAAATTTCTTTTTTTACATTTATTTATTTTTGAGAGACAGAGTGAGACAGAGCATGAGCGGGGGAGGGGCAGAGAGCGAAGGAGACACGTAATCCAAAGCAGGCTCCAGGCTCTGAGCAAGCATTCAGCACAAAGCCTGATGCGGGGCTTGAACCCATTAAGTGTGAAATCATGACCTGAGCCAAAGTAGGACACTTAACCAACTAAGCCACCCAGGTGCCCCTATATATAGTTTTTAAAAAGTCCTCTTATATACCATGCTCTTAGTGTCATAGCTAAGAACTTTTCCTCTAAGTCCAGGACATAAAGATTTTATTTCATGTTCTCCTCTAAGTTTTTACAGCTTTATATTTTACATTTATTTAATTTTTTTTATTTTGAGAGAGAGTGTGCACTTTCATGAGTGGGGGAGAGGGGCAGAGGTTGAGAGTGAGAGAATCTTAAGCAGGCTTTGCGCTCAGTGCAGAGTCCAATGCTGGGCTCCATCCCAGAACCCTGGGATCATGACCTGAGCCAAAATCAAGAGTTGGTTGTTCAACTGACTAAGCCACCCAGGCACCTAGATTTTTCATTTAGATTATTTTGAATTAATCTTTGTAAGTTTTAGGTCAAGGTTCATTTTTTGGATAAGGACATCCAACTATTTCATGTCATTCATTGAAGACTATTCTTTTCTACTGAATACCTTTTTCCCATTGCATTTCTTTCACATTTTTCCAAAAATCAAGGCCTATTTCTGGATTCTTTTGTTCCATTAATCTATGCTTATAGTCCTGAGCAGCTTTATAGTAATTTTTTAAATTGGGTAGTGACTCCTCCACTTTGTTTTGGTTATTTTAGTTCGTTTGCCTTAGCATTTGTATTTTAGAATCAGTCTGTATCTACAGAAAATCCTGTTGAAATTGTGATTGGAATCATATTAAATCTATATTTTACCTGGAGAGAAATGACCTCTTAACTATATTGTCTTGGGGCACCTGGGTGGCTCAGTCGGTTAAGCGTCCGACTTCAGCTCAGGTCATGATCTCACGGTTCGTGAGTTCAAGCCTCATGTCAGGCTCTGTGCTGACAGTGCAGAGCCTGGAGCCTGCTTGGATTCTGTGTCTTCCTCTCTCTCTCTGCTCCTCCCCCGCTCACACTCTATCTCTATCTCTCAAAAATAAATAAACATTTTAAAAAATTTAACTATATTATCTTCCAGTTCATGAACATGGTGTGCCTTTCCAATTATTAGGTCTTGATATCTTTCATTAGCATTTTGTTTTTCCACATACAGATCCTGCCCACGTTTTGCTAGATGTGTACCTATTTGTTTTTCTTCTTTTTGGGAGCTATTATAAGTGGCACTGTTGTGGTAATTTTATTTCAAGTCATTCATTGCTAATATATACTGGAAATATGAATAATTTTTGTGTGACTTTGTATCCTCCAAAGTTGCTATATTTACTTATAGATTTTTTAGTAATATTACATGGGATTTTCCTTATAGGCAGTCATATCATCTGCAAATAGGGACAGTTTTTTTTCCCTTCCTATCTAGTCTGTTGCCTTTTATTTCTTGTTCTTGACTTACTGCACTGGCTAGGTCTTCCAGTATGACATGGAATGGAAATGGTGAGAATGAACATTTTTGCCTGGTTTTGGATTGTAAGCACAAAGCATTCTATCCTCCACCATCTAGTATGATGTGAGCTATAGGTTTTCAGTAGATGTCTTTTATCAGGTTGAGAAAGTTTTATTCCTAGTTTGCTGAGTGTTTTTATCTTGAACTAATGTTGAATTTTGTTAAATGCCTTTTCTGCATCACTTGATAGATCCTATGTTTTATTCTTCTTTAGACTAACAGAGTGTAGGACACTGATTGATTTTCAAGTTTCAAACCAGCCTTGCCTTCCTAGGATTTAGTTTCCCCACTGTGCCACACACTGCATCTGCATCCAGACTTAAGCAGCAAGACAGACAGTAGAAAAAGCAGTGGAATTTGCTCTGCATTCTAGGGATCACAGCTCCACTGCTAAAAGAGAAAGGGTTCTCTTCCTTCAGTTTTAGGTGCCAGCCCTGCTGCCAATGTCATCACCGGGCCACTGCTGCCACCAGTGCAGTATTGCCTGGGTGCAGGGGCAGGAGAGAAGGGAGAAAAGAAATCCTGGAATTTCTCCCACCCTCCCTGACCCTTAGGAGAGCCCTTTCTTGCTCCTCAGGCCAGAGAAAGCCTTTCTTGGAGTTCTTTCCATTCCTATCTGGAGTGCACTTCTAGGTTTCGGAAGCCTTCAACTTCAGGCTGGGTGATACCAGAGAAGGAAAAAATGGTCAGCTACTCATCACCATTTTGGTGGACTTTCAAATTCTCTTCTTCCCTGCTTACTATCATTTCCATTTCTGAATTGTCAGATAGCTGCTCTACACATTCTGTCCAGGACTCAGACTTGGATTAAGAAAGACAGAAGAGAATATACTCCGTGTCTTTTCCAGAATTAGAACCAGGTCCTACTGTATTTACTTTGTAAAATAAGAAAAGAAATATGAATGCTTTCAAAATCTAAATTAAAAGTCTGCCTCCGACATTTGTGCTATGAGCTTATCTTTTAAATCTATTTTTAATTTCCTGGAAAGTTTTTGTTTGTTTGTTTTTTAATTTTCAAAAGAAATAAACTCTTGCTTTTTCACTTGAGAGTTTTCAGAAAGCAGTGTAATTTCTTTGCTTATGTATCTATCTCTTAAGGTTCTTAGGGTATAAGCAATAGCAGTGGTCTCTGGCTAACTTAAACAAGAAGGAAATTCCAAACACAGATTTTCAATAGAGCCAAGAGAAGTTGGGGGGAAATCACAGAAAGCACAGAGAAAGAGAAAACCAAAACTCACAGAAGGGAAGAAAGGCTAAAGAAAAAAATGTCAGAAAGAAACCAGGCTGTTGTGGGAAACAGGAATACTCAAAAAGCTCTGACAGAGCTTTTTATTTCAAAAATTAAGGTACTTAGTGTGTTTTATGCACCCAGCTCCCTCAAATGGGGTAAGACCCCAAAAGAAAATGTACTGTTACCAAAGGTGCAGGGGAGAATGCTGCACAGCAAAAAATAAATGTTTTCCGAATAATATGCCATACATGTTACTCTCTGCTGTTCTCCACAGAAACCTAACTGAGGAATCTTTCAGTTATGAAGAGAAAACCAATTTAGCCTCATTACCATTTACAGCTTGCAGAAGCAGTTTTCAAACTTTTTAGTCTCAGGATCCCTTCATACTTTTAAATGTTAATGAGGACCCCCAAAGAACTTCTGTTTATGTGCGTTATATCACCGTATTAGAAATATAAAACAGAAGATTTTCAAATACTTATTAATCCATTAAAAACAGTAAATTCATTGCTGGTTAATATAAATATCTTTATGAAAAATCACTGTATTTTCTAAGATAAAAGTTTAATGAGAAAGCTGGCCTTCTTTTACATTTTGGCAAATCTCCTTAATATCCTACTTAATAGAAGAAAGTTGAATTCTTATATCTGTTTTGCATTCATACTGATGTGATGTGTTGTTTTGGTTAAAGTATACTAAAAAAACTCCATCCTCACACAGATATGAAGTTGGAAAAGGGAGTACTATTTTTAACAGGCCTTTCAGAAAATTGTGGATATTCTTCTTTGACTCTATAGCAAACATGGGCAAATGAACTTTTCATTATCTGTTACATTAAAACCTATTAGTTTATCTTGCATTTTAAATGGATCTTTTACCTATGAATGATATTATAATATAATGCATTGGCCACTTGAAAAATATTTATTTACTGAATTATGTAGATCTTCCAAATGTTGACACATTTGTTAAAAATATCTTGAAAATCACAGTTCTTACTAACCACCTCAATCTTATCAGAAAGTCTAAGAATTGGGAAACTGTCAGGTACATCAATATAAGTTTTTCAGAATTTTTTTTACTTGAAAGCTTTAGTTTTTACCAATGGAAACGAATACTATCAATTGTTCTCTCAAGTGACAAGTTCCCTTTGCTCTTTTACAAGAAAATGACTGCCAAATGCCCACACCTAAACAACTAAAATGTGTCAGTTCTTTTTAGTTAAAAAAAAAAAAAAAGGTGTTCCATTAAAAAAGTGGCTAGATCAGCGTGCAACTCAGTCACACAAGTGATTTCCTGAAGACAGCCATCAAGTTTTGGTATATGGCAGAAATGCTTCAGACAAACTTCCTACTTTGTCAGACAAAATACTGAAAAGATGTTTGTTTGCTCAAGGGTCTAGATCTAATAAAATTAACAATTTTACTGCTTTGTCAAAGATCTTAATTGAAACTGGCTTTTATTTATTTATTTTTTAACTGCAACAATGTGGCAATGAAGACTTCACTGACTACTCACACAGGTTACCATCACCTTGGTCATACTAAGGTACGAGCGATTTTACCCCTCACTGCTTCTGCACCATTAGTGCAAAGTCAATGCACTGCAAGTCAGCTAATGTTTTGGCACTGTTTATGAAAATAGTTTCTGATTCCTGAAGGGGTACCGAAGACCTGCAGAAATGCCTACATCATACAATGAAGAGTTCTAACTTAACAAATAACTTCATTTGATAAACTGTAGCAAAAATTTAACAGACTTTTAAATGAACTGTTGTGACACTTTACAAAAAGCTGAAAATGCATGGAGCCTAGCTACTTCATATTTTCCCAAAGATGACCATTAACAGATTCTATGACTCTAAATGAAAAATTTTTAATAATAAATTAGGAGGCAATGGATATAGTATCATTTAATAAGTAAGAGTTCAAGGTAATTGTGATAGCCAGCCTCTAAGAAGGCCTGCAGTGATCCCCACACCCTGCACAGTCCCATTACACACTAATCCATAGTTGGCCTGGTCTTTGTGACCAACAGCATATGGCACAAGTGATGATACTTCTGAAATTAGGTTATAAAAGACTGCAGCTTTTGTCTTGGGCTCTTGTTCTCTTGGATCACTTGCTCTAAGGAAAGCAAGCTATCAAGCTGTAAGCAGCCCTGCGGAGAGGCAAGGAGCTGAAGTCTCTAGCCAACACCCAGCAAGGAAGTGAGTCCTGCTAACAACCATGTGAGTGAGCATGAGAATAGATCCTTCAGCCCCAGCTGAGTCTTGAGATGACTGCAACTCTAGCAGACAGCCTGACTACAATCTCATGAGAGACCTCAAGCTGGAAGCACTCAACTGAACCACTATCAGATTCCTGACTCTTGGAAAATGAGAGGTATTATTTACTGTTTTAAGCTGCTAAATTTTGCTGTATTTGGTACACAGCAATAACAGTAATACAGTGAGTATAACAAGAAATCTGGTACCAGTTGGAAAATGGAAAAAGAACAAGGGAGTCAACATACAAGTATAGTTGACACTTTTAAGGTCATTTGGACTTTGCTGATGGATTTTTTCCTAAAGAAGCCCCCAAATGTGATCTATAAACTTAAAAATATAATAATAATAAAGCAGTAAATATGCAGGTGAAACCCACTAATAATCTTCCAGAAGAGGGGACAGAGATAAATCTATAGCTCTTGTGTTTTGAAGGAACTGCACTTCTGAATCTGCTACCTAACTTAACAGAAATCATATGAATTACTTTAAACTGGTACCATCTCTCTTTTTTTTTTCTTTTTTTTAAAGACTTTAGTTTTAAGTAATTTCTATACCCAGCATGGGGCTTGAACTTACAACCGTGATATCAAAAGTCGCATGCTCCACCAACTGAGTCAGCCAGGCACCCAATGGTACCATTTCTTTCCATTCCAAAGATCATTAGCTATTCTGAAAGTAGGCATAGATTTCTCTTCCTTTACTAACATGTCTTTTCTGGCATTGTCCCTCCATCACAAACTTGACTTACCTACAGTAAAAATCTATTCTTGGCATTATTCCTCTTTGGAATTTGGATTATCTGGGCAATCTCTCCAAAACCAAAAAATAGCTCCTGCCCAAGGTCCTTAATTTGATAAATATCTGTACCTCACCTACACTAATTTTTTTTTTTTTTAACAGGGTACCTAAGTACCCAGCACACAGCCAAGGGATGGACGTCTTTCTTGCTAAGCAAAGTTTTATCTTCCCACCCCTACCTGAGATCCTATCTTTTTAGGGGATGCTCTTTTCTTTCCTTACCAGTTTCCTTACTTTCTACCACCAAGGCAACTGTTCTTCTTTACCCCCCACCTCCACATCTACTTCCACACACGCCCAGCCTTGGTTACCGAAGCCATTTTTTTCTGACTGGTTCCCAGTGCCTGTCATGTTTTAAATAAAAATTAGTTCTAGTATTTGAAGTTACCTGAGCATGACACACAGTCCCAAATCCCTAAGACACTCCAGTAGCTTTTTCCTTTTTAAGAACACAGACTGTGCCAGCCTTCTACCATTACTGTTTTTCTGACTGGTTGATTATCCCAGCACCTTTGATTCTGTTTGTTCAAAGGCAATGTACCTCTTCAACGTCAGTCCCACATTTCTCAAGGCCCCAGTTATTCTCTTTGGTTTATTATAAACCAGGATGACCAAATCCTTGGCCTGTTACTTCTAGCCCTTTCACGATGCTCCTGAATGGTGTAATAACCTCCAAAATGTCAGTCTTCAACGCTAACCCATTTCCTGTGTATTGCCTCTCCTGCCAAGGCCACGAGGAAGGCACCAACATCATAAAAGCAGCATACCTGCCATTAACACTTTCCAAGCCTGACCTGGGAAGGGGTCACCTGAAGATATATAACATCTGTGTCTATGTCTGAGTGTGTTCACTTGCTCTCTCCATCCCCGCACAGAAAAGATAAGCAATGGTATCCTCAAAGACATCTGAGTTTTGTCAAAAGAAAAAAGAAGTAAAAATAGAGCCTTACAGCCTCCTTGACCAGTTTTCTACTGGATTCCACCACTGCCTCTGTCAATGTAAATTCCGTTTTAATCATCTCCAGCACATTGATAGCTGATTCCAGTGGTGTGAGCTCAGCCTCCATATCAAAGGAACAGTCTAGGACAAAGAGCACAGTTTTCACTTTAAGCGATTTTACAAGGAGCAGAAACAATAGGTCCAAAAATACATGTTTATCAGAAAAGACACATGTAAATATAGTAAGATTTGCATTTAATTTGCTAACAAACTGGCTACAAGCTTACCAACATGTTAAGAGTTCAAATTGAAACCAATGAATTTGAAATGGCTATTTTTTAAATAATTTTCAAGACAAGTAAAAAAAAAAATTAACACATGTATTTACATCTCAGATTTCAGGGTACACACATCCTCTTCAGATACAAGCGATCAGAAACTGGAGACAGTTTTGCTAACAGCTCTTAAGTTCAATTTAAAAAAAAGTGCTCATACTCTGGAAAACATTCTACGGGGAAAAATTTGGCCATCTTAACATAACTCATTAGATCGCAGCAAAGTTGGGGCAAGAAACAGGTGGGAGGAAATAAAAAATAGAAGAGCAGCCAAGAGAATCTTAACTGGAAAAAACTAGACCCAGAACAGATTCATTTTAGAAGGAAAAAGACCACTGTGATCGAAACACAGTAATGCACCTTCACCCCGAATCCTTCAGTTCTGGACATAAGTTGGAAAATAACAACATAACCCTAAATAAGTAAGCCCTGAGAACACAAAAACTGCCATACCTAAATTTTCCCCTTCTTCAATTCGCGACAGACACTGCATAACCCGCAGCAGCCGGGAAACGGTATGCTCCTTCCCCAAGGGCCTGACAAGCAAAGCTAGAAAAGAAGACATCGTTGGCTCAGTGACCCCCAGCCCCGACACCCGGGCCCCACAAATCCCCTTCCTCGGCCAGCCTCCTTCCCCAGATCCGGCCCTCACCCTGCATGATGTCCCGGATCTGCCTGAAGTCCCCGTACCGGCTACCCCGAAAGGCCCGCAGCGCCTCGTGGAAGTAGAACTTGAGCACCCAGCGGTTGACCGCCTCCTCTAGCCGTGCCTCCCCCGCGCCCCGCTCCGCGGCGCCCCCCCGCCCCGGCTCCTGG
>NW_027528798.1:6027843-6119727 GCF_008692635.1 Crocuta crocuta
TGCAGCTGGACGCCCGCCGCCCTGCCGCCCGCCCGCTGCCGTCGCTGCTCCCGCCTCCTCCCGCCATCGCGTCTGATCGTCGCGCGCCCTCCCCGCCTTCTCGGCCGGGCCGCTTCTTCGACTGTGACGCCTCCGGGTCACGCACAACGCCCGGGCCGGAAGCGGGGCTGGCCGTCCCGGCTCCCGCGGCCATGACACAGACTGCGTTCCTAGCCGCCCGCGGGCTTCTGGGAGGGAAAGGACTGTGGATCCCTAAGCCCCTCTCGGACCCCGTAGTTCCCAGTGTACAGGCCGCAATGCTTGCTGGGGCTTGGAGTCCAATCCGTCCAGGCGGGTAAACCATCGCGGTTTGCGGTCAAGTGTCAACTTTGCTCCTAGATCATGGAATACTATAAGACACTGGGACGGCGAATAAGATACTGAAAAATAAGTAACATTTAAAGTTATGAAATGTAGCACACATTATAGAAAGTTCATTAAATAGATTTACATTTTTAAACAAATAATTCAAAGCAAAGCCCAGTGTAAACCCAATTGAGGTCAAGAGTATGACTGGCACCCCAGAAACCTCTGCACATATAAGACATATCATTTTTTTATTACAAAAATAGTACATATTGTGGAACAATTAGAAAAAAATAAGCAAAAGGATTAACATTTAAATCACCCATAATCTCACAGCAAAGAATAAACTGACGTGGAGTTTAGGTTTGTAGCCTTCCAGTGTCTTTTTGTTTTTGTTTTTTTTTAATGTTTTATTTATTTCTAGGAGAGAGAGAGACAGTGTGAGCAGGGGAGGGTCAGAGAGAGAGAGGGAGTCACAGACTGAAACAGGCTCAAGGCTCTGAGCTGGCAGTCAGCACAGAGCCCGACGCGGGGCTCGAACCCACGAACCGCGAGATCATGACCTAAGCGAAAGTCGGACGCTTAACCGACTAAGCCTCCCAGGTGCCCCCCAGTGTCTTTTTGTATACCAATTGTGTGTGTGTGTGTGTGTGTGTGTGTGTATTTACTAATAATGATATTATATATATTTTATATACTCTTCATTTTTCATTTAAAATATAATGAACATCTTTCCATGCCATTACATTTTTTCCTTCCAGTATCTTTAGCAGCTACACAGCAGTCTAATATATGGTGAACCAAAGTTTTCTTTATCTAAGCCCCTAATGTAAGATGTTTAGGTAATTTCAAAATTTTCTAATTTTAGACAGTCTCTATATTAGAAACATACTTTTTAGCAGTATAGTTGCACAAATTTACAGTTATTTCCTTCTTAAAGTAGAATTAGTGAGTTGAAGGATACACAGTAGAACACATATCAAAATATTTCACTAATACTCTTTGGCAATTCCCTTTTGCTTTTGAACAAGTTGCAGATGCCTTAAAGTTACATTTAAAGCCTGAAGAGGTTGCCTATTGGCCAACCTCATTTTGCGCTCATGTATGTACAACTGCTTTTTAAAATTTTTTAAATGTTTATTTATTTTTGGGAGAGAGAGAGGAAAACAGAGCGTGAGAGGGGAAGAGGCAGAGAGAGAGACACATACACAATCCGAAGCAGACTCCAGGCTCTGAGCTGTCAGCACAGAGCCTGACATGGGGCTTGAACCCACGAACTGTGAGATCATGACCTGAGCCAAAGTCAAACACTTAACTGACTGAGCCCCCCAGGCGGCCCTCATATGTACAACTTCTAACGTTTCCTGGTCACCTGCTACGTAATCAGCCTGAAAACTTCATCTTGCTTATTCTGGCCTAAGTCAGTCTTTCTTGTCCTTCAAGCCTCATTTAAGATAATTTCAACTTTTTTTGACTTCTGGGGCTGGCTTAAATCACCCTCCTGTTCCCTCCTTAGCATCTCATATTTCATCCTTCCTGAAATACATTGTTTAGAGTTAGCTTCTTTGGGAAACAGGCACCCCGTCTGCTTGTTCTCCCTACATCCTGGCACTTAGCCCAGAGCCTGACACATTTCTCGAGGTTGGATTGAATTGACTAGGCATATGAAGAAGGCTTTTGATACACACTTAAAAACCATACCACCAGCAAATTATATTACTGAAATGTAATTTCATGCACACCAGCAAACTATATTTACCGAAATAGAGACATTCTTAGGACTACCTCCCAGTTCTTATGTATTTGTGTCATGATTTTCTAGGTACAGAATAGATGACTACATAATTTTATGGCTGCACAGGATACCTTCCCTGAGTTCTTTTTTTCCCTTTCTGTCCTTGTAGATTGGCCTGGAGAGGACTTCATAAAATCATGATCCCTCTCTCCTTCTCCAGGTTCTCTTCTTGTCCAACTCCAGTTCTAAATCCACTTTCAGCCCTCACCTTGCCACATAGACCTTGGAGGGTCCATTCCCCATTTCTTCACTGGAAACTTCATTGTCCCTATCTTCCACAGCCAGGGGAAATGAATGGGCAAGGAGTATTTCCAGAGGACTGAGTGGGCCTGGAGTCAGTGTAGGAAGAAAGTGGGGACATGGGATGCGGCTCATCAATAGGTGTCTTTGATGCTCTTGGAATTTACCACCCAGTACCTGTACCAAATAGAGAAATCCCAGTTGTGGTGAGTGGTGTGCCCCGTCCCTGAGAGGCCCAGCAACTGGTTGAGCTTCAAAGCCTCTTCTACGTGACCCACTGGATTAGTACCAGCAAAGACCTAGGTTGGGACCACTGAAGGATGACCCAGGTGGGCAAGTGGCAGCATCATTGAGGTTGAGAAATCACATGCTAGACCCTTGAATTAGTTAGACATAGACCTCAATTTGTATAGTATCCTGGTCTTTCAAAGTTTCTGCATTGTGGACATTCCAGAATAGGAAGACGCCTCTAAATCTGACAGATCTTTGTGATTTTGGCTACTCTGACATCCCAGCCTGCCTGCCTTAATCAGGAGTAAATTTACCTACCTCAAATTCTGAATCTTCCACTTGTTAGCCCCATAAGCTAACAAATTACTTAACACATGGCAAATTACTTAACCATCTATCTACCTCTGTTATATTATCTGTCAAGCACAAATAACAGATGTGCCTCATGGGATTGTATGAAAATTAAGTGAATTACTATTTTCAGTGCCATTTACGGAAGGCTTGGCTCATTGTTTGGGCTCAGTAAGCATAAGATATTTTTATGAACTCACCAAGTGTCTGTCTGAAAAGTCTTCCTCTTCTCTATCAAAATTCTCATTTTTCCTTTTTTTTTTAAATTAAGGTATAACTTATATAGAATGTGTAAACATTAAATGTAAACCTTGTTGAATTTTCTCCTCATTTTTCAAAGTCCCACCATCATATGGTTATCCCAACACCACTCTTCTTTACCGGCCGCAATTATCCAACTCTTATCTAAGGATTCTGCTTTGAGGAGCTGCAGTGCTTTCCCCCGCCCCGCCCCTGTCTGGACGCCAGCAGGAGGCAGTGTGGTATAGGGGAAAAGCTACAGTCAGCAAGTTATTGATCAACAGGCTTATCCTGGCCTAATAATTTACTGGCTTGAGTAAGAACTTAGCCTCTAGTAGTCTTGTTTCCCCCTACCTGTTAAAGAGGACAGTCTGTCAGATGGACACTTCACAGGACTGTTGTGAAGATGAAATGAGATAAGGCCTGTAAACAATGCCTCATACGTGTCAGTTAAATTGGTAAGGTTAAAAAAATAATTATACCCCGTGTCAGGGAGGGTGCTGTGAAACAAGTACTTTTGGCCAGTGCTGGCGAAATTGTAAATCTATAAAACCTTTCCAGAGAACAATCCAGGGAAACAAAACAAAACAAACAACATCAACAATAACAACAACAAAACAAAAGCCAAAAAACAAACCCCAGCAAAATTGTTTAGAAATTCTATTGTTTAGAAATTCATTCTATACAAATAATTGTACAAGTGCATCAAGCTTTAAGTGCAAGAATTTTCATCTCAGCATTACTTACAGTGTACAAAAAATTAGAACTAGAAAGATCCAAAAATAAGATTATTAAATAAGTCCTGGTGTGTTTATAGTAAGGAATCTTACTCTGTGATAAAAATTATGCCCCTCCCATACAAAACAAACAAATAAAATAAAGAATTATGTACCCAAAGATGATTTTTTGCTCAAGGTATAAGAAGAGAAAAAGAGTAGAAACATATAATGTGACCACAAATTTATGGAAGTTATAATCATGTACATTTTTTGGTTAACATTTACTATTTTTCACTTATTATGCCAGGGTAAATAAATGCTGTTTATTTCATTTAATCTTCATCAAAATCCTACCAAAAAAGGTATTATTATGCCAGTTTTATAGATGAATAAACTGAGGCTCCAGGGGTTGACTTGCCCAAGATGTTATAAAGAATTTATGTCTGAGTCCTATTTTACTTTATTTTATTTTTCTTTTTTGTTGTCTGAGTCTGATTTTCAATCCAGATTGATTTATATTAACCTGGAATTAATATAAATCAAATATTTTCTTCCTTAGACTTTTCTATATTTTCCTAATTTTCTACAGTGAGAAGAGGGAAAAGATCACCAATAAATGTTATCCTAATGAAGCCTTAGCATGACACCTGACTCATAAAAGGGGCTCAGAAAAGCTTCAGAACCTTGTAACTTCCAGTCTAGGACAGGACATTTCCAGTCTTATGTAAGATGTTTTAGGTAGTATGCTCTGAGATCATAGGAAAAAAATGGTCTAGTCCTCCATAGGCATTTGCTCTACATTTTTGAGGACTGCTTTGTAAGTGGAAGCTTAGCAGGTTCTAGGGCCACAAATATAGATAAAACACTAATTTTTCCCTGAAGGATTTCAAGGTCTAGATGGAAGCTGCTCACCATCCTCTAAACAGGAAATAAATATTCCTAAAATGGTCGGTTTAAAAAAAATTTTTTTTAATGTTTTATTTATTTCTGAGAGAGAGAGTATGTGAGCAGGGGAGGATCAGAGAGAGAGGGAGATACAGAATCTGAAGCAGGCTCCAGGCTCTGAACTGTCAGCACAGAGCACAACGAGGGGCTGGAAACCACTTACCATGTGATCATGACCTGAGCTGAAGGTGGATCATGAGCTGTTTGGATGTTTAACCGATTGAGCCACCCAGGAGCCCCTAAAATGGTCGTTTTAGGTCCAAGTGATAAAGACTAAATTAGGATTGTATGGAGTAGTTGAATCTAGGCTGGGAGTCAGACATAGAATTCCATCTCCAGCACATTCTAAACTGGTGGTCTTCAAGCTGGAATTATATATATATATAGGTCCCATTAACTACTCCTTCATTCATTTCATTAAGAGATTAGTTTTCCATTGACATAATTTTATGCTGCTTTGATCAATATTATTAGTGTATAACTGATAATGTTAGCTTAAGCCTAAAGAAAATTAATATTTAAAGCCTTGTGGTAATAGCATATTTTTAAAGATTTTAAAATGTGGGATGCCTGGGTGGCTCAGTCAGTTAAACATCCAACTTCAGCTTGGGTCATGATGTCGCAGTTCGTGGGTGCAAGCCCCGCGTCAGGTTCTGTGCTGACAGCTCAGAGCTTGGAGCCTGTTTTCGATTCTGTGTCTCCCTCTCTCTCTCTGTTCCTCCCCCACTCGTGCTCTGTCTCTCTCAAAATAAATAAACTATTAAAATTTTAATGTAAAAAAGTAAATATATGGTCATATGTTGCTGCAAAGAAATAGATGATGAATAAGGAACTTTCAAACATAAAAACATGTTACATTAGAGTAATATTTGCTGGGACACATGGATTTCAAGGAGAAAAAGAATGATTTAAAGTGAATGACTGTTCCTGAGAGGGAGAGAGGCAAACCATGAGAGACTCTTGAATGCTGACAAAAACTGAGGACTGATGGATGTGGGGGAGAGGGGGGGATGGGCATGGAGGAGGACACTTGTGGGGATGAGCACTGAGTGTTATGTGGAGACTAATTTGACAATAAACTATTTGTAAAAATAAATAAATAAATAAATAAAAACATTAAAAAAAAAAATGAATGACTTTCCAGAAGGGCTTGCCCATATATATTTTATTTTTTAAATTGATGATGGTGGATATCGAGTCAGTATGGTACTTATATTTCACTGGATGTATTTATGGCAGTGATATCACAGTTTTATTTTTAAATGTTAAGATCCATAATGTGCCAGACAGTACATCTTTTGCATCTAGTTAAATGTATGATGAATCACCCCACAATGTTCCCTGATGCCCCCTTCAAGTCACTCCTCATCCACCAACCACTGTTTTGATTTCAAACATCTCAGTTTTGTCTGTTTCTAAATTTCATATTTGCATCTGACTTCATTGGCATAACAGTGTTTTTGAGATTCATCCGTGTCATTCCTTTTTATTGCTGAGTAGTGTTCTATTGTATGAAATTTACATACAGTTCTATTGTATGAAATTTACATACAATTTAGTTAGTCATTCATAGATATTGGGGTTGTTTCCTATTTAGGGCAATTAAAAATAAGGCTGCTACAAGCATTGTTGTTCAATTAAAAAAAAGTAAATAAGTTGGAAACTTAAAATTTTTTTAATGTTTATTTTTGAGAGATAGGGTGAGAGAGAGAGACAGAGAGAGAGAACAAAATGGGGGAGGGGCAGAGAGAGAGAGACAGAATCTGAAGCAGGCTTAAACTCACAAACCATGAGATCGTGACCTGAGCTGAAGTCAGACACTTAACTGAATGAGCCACCGAGGCGCCCTAAGAGGGAAACTTTTAGATGTAAACTTTAAAATGTGGAGGGAGAGAGGCGCCTGGGTTACTCACTCAGTTGGGCTTCTGACTTTGGCTCAGGTCATGATCTCTTGGTCCATGAGTTTGAGCCCCATGTCTGCACAGAGCCTTGAGTCTGCTTCAGATTCTGTGTATCCCTCTCTCCCTGCCCCTCCCTCACCAGCACTCTGTCTCTCTCTCAAAAATAAAATGAAAAACATAAAACAAATAAAAGATAAATAAAATAAAAGATAAAATGTGGAAGGAGATACACATTTTTAGGCAGTGGTTTCTTTTCTTTTTCTTTTTAATTGTGAACTACACTTGAACACTGCAGAAGTTGGAGACACTGACCCCCATGCAGTAAAAAATCTGCATGTAACTTTTGACTCTCCCAAAACTTAACTACTGTTGACCAGAAGTCTCACTGATAAAGTTGATGAACACATATTTTGTATGTTATGTATATTATATACTATATTCTTACAGTAAAATAAACTAGAGAAAAGTCAGTGTTATTAAGAACATTATAAGAGAGGGGCGCCTGGGTGGCTTAGTCGGTTAAGCGTCCGACTTTCGCTTAGGTCATGATCTTGCAGTTCGTGGGTTTGAGCCCCGCGTCGGGCTCTGTGCTGACTGCCAGCTCAGAGCCTGGAGCCTGTTTTGGAGTCTGTGTGTCCCTCTCTCTCTGGCCCTCCCCTGCTCACGCTGTCTCTCTCTCTCTCCTAGAAATAAATAAAACATTAAAAAAAAAAGAACATTATAAGAGAAGGGGCCCATGGTGGGTTCAGTCAGTAGAGCGTGTGAATCTTGATCTCAGCGTTGTGAGTTCCAGCCTCACACTGGGTGTAGAACTTACTAAAAATAAAGAAAAGAAAATGATAAGAAAAAATATAAAGTGTCTATCCATGTAGAAGTGGACCTGTACAATTCAATCAAACCACCCACGTTGTTCAAGGGGCAACTGTATAACATTTGTACAAAAAGGATGCCAAACTGTTTTCCAGAGAAGTTATGTCAGTCAACACTGTTGCCTTTGCCCAGCTTTGCCATAGTGGAGGCACATATGGTTATATTTTTGCAATCACCTTCCTTTACTCTGCGGTTTATCTATTATACCATGTAGTGTATTTGTGAGCCACGATGTGTAACTTTAGTATAATTGAATCATTCTCTTTATTTATCATGCTTTTCCTTTATCTTGAGCACAGTAAGTGGCTTGTTTAATAAATCCTTTCCTATTCAGAAGCCAAGAAGATATTTTCATATATTCTAAAAAGCTGTAGATTTTGGTCTTTCACATTTGTCTTTTATCCACCTGGATTTGATGTTGTGTGTCCCATATGGGTATCTAGCTATTCTAGCACCATTTAGTAAACAATCCTGGGGTACCTGGGCAGCTCAGTCAGCTGAGCATCTAACTCTTGATTTTAGCTCGTGTCATGGTCCCAGAGTTGTAGGATTGAAGCCTGCATTGGGATCCTTGCTGAGTGTGGATTCTGCTTAAGGTTCTCTCTCTTTCTCCTTCTGCCACTCTCCCCAACTAACTCTCTCTCTCTCTCAAAAAAAAAAGTTCTGCTCTCTGTAATGCCTCCTTTGTTATAAATTAAGTGGCCATAGATGAATTTCAGACCTAGATGTCTGTTTCTAAGGATACATAATTTTTCAAAATTGTCTGATGAGATGTGCAAACAAGAGGGATGTGAAGATCAATCTACTAGACGAGTTGTGTGGCCTTTATCTGTTTTTTTTAATTTCTCTGAGTTCCCTACACTTTTGGGAGAATAAAATGGGGTCATGCAGCAATGTGGTTAGAAGTTCTGATACAGGGGTGCCTGGGTGGCTTAGTCGGTTAAGCGTCCGACTTTTGCTTAGGTCATGATCTCACNAAAAAAAAAAAAAAAAAAGAAGTTCTGATACAGTAAGCCTCAGAGAAAGTAGTAGTAGTTTGGTTTTTGGTGCTTTATTTTTTTTTTTTCTGTTGTTATATTTTAACTGCCATGGAGTACATGAAAACAACACCTGCTTGGGGCAGGAACTGCCAGGGAAAGAGCCCAGAGGACGTGACATTTGGGTGGGTCGTGAATGACGGTGGAATCTGTCATCTCTTTTTATGACTGCCATCTGTTGGCTGTCCATGGCACATTTCCCACGTGTGTTGCATCTGCATATTTTGTCTGGCTTAGAAGGGCCCAGAGGGAAAAGACTGTGCCCCACCCACACCTCGGCTTATGGCGACCCTCAGTAGCACTTGCCTAAGAAGACCTAGAAGTTGCGCTGGCTCCATGTTTGTTAGACACACATACATGTCACTGAGGGCAGGGCTGTGCCTTTAAAAAATTTCTGCCACTGTAGTGCTGCAGGATTCCCGAGTTTCACCCACACACTGCTCCCTCCCCAAACCCCAGCCAACACGGATACCAACAAACTCACCCATTCGCCCCCAGCACCACCACCCATGGCAGTGGCGAAATCCATACCACACCCCCTATACGATCTTGCTGTGGTTGAGAGAGCATAGGGTCTTACACACAGTAGGCACTCGATAAGCATCAGGTGAATAACAAATGAGTTACCACATGAAGATTAGGATATAGGAGCACATTCCCATCTGCTGCAGTGTAGCAAGACATGGGTAGATTATGTGGCTCTTGCCAGTTCTGAGTGTGGATGGGAATCACAGCGGGAGGGTGGGGAGGGAGGGTGGCAGGGCATGTTAAATATTCCTGTGCCACTCCACTACTGAATTAGAGCAGAAAAGGGATGTGCAGAAAAGAGTTACGTTTTATTAATTCTCTGGGAGCTCCTGGTTTTGATGCCAAGTCAGTCATGGGAATGATAGAATTATTAAACATCTGGATCCATTCTTCATCAAAGGTAATAATTTGGCAGTATCTGTCAAAACTTAAAATTTACAAGCCTTTGAACCTGTACTTTCTTCTAGGCTTTACCCAATGCCCAAGAATACAGGCACAAAGGTAGTCAAGGCAGCATTTTTAAACAGAAATTCTTAAAACTAGGAAAATTGTCCATTTACTTACTAAGCAAACTTTATTGAGTATTATTCTCATTACTAGAGACGGCAGTGAGTAACAACAAAATAGTAAATTCCCTGCTGTTAGAGATTACATTTTAGTCTATCAAAAGAGGACTGAATGAGTAATTTATGGTCCATCCAAGCAATGGAATATTATTCTCCCATAAAAAAAGAATGAGGTTGTCCATATATTGCTTTGAAAAGATGTTCAAGGGGCACCTGGGTGGCTCAGTAGGTCGAGAGTCTGACTCTTGATTTGGGCTCAGGTCATGATCCCAGGGTTGTGGGAGCAAGCCCTGCATTGGGCTCTGTCCTGAGTGTGAAGCNAGCATGTAACTCTTGATATCTGGGTTGTGAGTTCAAGCCTCACATTGGGCATAGAGATTACTTTTTATTTTTATTATTATTTTTAAATGTTTTATTTATTTCTGAGAGAGAGAGCTGTATCTATATAATTTTATGTATCTATAAAATTATGTACATGTGTGCAGACATATACAAATATATAAGTAAAAAATATGGAAGAATGTTCAATAAAATTATTAATGGCAAATATCACTGGAAAATATTATACCCTTCCATTCTATTTAAACTTGCTAACGTAAGGCACTTGGGTGACACAGTCAGTTGAGCATCTCACTCTTGACTTCTGCTCAGGTCATGGTCCCAGGGTTGTGGGATCCAGCCCTGCCACAGCTCTGCACTGAGTGTGGAGCCTGCTTGGGATTCTCTGTCTCCGCCCCGCCGTCTCTTTTTTCCTTTCCCTCTCTCTCCATCTCTCTCTCTCTCCCCCCCCCACTCTGTTCCTCCCCCACTTGCATGCATATGTTTTCTCTATACACCTCTCTAAAAATAAATAAAATGAAAAAATTTAAGCTTACTAACTTACGGAAATACTACTTTTAGAATTTTTTTGACTGGTAAAAAATTCCATAGAACCTTGAGAACCTGTGAGGCTTTAAATTTCCAGCAGGGGGCAGCAGTGATTCTCAAATATCTCTGACGTCAGCACAAAACTGAGGATTAGTGTCCACAGATTTCCAAGTCCAGGCCCAAGTACTGTATTTGGATCACCAGATTATAAAAGGAACAAAAAGCAATAACCACAGTGCTGTAGG
The DNA here is from genome assembly GCF_008692635.1 of Crocuta crocuta. Taxonomy (NCBI): domain Eukaryota; kingdom Metazoa; phylum Chordata; class Mammalia; order Carnivora; family Hyaenidae; genus Crocuta; species Crocuta crocuta. The sequence goes on from NW_027528798.1 coordinate 6,038,724, forward strand.
AATTGTTATGACAAAACATTTTCTATATGATTCTTTCTTTATTAACATTTGTCTGTGAAACTAAACCTTTCCTCTCTGGAGTGCACGGTTTTCTCACCCATTAAAATCAGAAGGCTTGACGAGATAATCTTAAAAGGTTTCTTTCCAGCCCTAACATTTTGTGGCTTTGAGAATATAAATCAGTATCGGGAAGAAATAAGCCCCAGTGCCTTCTGGAATTAATTGGCTTATCAAAGAATCTGCTTTACAACCCTTTGCTGATCAGGATGAATTATTACCAATTTATCTTTAGTGTAGATCAAAGAATACTTTTTTTGGGGGGGAGGGGAGGATGTTGGTATTTATTCAATTCACTGATGGAGAAAAAGGAGAACTCTTCCACTCTATAAATGTTTAGCATGTGTGTAAAGGTCGTAGGTCTGGTGTTTGGAAATTACACACAGGCTTCCCAAAGAATCTTCACTGGGTTGGCCAAATTAAACAGCAGGCAGTTGTAGAGAAATAAACACAAGTTAACATTTAACCACAGCAATTCCCTGTTCTTGCTTCTCCATCTTTCTCAGTAGGAGGAGCTGAGAGGGTCAGCAGGCTGCTGGCTACTCTAGAGAGACACTGAGCTCCTCTGCGAACCCGGCTGTGTACCACTTTTATCAGGTGCATGTTTTTTATTACAGAATAACTGAAATACAATATCGTATAAGTTTCAGGTATACAACATAGTGATTCAATATTTATATGTATCGCAAATGGTCACCACAATAAGTCTAGTTACCATCTGTCACCATACAAAGTTGTTACACTATTATTTTCTATATTCCCAATGCTGGAAGTTTGCACTTCTTAATCTCCTTCCCCTATTTCTTCCATTCCCACACCCCACAGCCCTCGGGTGACTAACAGTTTGTTCTCTGTATCTATGAATCTGTTTCTGGTTCGTTTTATTTGTTTGTCTTGCTTTTTTTGGATTCCACATATAGGTGAAATCATACAATATTTTGTCTTATTCTGAGAAATTTCACTTAGCATAATACCCTCTGGGTCCACTTGTGTCACAAATGGCAAGATTTCATTCTTTTTGTGGCTGAGTAATATTCCTTTGCATCTATGTCCTGCATGTTCTTTATCTATTCATCTACCAATGGACATTTAGGTTGCTTCCAAATCTTGGCTATGGTATACAGCGCTGCAGAGAACTTAGAGGTACATATGTCTTTACAAACTAGTGTTTTCTCTTTTTCCCAGATAAATAACAAGAATTGTGATTGCTGGATTATACAGTAGTTCTGTTTTTAATTTTTTGAGGAACCCCCATACTGTTTTCCACAGTGACTGCACTAATTTACATTCCCGCCATCAGCGCTCAAGGGTCCCCTTTTCTCCATAGCCTCGCCAACACTGCTATTTCTTATCTTTTTGATAATAGCCATTCTGATGGGAGTGAGGTGATATCTTATTATGGTTTTTATTTGCATTTCCCTGATGATTAGGGATGTTGAGCATCTTTTCATGTGCCTGTACACACACATATATTTCTAAGCATCTGAATCATTAACTTCCCCACTATCTCTTCATGACCCAAGAGCAGTGCTCTTTTTAGATAACCCTTTATAAATTATAAACTTTTTTTTTTTGAAAGAGAGAACTCGAGCTGGGGAAAGAGGCAGAGGGAGAAAGTGAGGGAGAGGGAGAGAGAGGAAGAGAGAATCTTAAGCAGTCTCCACACTCAGCATGGAGTCCAACATGGGAGCTGATCCCATGACCCTGGGATGGTGATCTGACCTGAAATCAAGAGTTGGATACTCAACTGACTGAGCCACCCAGGTGCCCCAAAACTTTTTTCTTTTAACATTTGTCCAAAGTTACACCACTAATAAGTGGCTGAGGCAGGATTCAAACCTGTAACTTTCTGACTCCAAGACCCTCACACTTGACCATGGCACTACATGAAATGAGAGGACTCACATCATCAACTTGTTATCCAGAAGCTGTGACTATCTGCAAGAGTCATTGTACATAAAGTGAATGGTTGTTATGTTACTGTGTGCTAGCTAGTCTTTGCCAGGTATTGAGGGTGAGGGTGTAAAGAGGTGAATTAGACTTAATCATCACATTTAAGAAAATTCTAGTTTTTGGAGGAGTGAAGAGCCAATGAGTAACCAAACATAACATGTGAAAAGTAATAGGGAACACAAATATGAACGAAGAAATCAAGGCAGCAAAGCAGAGTGGCTAAATCCATGGGTTCCAGGGTCCATTTTTTAGTTGTCGGACCAAGTCTTAAGCCTCAGTTTCCTCACTGGTAAAATAGGAATATTAATTGCCTCTAGTATAGATAATTGTTGTGAGGGTTAAGTCATTTAAAGCAATATTAAATTGCGGGGCGCCTGGGTGGCTTAGTCGGTTAAGCGTCCGACTTTCACTTAGGTCATGATCTTGCGGTTTGTGGGTTCGAGCCCCGCGTCGGGCTCTGTGCTGACTGCCAGCTTGGAGCCTGGAGCCTGTTTCAGTCTGTGACTCCCTCTCTCTCTGACCCTCCCCTGCTCACGCTGTCTCTCTCTCTCTCCTAGAAATAAATAAAACCATTAAAAAAATTTTTTTAAAAAGCAATATTAAATTGCTTAGCTTAAGACCTAGCAGATGAAACGACTTGTTAGGATATAGAACAATATTAGTTAATAATATTGTTTGATAAAGCTTAAGCAAAGTAAGAAACACGCATCCTACTGCATTTCTGAGATGGTGGTGCTGGTTTCTCAAATTATTCTGAATCTCCCAGCTCCAAGCGACCCATTTCCTTGAGATTTATTCTTCCATCTGACATGGTTATCTTTTTATCCTACCAAAATGTCTCCTGGAAAGAATGACTTGGCAAAGGGGTCCTAGCCCCCATGCACCAGAAGCTTGGGCTTTTTCACAGGGAAGGAAACGTGGGACCGGGAACAGCCACTGTGACAGGCAAATCAAGACAAATCCACTTGGAGTTTTGGAAAATTTCGAGGCCCCACTCCCTGAGATTTTAATTTTGCTCCAAATTGAATTTCAATACTTACCCTATTAATATTTTAATATAACTATAGTCATAGGTAGGGTTTCATGTGATTTTATCCTACAATCAGTTCCCTTCCCAACCAGCTTCTTTATTGTTTTCTCCTAAACACTGACCCTCCTCCTTCCTCCTCAGGCAAGGGCATTACTTTGATATGCTACAGTGGCTGCCCCTTTCAGTCCTGAGTCTTGGCATGAGACACACGAGTTCTTTCATCTGAAACCCTGGACCTTCTGACAGCTGTACGTAAGCTAACACTTCTCTCCTCTAAAACTGACTGAAAACTCACCTCCGTCTGGAAGCCTTCCCTACTGAGTTCTTTACTTTGCACTGTGCTCTGTGTCACAGATATAACTGGGGCTGTTGAAATGTAACCAGGAAAGTATTCTTAGTCTTTGTCATGTGGGGGTGAGTTCTGGTTCTTCCCATTGGGGGCAGCATGGACTTGTGGAGAGAGCAGGGACTCGAGTCTGGCATGAATCTGGCAGCACTCCTGAGTTCTCAAATTCATTCTGGCTGTCCTTTGTCACCTTGGGACTGCTGCTTTATTCTTGTGGGTTGTCTTCTTCCATCCTGGCTTCTCCAGGCAACTGTCCCTTCCATGCCTCTTTTAGTTCTTTAAAAGAGTGGATAGAGAGCTCCTTTAACTTGAAAAGCACAACTAAGATCATCCTTTGAGGCCCGCCATTTACCACAGTGTCCTCATCTGTTAAATGGGGATGATTATAGGGCTTCCTCACTGAATTCTTATAGGAATGAAATGAGATCAGGCATGTTTACTGGACTTGGCACATGGTGAGTTGTGGCAGATACTTTAGACTGGTTCTCTCAAAATCCATTCCAATTCCTTTCTAGCTTGCTTTCTGAACTGCAGAGGCTGGGAAGCTGAACACTTAGTGCATCGCTCAAACTCCCTTGTGGGTCTGATTTTGTTTGTGACTTAGATGCCATTTGTGTGAGACAAATGTGAACTCTGTGGAGTTCTGTAGAGGGAGAGCTGTGAACTAGGTGGAAGGAGAGGCAGGTGTGAAGCGTCCATTTTCTTGGTACTGATCATGCCAAAGGCAGCATTACTCTGGGGCCAGCAGCTGATGGTGGCAGCTTAGTAGTTCTGAGTCTTCTGGACGGTGGCCGAGGCTGCAGCTTGCTTGTCAACCCTGTTCTCCAGTATAATTTTGGAAGTCATTCCTGGATGTTTAGTCTAGGGCATATTTCTTTTTCTTTTTAAAAAATTTTTTATGTCTTTATTTTGTTTTGAGAGAGAAAGAAAGACAGAAAGCGAGCAGGAGAGGGGCAGAGAGAGAGGGAGACACAGAATCTGAAGCAGCCTCCAGGCTCTGAGCTGTCAGCACAGAGCCTGATGAGGGTCTCAAACCCATGGACTGTGAGATCATGACCTGAGCCAAAGTCGGATGCTTCACCGATTAAGCCACCCAGGCGCCCCTCTAGAGTGTATTTCTTAACTTTCCTAATGAGTCTGTGAGCTCTCCATACCCTTCAATAAATTTCTTTGTGCTTAAATTAACAAGAGTGAAATGCGCTGTCTGCAACCAAGAAAAACTGACCAATACATAAGTATTCAATGAATATTAGCTGTTATTATTACTTTTTAAAATTTAAATCCAAGTTAGTTAACATACAGTGTAATAATGATCACAGGAATAGAATTTAGGGGTTCATTAATCACTTACCAGTGCTAATCCCATCAAGTGTCCTCCTTAATGCCGCTCGCCCGTTTAGCCCATCCCCCCACCCAACACCTTGTCAGCAACCTTGTTTGTTCTCTGTATTTAAGAGTCTCTTATGGTTTGTCTCCCTCTTTGTTTTTATATTATTTTTCCTTCCCTTATGTTAATCTGTTTGTATCTTAAATCCCACATATGAGTGAAATCATATATTTGTCTTTCTCTGACTTGCTTCACTTAGCGTAATACTCTCTGGTTCCATCCACGTTGTTGCCAATGGCAAGATTTCATTCTCTGGGATTGCCGAGTAATATTCCATTATATGTTATTGTGTATATATACCACATCTTCTTTATCCATTCATCAGTCAGTAGACATTTGGGCTGTTTCCATTCTTTGGCTATTGGTGATAGCACTGCTATAAACATTGGGGTGCATGTGCCCCTTCAAAACAACACACCTGTATCCTTTGGATAAATATCTAGTAGTGCAGCTCCTGCATTCTGGAGTAGTTCTATTTTGAATTTTTTGAGGAACCTCCACACTGTTTTCCAGAGTGGCTGCACCAGTTTGCTTTCCCACCACCAGTGCAAAAGGGTTCTTCTTTCTCTGTATCCTCACCAACATCTGTTGTTGCCTGAGTTGTTAATTTTAGGCATTCTGACCGGTGTGAAGTAGTATCTCATTGTGGTTTTGATTTGTATTTCCCTGATGATGAGTGACGTTGGGGATTTTTTCATGTGTCTATTAGCCATCTGATGTCTTTTTTGGAAAAATGTCTTTTCATGTCTTTAAAACTTAGTTGAAGGCTTAGTACTAAAACAAGTGATTACATTTCATGAATGAACATTTAAAACTAGCTACTAGGTAAGAGCACGTAAAATTTTTTCTAGAGTATCACGGTGCCATAGAGCTTTCTTTAGTGAGGGAGATATTCTACATTTACATCCAACATGGGTAACCACTAGTTATATGTGGCTACTGAGCACTTGAAATGTGGCTAGCATGACTGAGGAACTTAACTTTTGATTTCACTTCAATTCACTTAAATTTAAAATTAAATAACCATGTATGGTTGGTGGCTACCGTGTTGGGCAACGCAGAACTTAAGAGTCTCAGCCTGACTCTTTCACCAGGGTCTTTAACAGCCCTCTCTTTTTCTAGCCAAGAAACTTCTTCTGTCAGTTCTTCCTCAATCCCAAGTCTCCAGCCACATCTTAATAATTAACAGAGGTGCAACATGCCCACAACAATGACAACTTTTATATGGTGAGTTTAGGGTCTCATTGTCCCCAGACTCTATTCAGGATTGCCTATTGCCTTTTTATTTACACAGTCCAAAAGTTCACTGAAGTGTTTCTGCTGAAATGCAATCTATCTTGAAAGATAAATTCATCCTTCATTTAAAGAATGAAAACCAGGGGCACCTGGGTGGCTCAGTCAGTTAAGTGTCCAACCTCGGGTCAAGTCATGATCTCCTGGTTTTTGAGTTCAAGCCCTGTGTCGGGCTGTGTGCTGACAGCTCAGAGCCTGGAGCCTGCTTCAGATTCTGTGTCTCACCCTCTCTCTGCACCTTCCATGCTGTGTTTCTCTCTGTTTCTCAATAATAAATAAATGTTAAAAATTTTTTAAAAAGAATGAAAATCAATTTATTGTATTTTTAAAAATAAGTATTTCCCATCATTTCAAGGGGTTGAATTTCCAAAAATATTGGGGTCCTATATCAGTTATACAAGTGATTCTCATACTTTGCTGCATATTAGAAGCACTGTGATAAAGTAATTATTTGCCAGCCATAGTTGGGACCAATTAAATTAGCATTATGGAAAATGATTAAAGAGAACCAAAACTTTATCTGCAACACTCTAATTTTTTTTAAAAAATTAGAATATACTACTTTTTTAATTAAAAATTTTTTAATGTTTATTCATTTTTTGAGAAAGAAAGAGAGACACAGAGAGAGAGAAAGAGAGAGAGACACACAGAGAGAGAGAGAGAGAGACAGAGAGAGACAGAGCATGAGTGGGGAAGGGTCAGAGAGAGGGAGACAGAATCCAAAGCAGGTTCCAGGCTCTGAGCTGTCAGCACAGAGCCCGACGTGGGGCTCGAACTCACAAACTGCAAGACCGTGACCTGAGCTGAAGTCGGACACTTAACCAGACTGAGCCACCCAGGCGCCCCAGAATGTATTCCTATATTAACTAGTAGTTAAAAGCTAATAAAAATGTAAGAAAAGTAATGGTAAGATTTTAAAGAGGTAATTTATTGTGAGATAAGATAAATAATTACAAACGTGATATTGAAAGCTAAACCTTTTTTATTTTTTTTTAAATCATTTTGGTGGACTCGAAGCCACAAGGAAACAGAAATCACAAAGCCACCTTCCAACAACTCTGTGAAGCTTCTGGAAGACAAACATTCACAAAGAATGCATATCTCAGGGAAGCTCCTTTTCCAAATGGCCAGTTTTACATGTTGTATCAATAAACTGAAATAACCACAAACATTTTATAGACCTTCCTTCCCATACAGCCAAACAAATGGATGTCCCAAGGGAAGCTGGGAAAAAAGACAATGGTATCAAAGTTCAATGTCAGATGGTTTCTTCATTGTGCTCCCCGTCCCCCCGACTTCTCCCCACACAGATGTTCCCTATGAATGAACTTGGCTCTATGCGATTCATACCAGAGTGGGATGGTCCCAAAAAGTTTGAAGAGAGGAACTCACACTTCCTGAAATGATTCTCTTGTGACATTAATTCAAATTTAGGAAGGAGCTGCCTCAGCCTTTTATAAATACCCACGAAACATATGTGACTCAAAACTGATTTTGTTTCCTTCTGTCCCCTCGGTGCCTCTTTTATCTTACCAGAGTGATGCTGTGACTTGGTTCCTGATTGCAGTGAGTGACAGCTGGGAGGCAGCCCTTTCCTCCTGCCGTGATTAAAAAGCCCTAAGGCATTTCCCACAACTTGGGCCCAGGTGCTCTGCAATGCTGCCAAACACTTCTTCCAACTTAATCAAAATATTGTAATTATATACATTAATTCTGGATTAGGTAACACATTCAATAATTTAAAGTCAGAAGATACACGGAACATAAAGTGACATTTGTTCTGTCTTCATCCTCCAGCTTCCTAGCTCCCTTCCTCAGTGCTGCCAGTTTCTGGTGATCTTTTCTGAGATAGATACTTTGTGCAGATTTAAAAGAACACATTTGTGGGGTGCCTGGCTGGCTCCGTTGTGGAGCGTGTGACTCTTGATCTTGGAGTTCGGCCCCATGTTGGGTGTAGAGATTACTCAAAAATAAAATCTTTAAAAAATAATAAAAATACAGGAGTGCCTGAGTGGCTCAGTTGGTTAAGCGCCCGACTCCAGCTGGGGTCATAATCTGACAGCTTGTGAGTTCAAGTCCCGTGTTGGGCTCTGTGCTGACAGCTTAGAGCCTGAAGCCTGCTTCAGATTCTTGACTCCGTCTCTCTCTGCCCCTCCCCTGCTTGCGCTCTGTCTCTCTCTCTCAAATATAAATAAACATTAAAAATAAATAAATAAATGAAAATAAAAGAACACATTTATGTTTTCTTCCCTCCTTTCTTTCTTTCATTTTACATTAATGATACCACACTGTACAAATAAAATTTTCATTTGTTTATTTTTTCTCCCACCCCTGCCACTACAATGCATATTCCACGAGAGAACTTTATTTTGTTCTTTTTTTTTAAGATTTTAATTTTTTTAAAAAATATTTTTATTTATTTCTAGGAGAGAGAGACAGCGTGAGCAGGGGAGGGTCAGAGAGAGAGGGAGATACAGACTCTGAAACAGGCTCCAGGCTCTCAGCTGGCAGTCAGCACAGAGCCCGACGCGGGGCTCGAACCCACGAACCGCGAGATCATGACCTAAGCAAAAGTCGGACGCTTAACCGACTAAGCCACCCAGGCGCCCCAAGATTTTAATTTTTTTAAGTAAGCGCTATACCCAATGTAGGACTTGAACTTACAACCCCAAGATCAAGAGTTGCATGTTCTACTGACAGAGACAGCCAGGCACCCTAGGATTTTATTCTGTATCTTAGGCATGTAGTGTGATATCTGGATCACTGTAGTCGGTCCCTCAAAATCTGGTTAGGAAGTGAGTAAGTACACATGCTATTCTGCACCCAGCTGTTTTCACTTCGGAGATCATCTCGTTTCAGGACCTGAGGAACCTCCTTATTATTATTATTTTTTTTTTATGACCATATAGTGTTCCATTCTCTGGATTACTATTTACTTAATCAGATTGCTATGGATGTTTATAAGTTTGTTTCTAATCCTTGACTATGAAAAATAATCCTTTCATTCACATTCATCCACAAACATCATGTGGCACATATCTGAGTATATCTATCTATAAGAGAAACCCCTAAATCCAGAATGGCTGGATCAAAGGGTGAGGTACATTTGCCAACCTTTTTAAAAATTATTTTAACGCGTCGGGCTTTGTGCTGATTGCTAGCTCAGAGCCTGGAGCCTGTCTTCGGATTCTGTGTCTTCCTCTCTTTCTGTCCCTCTCCTGCTCACACTGTCTCTCTCTTTCTCAAAAAATAAATAAAACATTAAAATAATTTATTTATTTTTTGAGAAAGAGAGAGAGAGAAAGCACAAACAGGTAAGAGGCAGAGAGAGAGGGAGATACAGAATCCAAAATAGGCTCCAGGCTGTGAGCTGTCAGCAAAGAGCCCAATATGGAGCTTGAACCCATGAACCGCAAGATCATGACCTGAGCTGAAGTTGGACATTTAGCTGCCTGAGCCACCCAGGTTCCCCGTTGCCAACCTTATTTTAATCAAAAGTGCCCTGCCATGTCTCAGTAGCATTACTGTGGTCTATGACAGGTGACTTGAGCCCGTTCTAGGGAAATGTGTTGCTCATGAAGTTGTTCTGGTTAGGCTTGACTTCACCACCATGTATTCCTACAAATCCAACAGAAAAACACCATACAGATTGGAACTGTTGGAACAGTACAGATGATGTAATATAGAAAGAAATACACACAAAAAGACACATACTGTATGATCCCATTTATATGCTGCTAAGTCAAGGACAAACAAGTTAAAGCTATGGTGATAGAGGGGCGCCTGGGTGGCTTAGTCGGTTAAGCGTCCGACTTTCGCTTAGGTCATGATCTCGCGGTTCGTGGGTTCGAGCCCCGCGTCGGGCTCTGTGCTGACTGCCAGCTCAGAGCCTGGAGCCTGTTTCAGTCTGTGACTCCCTCTCTCTCTGACCCTCCCCTGCTCATGCTGTCTCTCTCTCTGTCTCCTAGAAATAAATAAAACATTAAAAAAAAAAAATCTATGGTGATAGAAATCAGAATAGCAGCTGCCCAAGGCTGGGAGCACTGGCTAGACAGGAGTACTAGGGCACTTTCTGAAGATGTGGAAAAGTTTGAATCTGGATTTGGGTGGCAATTAGCGTTTGCAATTGTCAAAACTCACTGAGCTATACACTAAAATATTAGCAAATATTCAAAGAACTGGGCCCTGGGAGCATAATGTGTTACTCTCCGTAGATTCCAGTCACACTGTCCTTTTTAAAATTCCCCAGGGGCGCCTGGGTAGCTTAGTTGGTTAAGCGTCTGACTTCAGCTCAGGTCATGATCTCACAGTTTGTGGGTTCAAGCCCCACATTGAGGTCTGTGCTGACAGCTTGGAGCCTGGAGCCTGCTCCAGATTCTGTGTCTCCCTCTCTCTCCCTCTCTGCCTCTCCCCAGCTTGTAAGCTATCTCTGTCTCTCTCTCAAAAAACAAACATTAAAAAAAAAATTTTTTTTAATTCCCCAAGCACACTGCTTTTCCTACCCAACAGCCTACATATATGCTGTTCCCACTGCCTGAAATACTTTTTCTTCCCTTTTACCAACTCTCAACAACCCCCATTATCTCTCTTTGTCTCTTTCTCTCTCACACACCTATCTTCTTATAATTCACTGTGCATCAAAATACATAAAATAAAGATAATATCTGGAATGATCTCATACTGATAGAACATATCTGAATTACTTTGCAAATCTCAGGTAAAAGAAATTGCACATTTCTCGATTTTGGGGAGACTCAAACTTTTTTAAAAATGTTTTATTTATTTCTGAGAGAGAGAGAGACAGAGAGACAGAGAGAGAGAGACAGCATGAGCAGGGGAGGGTCAGAGAGACAGGGAGACACAGAATCTGAAGCAGGCTCCAGGCTCTGAGCTAGCTGTCAGCACAGAGCCCAATGTGGGGCTCAAACCTAGGAACTGCGAGATCATGACCTGAGCCAAAGTCGGACGCTTAACCGACTGAGCCACCCAGGCACCCCAGGAGACTCAAACTTAAATGCAATTCTATCTCTACCTTTCTAGGTGGAGATGAATGATACAATACCAATCATTTCTGGCCACACAGCACCCTTGGCCTCCTGAGATTAGAGAAGTATCAGAGGCTTAAGACATTCAGGAAAATTGGAGAAGGCTTTTGGTCTATGTGATGATCAATGAAATGCTCATCAGTCTGTGTGGTTTACTCAAAACTGGAAAGCTTAGACTCAGAATCAGCTCAATCATTAGGACCCTCTTGGAGGATCCCAAGACCTAGAAGATGTTGAGTGCTGTCTTCCTAAGGCCACCAGCACCCAACCCCTCTCCATTCCTGCTGCCTTCCAGGCTCCGTGTGCATTAGGATGGAGTTCCTGTCACTCTGGAACTTGTCCTCCCTTCACTCTCCCAGTGGATTTGCACTTTAAAAAAAAAAACAAAAGTCCTGTGGAGGAGGATGGGTGGGAGGGGACTGGAGGAGATTTGAGGAGACCTGTTGAAGCTGGTAAGTCTTCAGGTTGGATTCAGCCTCAGCTCCCGTTAAATAGGAAATGGGAAAACTGGGAAAGGAGAAAGAAATGTATTTTTCCCCCAAGTTTCTAAGAGGTTTGCAAACAATTGGAGTAATTAAAAGTTCTCAGAAGTAGCCGATGGTGCCCTTTTCACCGAGGGAATGTGGGCCAAGCATGATATATTAAAAGAGAGGGAGCTGCTCTATTGAAGTTAAAAATACTCTTCTGTCACATGGCTAATTTGTTGGAATGCAGCAATTAAAGGGCTGTGGGCAGAGGGAGAGCTGGAAACAGCTGGGGAGATCTCAGGCCGAATGTTTGCCCTGGGGACTATGTTTGCAGAAAGAGAAAATAGTGTCACCACTGACTTAGGGCACCTTATCAGAAAACCCACAAAAGGGGCAGGAAAAAGGAAAAGTGGGGTCAAGTTCAGAGCTGTGACCTTTGGGCTTAACAGACAGCGAAGGGATGGGTCAGGACTTGTCACCTGTGCTCCCAGGATGCTGATTCACTCAGCAAGGATGAAGGCTTTTCAGCTCCCCCTGCACTTTGAAAATGCACGCCTTTGAATTCATTTCAAAGGAATACATAACCCGAAGGAGCCCTTTGATCCCAAATCCATGGGAAAACCAATCTATATGGTATTGAGGGGGGAAAAGCTCAGGCCAGAAGTACAAATCCTCATTTGGGGAGTTGGCGATGTTTTTAAGTTCTTGAGATTTGGGGAAGGAATTTTGAAATTTTGCAGTTGAAAGAGTTGTTGTTTTTTTTAAGTTATATAATATAGTATGAATTTTTCAGGTGAAGCAACGAACTCAGAGAGGCTGAATTACTATGGTCACTCACCCAGCAAGTGCTAGAAGCTAGATTCTAAGCTAGGTCTTCAGCTAAAGAGGAGGGAGGTGGTGGTTAGGAAGTGCAGAATTCAGACTGCTGTGATGTGGAATCTGGCTGTGGAGCTGTGAGACTCCCTTGTGAGTGCCTAATCCCTCTCTGTCTCAGTTTTACCGTCTGTGATATGGTAATAATGATAGTAGCCACCACCCAGAGTTGTTATAATGCATGTTACGTGTTTAGTGTAACATCTAGCCTAGAGTAAATGCTTAATAAAATGTTAACTCTTAACTATCCCAGAGCTTTCTCTACGCTGCCTTGTATCAAATTCCTAGTGCCTTTTTGCAGGTTAATTTGCCCACATATCTTCTTTGGTTTGGGTGGGTTTTTCTTTCTCTCCTTTCCACCTGCAACTCTCATCGATTACAAATGGTCTCCTCCTGCACTTAGGGAAGGAAGAACACTAGGAGACTGGGCCGGAGTTGCCAGTGTCTTCCTCTTCCTGGTGTCTTGGGGCTATGATCCTGGGAGGGAGCACAAGTTCACATCTCACTCCTTACAGGGAGGCCACCTTGTTCACTGCTGCGGGGGATTCGTGGGAAAGTCTGTTTCATTAGGATACAAGGAATCCTATTGAGCCGCATTCTCCAACCTAGCATCTAGCCATATTGGCAGATAATCCGTCTCCTGACTACCTAGACCCCAAATTGACCAGAGCCTCAGTAGGTAGGAGGCACGTTGTCTTTTGAGGTCCCTTCCCAAAAGTCAGTATCATTTAGAACATCAGGGACGCACAGATTCATCTTCTCCCTTCCCCTTTCCTAGCCGCGCCCGGTGGAGGAGCTGGTTGCCGTGCTAATCCACGGAGACGGAGGAGCGCTGGGAGCAGGCTCAGAGACGTGCAACAGATTCACGACAGCAGGTGAGAGGAGCTGGGATTATTTCACATGGAGGGGGGGAAAAACACGAAGGAGGGGTGACTTAACAGTGGCCTTCACCAGAGCCGTGCTGAGCGTGAGGCATCACTGGTATTTTTCCACAGCCTCACCCTGACCCGGATCGTAGTCCCACTCCTGCCCTTCTATGCCCACCTTCTGGAAAATAAATTGTTCCACTTCCACAGAGAGGTGCAGGAGGTTGGGGCACACAAACCAACGTAAATAAAACCACATTTTATTATTATTTCTTTTTAATCACAAAAGTAAGGCACAATCTGTGAAAAGAACTAAAAAGATTCAGACAAGGACAAAAATGAAAATGAAAATAAACTCCAAGCTCTCAACCCTGAATTAGTTATTGTTAGCGTTTTGGTATGTTGTTGTCCAGCCTTTTTTTTGTTTCTTATACATATTTTAAAATTTATTCTTTATTTTATTTTATTTTTAAATTTTTAAAAAAATTTATTTCTGAGAGAGAGAGAAACAGTGTGAGCAGGGGAGGGTCAGAGAGAGGGAGACACAGAATCTGAAGCAGCCTCCAGGCTCTGAGTTAGCTGTCAGCATAGAGCCCAATGTGGGGCTCGAACCCACAAACCGTGTGATCATGACCTGAGCCGAAGTCGGACGCTTAGCCAACTAAGCCACCCAGGTGCCCCTATTCTTTATTTTAAAAAACATATAAAAAATACTTCAAGTAAAATAGCACTGTAGTGTGTAAAAGATGAATATAGTGTACTCTGCTATTTCTCTTAGTATTATGCTCTATACGTACTATGAAATTGAATATTTTTAGCTATCACTTTCTTTTATCTTTTCGGGTCTTAGGAATGGTTGACATTAAAGGCATTCATTTGAGAGGAAGGTACTGGTGTTGTGACACCCAATTTAGAGATGAGGGACTAAGGTTCTCTGACTCACCCACAGCTACCCCTAACTCCTGCTAGAGTCCCTGGGGACTGGGACACTTTTCTAATAGAATAGGCAGCTTTGCTTTGTTAAGAAAAGGAGGTAAGGGGCACCTGGGTGGCTCAGTCGGTTAAGCGTCCAACTTTGGCTCAGGTCATGATCTCACAGTTCGTGGGTTCAAGCCCCACATCAGGCTCTGTGCTGACAGCTCAGAGCCTGGAGCCTGCTTTGGATTCTGTGTCTCCCTCTCTCTCTGACCCTCCCCTGCTCATGCTGTCTCTCTCTCTCTCTCTCAGAAATAAATAAAACATTAAAAAAAAAAAAAGGAGGTAAAAGAAGTGGCTTCCATAAGCCAGGATTCATGGGGCACATGGGTGGCTCAGTCAGTTAAGCGTCCTACACTTGATGTCAGCTCAAGTCATGATCTCACGGTTTGTGAGATCGAGCCCTACATGGGGCCATGGAGCCTGCTTGGGATTCTCTCTCTCTCCTCTCTCTCTCTCTCTCCCTCCCTCTCCCTGTATCTCCCCCGCTCATGCAGGCATACACACGAGCTCTCCTTCACTCTCTCTCAAAAAAAATTTTTTTAAAAAGCCAGGATTCTTCGCCTTCCTGCTCTATTAGAAATATACCCTGCATCTACCCTTAGCCGCTTTGGCCTCCGTAGCACCAAGATTTTGATTCTGGGAACATATAACTGCAAGTGAACAAAGAGTCAAGGGAAAGTTCTTTATCACCAAGAGACTTATTTTATTCAATGTGTTTCCTAACATGAGTTGGGACAATAAAGGGAAAGAATGAGAAGAAATAAAAGGCCAGTTACTCAGGCCACTTTTAATGAATCACCCCCCAGTGTCATTACCCATCCCCAGGCAGGAAAAGCTTGAGTTTTTCCATGCCAAGAAAAACAGAGGGCAGGAAGAAACAAATTACGACCTTGTTTGTGTTTTGTGTCTTAACTATTTGATTTATAGGCCTTGATCCAGTGATTATGGATGAAAGAAAATATCCCAGTGTCCCAAACCTAACCTGAACTTAACCATGGGTGGGTCTCACGTCCACGGCTCAAAGTTAGCATGAAGTTAAAATGCTTTAAGAATAAAGTTGCAGGGTTAGGGGCTGCCTGTAGGCATTCTTAATCCAGTGGCAAGGCCAAATTCCTTTCCCAGACTCCAGTTTCCGAAAACTGTGTTTAGAAAATTAACCCCTTTCTCCCTCATTCCAAAAGCTGGGCATTTATCTATTCAACAGACAGTTACTAAGCACCTACTATGTGCCAAAATACTGGGACAACCATGCTGTGCAAACAGATCAATCAACACATAAATCAGAAAAATATTACATGTAGCCATGAGTTCTATGAAGAAAAAGAAAACAGGAGGGATAGCCACTTATGATGAGGCAGCTCACATAAACTTCACCAAGGAGGTGACATTTAACTTGAGATTAGAGAGTTATAATCTGAATGTGAAATCATAGTAGGAGACCATTCCAGGTAGAGGGAATATCCCCTAAGGATGACTCATGCTTGGCATATAGGAAATAAACCACCTCATCTCAAAAGGAATTCTTGGCTATTAGGATTATTTTTCAGGAGTTGATCTAGGTAGAAAGCTAATAAATTCCTTTCTGAGTCTTAACTATATAGATGTTCAACTTCACACATAATAAGAGTAACACAAATCGAAACTACAGTGTGATATCATTTAATCACATGTCAGTTGCTGGGGCACCCAGGTGGCTCAGTTGGTTAAGCATCTGACTCTTGGTTTTGGCTCAGGTCATGATGCCACCATTCATGAGATTGAGCCCCAAGTCAGGCTCTGTGCATGGGATCCTCTCTCTCCCTCTCTCTCTGCCCTTTCCCCACTCATGCTTGCTCTCGCTCTCTCTCAAAATAAATAAATAAACATTTAAATTTTTTTTTAAAAAGTTAAATGTCAGATTGATATAACTCAAACACTTTGATAACACACTGTCTGTAGGTGTGTGAGGAAGCAGTCACTTACATCATTGCCAGTGAAAATAAAAACTGGTGCAAATTGCTAACCCTATAAATGTATACACTTTTGACCTAGAAGTCCCATTTCTTCTTTTACATGTATACAATGATGTAAGATCTAGGTTATTAATTACAGCATTGTTTGTAATTTCAAAAGACTGGAAATCTAAATCTCCATCAGTAGGAGACTAAATTATGAAACATTCATATCAAACAATGAATATTAACTATGGAACTATCCAGCTTGTAAAAACAAATGAGGAAGCTATCTATGTATTACTATGTAAGCATTTCTAAGATGCCATTAAGTTAAAAAAAAAAAAAAAGGCCAAGATACAGAACTGTATGTTGTTTGCTACTTTTTATATAAAAGTGAGTAAGCTAAGAGTAAATATTTATATTTACCAGCATTTGCATAGAGAAACTCAGGACGATTACACACAAAAATTATTAAATAATTATCTGGGGTAGGTGGATGGAAAGTGGGCAGAAAAGGTGGGCAGGAGAGCTTTTATTAAGATGTTTACTTTTTTTTTTAGTTTTGAACCCTGTAAATGTATTAGGGACTTAAAAAATTAAATTAAAAAATTGCCCCTTCTACTCTCCCTTATCTTAATTTATTAATTTATCACTTAGGGGCTCCTGACTGGCTTAGTTGGAAGAGCATGTGACTCTTGATCTAGGGGTTGTGAGTTCCGGCCTCATATTGTGTATAGAGATCACTCACACAAATAAATAGATTTTTAAAAATTTATCACTTAATCCATAACCATTGTTTACGTCTCCAGCCTCACCCATGAGAGAGTTTCTACTTAAATACATGTGGATGATGGTTAATAAGAAGTATATTAGTACATATAAATAATATCTTAATAAAGCAGATTTAAAAATATATTGGCAGTTAACCTAATCACAAAGGAACTTTATGTGCCTTGCTAGTCATCCTCAACAAACTGGATAAAGACCATTGACAAAAGACAATTGAAGAATTTCTAGGGCAAAACCAGCCTAAAGGAAATTGTGTTTGTGGAAACATGATTTTTTTAAATGCTTATTTGGTTTTGAGACAGAGAGTGAGACAGAATGAGAGACGGGGAGGGGCAGAGAGAGGGAGACACAGAATCCAAAGCAGGCTCCAGGCTCTGAGGCATCAGTGCAGAGCCGGATGCAGAGCTCAAACTCACAAACTGTGAGATCATGACCCAAGCTGAAGGCAGATGCTTAATCCGCTGAGCCACCCAGGCTCCTCAATAGTCTTTTTTTTTTTCATTTTTTATTTTAAATTTGGATCAGACTGGAGTTTCTTCTGCCAAATGGATATATAGCAAAGTTATTATTTTCCAGAAAGAAAATTTCTGGAAAAACATTATTTTTTTTTCTCAACGTTATAAAAGGCCCTCCTTTCCTCAGTGATTTGAGATTACATTTTTACCTCATCTTCTATTCTTTTTTTTAAAAGTAATCCCTACACCCACCATGGGGCTTGAACTCACAACCCTGAGATCAAGAGTCGCATGCTTGGGGTGCCTGGGTGGCCCAGTTGGTTAAAGTCCAACTTAGGCTCATGTCATGATCTCATAATTCATGGGTTCAAGCCCTGCATCGGGCTCTGTGCTGACAGCTCAGAACCTGGAGCCTGCTTCGGGTTATGTGCTCTCCCTCTCTCTCTGCCCTACTTGTGCTCTATCTCTCTCCATCTCTCAAAAATAAACAAATGTATAAAAAAAATGAAAAAAAAAAGTCGTATGCTCTACCAACTGACCCAGATGGACACCTCCACCCACTTTTGTTTGTTTGTTTGTTTGTTTGTTTTTTACATGTCTTCTATTCTTGATTGTATTTTAGGACTCTGTTTTGTTTTTTTGGTCTATCTATCACACACACTATTGGTAAGATTTTACAAAAGCACAAACCCTCACACGTGGGTAGGTATGCAAATCAATACATCCCATATGAAGGATAATTTGCTTATATTTATATACATATTTTAATAAATAGACATATATATCTATATACACATTTTTTTCTTTTTGAAATATGTGAATGCATTTATTACCTGTTAAGAATAAACTAACATAGGGGCGCCTGGGTGGCTCAGTCGGTTGAGCGTCCAGCTTCAGCTGAGGTCATGATCTCATGGTTCGTGGGTTCGAGCCCCGCATCAGGTTCTGTGCTGACAGCCAGCTCAGAGCCTGGAGCCTGTCTTCAGCCTCTGTGTCTCCCTCTGACCCTCCCCTGCTCACGCTGTCTCTATCTCTCTCTCAAAAATGAATAAAAAACAAAACAAAAAAAGAGAATAAACTAACATATAACAGCAGGAAAATAAAGTTGGTGTTTCGAGGCCAGGAAAATCAACCCAGGGTAGAAAGCATCCCTGTTAATGGCTATTTACACAGTGACTGTTTCTTTCATTTTTAGAAATGAGGCTGGGCTAGGCTGTTGGGGGTCGTGCCCCACTGGCATAAGACTGAACAGGATGGTCCTGGGGGAGCTTCAGGAGGGTCCACCCAACAAGCCAGGAAGGTCTGGCTGACCTGAGGGTTGGAACAACTCTGGGATGCTTGTAAACCAAACCCTCCCTGAGGCCATACCCTGAAGGAGATGGGTTCTAACTTTGCATCAACTTCCTGAAGCCTCCCTGACACTGGATGGCCCAGGTCTGACCCCAGGAAGGGAAGGAGAGTGTTGGACTATGATGGTTTTGAGAGTTTGTCTTCCCTCTGGCGGGAAGAGAATAGGTTTCCAGGAGACACAATGCTTTGAGAAGGGCAAGAACAGATTTGAGGGCCACCTCATTGTATTCCATGCCTGGAACAGGAAAGCGGGCCCCCGTAGCCCCTGCAAAAAGGAATGAGAACACAGGAGGTATGTTTGATGTCTGCAGAAAAATGAGATAGAATCCTTATTTCTTGCCTATTCTCATGGAGCACGCACAGTGTTTTCCTTGACAATTTCCTGTTCTAATTCCACTATTTATACAAAAACAGTAGAATGAGCTTGCAAGGTAAATAAGGACTTCTCTGGAGCAGCACTTGCACACTGATGGCTACTGTTATCTGAGATAAATTTTGGATCATGCCTCTGGAGAGCAGGGAGGAGAAGATTTTTTAATATATAACACAGCAAAAGTAAAATGTTAATGTTAAAAATGTTTTATGTGGTGGGGTGCCTGGATGGCTCAGGTGGTTAAGCATTCAACTTTTGATCCCAGCTCAGGCCTTGATCTCAGGATTGTGAATTCAAGCCCTGTACTGGGCTCCATGTTGGGCATGAGGCCTACTTAAAAAATGCTACTACTATTACTACTACTACTACTAAATAACATTTTTTAAATGTTTTATTTTATATTTAAGAGAGACAGACAGACAGAGCATGAGCAAAGAGGGGTCAGAGAGATGGAGACAGAATCTGAAGCAGGCTCCAAGCTTTGAGCTGTCAGTACAGAGCCTGATGTGGGGCTCCAACTCATGAGTAGTGAGATCATGACCTGAGTTGAAGTCAGACGCTTAACCAACTGAGCCACCCAGGCACTGTGATAATAATAATAAATAAAAATGTTTTATATGGTAAGTGCCACTTTTCTCTTCGTAAGTTTCTTTAAAAGGTGGGTCTCATTTATAACACCTAGAAATAATAACAGCAAAAATAGCCAGCATTTACTGAGGACTCTCTGTGGCAGGCACTGTGTTGAGTCTTTCTTTAATACTCATGTTGAAACAGTACTTAGCTGTGGTTACTCAGTAAATATTTATCAGAAAGCTTGGAGAAAACTATCAAAGGCATTCAAGAATAGACAATTACAGCCAATATTCCTCATGAATATAGATGCAAAGGTTCTTTTAATATTTATTTATTTTGAGAGAGAGAGTACACAGGAGCATGTATAAGCAGGAGAGGGGCAGAGGGAGAGAGAGAATTCCAAGCAGGCTCCACACTCAGTGGAGATGGAGCCCAACATGGGGCTCAGTCCCACGACTGTGAGATCATGCATGACCTGAGCCAAAATCGAGAGTCAGATGCTTAACTGACTGAGCCACCCAGGCGCTCCAGATGCAAAGATCTTTAAAAAATACCAGTGAATTAAATCCGACAGTATATAGAGAGGGCTAACATCATAACCAAGTGGAGTTTATCGCAGGAATGCAAAGATAATTACGTTTTTTAAAAAATTTTTAAATATTTATTTTTGAAAAGCAGAGACAGAGGCAGAGAGTGAGCAGGGGAGGGAAACAAAGAATCTGAAGGAGGCTCCAGGCTCTGAGCTGTCAGCACAGCTCGAACTCATGAACTGTGAGATCATGACCTGAGCTGAAGTTGGATGCTTTACCAACTGAGCCACCCAGGTGCCCCAAAGACGGTTAAGTTTTTGAAAACCATTCAAAGTAATTCACCATATTAACAGAATAAAGGAGGAAAAATCATATGATCATCCCAAAAGATGCAGAAAAATATTTGACAGAATTCAATATCCTTTTATGATTAAACAAAATAAAACAAAACAAAACATAGGAAACTAGGAATCTAGAGGAATTCTGCCTGTGTCTGATGAAGGACATCAATTGAAAACCCTGTAGACAATATCATATTTAATCATAAAAGACTTGAGTGCTTTCCTCCTATGTTTGGGAACAAGGCAAGGATGCGCATTTCACTGTTTTTATTTAAGGCTGTACTAGAAGTCACGGCCAGTGAAATAAGGCAAGAAAAAAAATTACACAGATTAGAAAGGAGGAAGTAAAATTGTCTTATTAGCACAAGACATGATTGCTACAAAAGTTATCTAAGAAATATACAAAACAACCATTAGAATTCTACGTGAATTTAGCAAGATCACAGGATACTAAGTCAATGTACAAAATCAATTACATTTTTCTATTATAGCTGCAAACAATTGAAAACTCAACTCCATTTATAAAACATTTAGGAATAGATTTAACAAAAAACACAAAGGACCTTTATGCCAAAAACTGCAAATTAAAATAAGATTCAAATAATGGAGCAATATACCACATTTGTGGATTGAGAGAGTCAAAGTTGTTAATATGTTTATTCTCTATATATGTTCATCTATAAGCTCATTTATAGAAATTAACATGCTGATTTAAAAATAAATTTAGATTTATAAAAACATTGCAAAAATAGTACAGAGAGTACTTGTATACCCATAATATAGTTGCTTCCCATAGTATTAACATCTAACATTTACTGTAGTATATCTGTCAAAACTAAGAAATCAACACTGGTACATTATTTACTTTACCTGGATTTCACTGGTTTTTTTTCCCCCCTAATGTTCTTTTTTTGTTCTAGGATCCAATCCAGGATATTACATTCCATTTAGTTATCGTATATCCTTAGTCTACTTAGGTGTGTGACAATTTCTAAGTGTTTCCTTGTTTTGTTTTGTTTTGTTTTGTTTTTAATAAGTTTGGCAGTTTGGAGGAATACCAGTCAGGTGTTTTGTAGAATGCCTCTCAATGTGGGCTTGCCTAATGTTTTTCTCATGCTTACACTGGGGTTATGGTTTTGGGGAAGAATGTCATAGTGATAAAGTGCTCTCCTCATCACAGACCATGCTATCAGCATGATTTATCACTAGTGACGTTGTCTTTTTACTTGGTTCAACAAACTGAGTTTAAAATTTATGTGGAAATACAAAAGATCTAAGATAGTAGAAACAATTTTGAAAAATAAGAGCAAAACTGAAGGACTTACAAGTCTTACTGCAAAACTATAGTAATCAAGACAGTGTAGAATTGGCAGTAGGACAGAGAAATCACTGGAACATACTAGAAAGTTCAGAAAAAGATCCACACTTATATGGGCAATCTATTTTCAAGAAAGATAGGAAAATAATTCATTGGGGAATTATGTTTTCATCCAATGGTGTTGGAACAATTGGGTATTCACTTGGAAAAAAAAGAGATCAAGAAAGCGGCCTAAAAGTACTAAGTTTGTGAGTGGCAGGGACAGGGATGCCAAGCTGGACTTTCTGGCTACCACATGGTGATTTTGAATATGAACTTATAATCAATATATTTAGGCCACAATGTTTTTCTGAATCCAATTCAATCTGAGGTCATACTTGCAAAAAATGTCAGTGTCTCGGGTGCCTGGGTGGCTCCGTTGATGAAGCATCCGACTCGATTTTAGCTCAGGTCATGATCCTGTGGTTCCTGAGATTGAGCCCCACCCCCCACTGACTCTGCGCTGACAACATGAGCCTGCTTGGGATTCTCTCCCTCTCTCTCTGCCCCTCCCCTGCTTGCCCACATGCATGCTTGCACTCTCTCTGTCTCCCTCTCCCTCCCTCTCTCTCTCAGAGAGAGAAATAAACTTAAAAAATAATATAAAAAACACTTCGTGATCTTCTTGCCATGATGATGAGAAATTCTCAGTCATTTATGGAGGCAGGTCCTCTCCTTCTCGCCGGTGGTTTTACATAGTGCACGGCATTCAGGAAGTGTCCTCTAGTCTTCAGGCCACATTGCTCACTTTCCAGAAGATCTATCGTAGAGCTGAGAGCCTCTTCACTGGGTCTCAAGTATGTCTGCTCGCTGGGAGCCCTTCCATAGAAGGTCTGATCTCCCTGCATGGCTTCTGTAGCCCTTCCCTCTGACATCCTTTGCCCTGACCTCCCCCCACTTTCCCTCCTCCATTTCTTTAAGGAAACTTGTGGATTTCCTATTACTGGAGGAATCCCAAACCACTTTTCTCTTCCCAGTTCCAGAACACCTGCTTTTGCTTCTATGGTTCTCCAAATATATTTCTTCAACCTTTCCCCTTGTTGAGAGGTTTTTTTTAATACTACCATCTTAGGGTCTTGAAAAACACTATTGGACTCCTTTCCTAAAGGTGGAGATAAAAAAAAGAAATGCTGCATAAATTTACTAATTTATTGTATGAGAGATAAAGACATATACTTCAGAAAAAGTTCAGTGTTTCCCAAAGTTATCCACAGATCACTTGCATCAGAATCACCACAAATACGTGCTAAAAATGTTCACTTCAGGGTGCCTGGCTGGCTCAGTCAGGGAGCACAGGACTCTTGATCTCGAGGTCATGAGTTTGAGCCCCATGTTGGGTGTAGAGATTACTTAAATAAAATTTCAAAAAAAGTCAAAATTTTCATTTCTGGTTTTATATCCAGACCCACTGGACCTCTGGAGGTGGGACTGGGAATTTACTTTTTTTTTTTTTTTTACTCTGTTAAATCAATGTTTTATTATTTCTCACGATTCTTTGGGTTTACTGGGCAGTTCTGCTGAGCAAGCCTGGGCTCACTCACGGTGTTTGCACTCAGCTGACAAATTGATGAAGGGGTGGGCTCAGCTGGGAGTTTAAATGGCTGGTCTTTAATCCCAGGCTTCCTCACAGCATCTTGATCTCAGAGTAGTGTTCTCACATGGTGAAGATGGAAACTTAAAGGCCTCTTGAGGTCTGAACTTCATAACTTCCATAGCACTACCCGTGCCACAGTCTATTGGTCCGAGTAAGTAATAAGGCAAGACAAGATTCAAGGTGAGGAAGGGTCTCCTTGTTTGGACAGGAAGGAATCTGCATTTTTCTTTTTTCTTATTTTTAATGCTGGTTTATTTTTGAGAGAGAGAGAAAGAGAGCCAGGACGGGCAGAGAGAGGGAGACACAGAATCCGAAGCAGGCTCCAGGCTCTGAGCTGTCAGCAAAGAGCCCTTTGCGGGGCTCCAACTCATGAACCCTGAGATCATGACCAGAGCCACAGTCGGAAGCTTAACGTCCTGGGGAATCTGCATTTTTAACACAGCCTCCTCAGGTGACTCAGGCACGCCGGGGTTAAGTGTGAGTCATTCATTTAACAAATATGTGTTCAAAGCTCTGTCCTATCGTGTTTGGAACAGATCTCTATTTCTAGAACTTAAATTTATGTATATGTAAATGTTTTTGTTTCTTTTTTTTTTTTAATGTTTTATTTATTTCTAGGAGAGAGAGACAGCGTGAGCAGGGGAGGGTCAGAGAGAGAGGGAGTCACAGACTGAAACAGGCTCCAGGCTCCGAGCTGGCAGTCAGCACAGAGCCCGACGCAGGGCTCGAACCCACAAACCGCGAGATCATGACCTAAGCGAAAGTCGGAAAGTCGGACGCTTAACCGACTAAGCCACCCAGGCGCCCCTGTTTTTGTTTCTTTTAAAAGGCTTATTTCTTTTCTAAAAAAATTTTCAATCTTTATTTATTTTTGAGAGAGAGAGAGAGGGAGAGAGAGAGACAGAGTCCAGGCTCTGTGCTCAGAGCCTGACATGGGGCTCAAACCCATGAAGCATGAGATCATGACCTGAGCTGAAGTCAGACGCTTAACCGACTGAACCACCCAGGCGCCCCTAAAAGGCCTATTTCTTACGTTAGCTTTGTGTCACGGAGCCTACCACAGTACTTGTGACACAGTAAATATTCAGTAAATATCTCTGAAATGAATGTATATATTAGAATCTAGTTTGTGCAATAGCCTAAGAGTCATGTGGAATTTCTCTCATAAGTCAGTCTCATTTGAAAGGTAAATATGGAAGTTAATATTTACAGATACAGGGCGTTCCTGAAATAAGTAATACGTTTAGGTACTGTAAAGAGATGGGACCACTGGAGCTTGGAATGGCAGGAGAATTTGTGAAAAAGAAATTTCAGGAATTGAAAGTGAGTAGGCTTTGGAAGGAAGAGAGTGGGTGGATCTGGTATGATCACAGAAATGTGTTTTTTGTTTTTTTGTTTTTTCCCCAGCAGGTTTAGGAGTCAGTGGCTGGTACACAAGCCTTATAAAAGGAATGGTGGAAAATGTCAGTAACAGAGGTTGAGGATGGATTGGAGAGAGGCTGGGAGAGTGACATGATGAAAATGACATTAGTCAGTTTGTCAGTTGGGATGGCAGTTTAAAAAGAGTAGTTTATGATAATGCACATCAATCAAGCTTGGAACTCCAAAATGCTGGGACCTCTAGCTGGGAAAAGTTGAGATGAATTCTATTTTAGAACACCTGGAAACGAAAATAGCATAGCTATGTTCTGATCACCAAAAAATTCCTTAAATATCAGATTCCCTGGGACGCATGGGTAGCTCAGTTAAGCATCTGACTTCAGCTCAGAGGTGATCTAACGGTTCATTGGTTCGAGCCCCGTATCAGGCTTTGCAGGGACAGTGCTGAGCCTGCTTTGGATTCTGTATCCCCTTCTCTCTCTCTCTGCTCCTCCTCCGCTCGTTCTTTCTCTCAAAAATAAACATTAAAATAAGAATAAAAACCAGATCCCCTTTCCCAATTTTAAGATAGAATTAATGTATAATAAAATCAGATTCTTAGTAGTGGCCATACCCTACCTGTCCATGGCCTTAGGCCAATTACGCCCCCTCCCTTCCCACCTATTTTTAGCACCTCTATCAGTTATGTTTTAATTACTGTGTCAAGCGCTGTACAGATAACGGTCCCTCATTTAATTGGCCAAACTTCTCTACAGGAAGACGTTATCTTGCTCATTTTATTGGTTAGGAAAATGAGTCTTAGACGGGCAACAGATCATAGCCTGAAGGTTGCAAACAAAGGTGTAAACCCGCGCCGAAACAAAGGCCGCACAAGTGGTGGGGGGGAACAAGATTCGTGAGACTCCAGAGAGGTCCGCGGCGAAGGGAAGGGAAGTGAAGAGAAAGGAAGCAGGAAAATGGAGATTTAGCCTCCAGTTACCAGACTCTGCAGGAGGGAAAGCAGAGTGAAGGTGAAACCTCTCTTGCTTAACACCTGTCTATCCGTCTCGGTGTAGGCGTCTCTCCAAAATCTCGGTACGCGGTTGGTGAGATTGGAGGGATGGACGATTCTGATTGGCTAGTCGGATCTCGAACCAGGCCTACGCTCCAAGGATCGGGCGAGGGGTGGGTGGAACTTGAAACAGAATCCGTTGTTTCATTGGTGAGAAGAAAACGAACCAGGAACTATCCGGAAGCGTGATTGGCTGTTGCCAGGAGCCCACCGACGGCCGTAGGAGCCCTGGTTACGGAAGCCGGGGAGTGCTGAGGTCAGAGTCCACCTCGAGGAAGTTAGCTTTGGAAACCCGGTTAGTGGTGGAGAAGAGCTGCTCAGGCCCAATGGCGACTGTGGAAGCAAGCGGCAACGATGGGAAAGGGCAAGGGGTCGAGACCTCCGTCACCTATTATCGATTGGAGGAGGTGGCGAAGCACAACTCCATGAAGGAGATATGGCTGGTGATCCACGGGAGAGTCTACGATGTCACCCGTTTCCTTAACGAGGTGGGGGCCCGGGAGGTTGGGGGCCCCTGGGAGCTGCACGGGAGAGGGGATGGTCTGGACCAGAAAAGATGTAGGGTGTATGTGTGTAGGAGGGAAATGAAGCCTGGTTGAGGGCAGTTAGATGTGCGAAAGTGATCACGATCGCCCTAGACGGAAACCGAGGGGCCTTAGATCTGCATGCCAGCGCTAAATTACGGAGTCTTCACTAGTATCCTGAATTGCATATCATATACGGAACACTTAACTGTGCGCTAGGCCACACTCTTAAGCCATCATTATCCCCATTTTACAGATAGGGAAACCAAGCCTCCAGACTGAGAGCTCTCCAGGTCACACGCTTAACAGCCTATAACCATTCCAGCCTAGGTTTTGAAGGGCTCCAAACCTGTGCTTTTTCCGCAGTGTCTTCATAAGAAATAGCATTTTTCATTTTCATAAAAAGAAGCTGACGTTATTTTTACCCCCTGATTATGCTGCCT
Organism: Crocuta crocuta; assembly: GCF_008692635.1. NCBI lineage: Eukaryota > Metazoa > Chordata > Mammalia > Carnivora > Hyaenidae > Crocuta > Crocuta crocuta. Next base: position 6,065,713 of record NW_027528798.1, read on the forward strand.
TTATTTTTTTTCTAATTTGAGTTTGAGTTGACCTTGAGGCCGGAAGGTCATGAGTTGACTTATTTGGTCATTGACATTCTCTGTTAAGTCTTCAAACCTGTTGCAATAGATCTCCTTATGCAAGTTCTTGAGACCATGGTGCAACTGAGTAATTTTTTTTCAAATTTTATTTTGAGGAAATAGGATAGACTTTTAATTGATCTAAACTAACTTTATTATTTAAAATTTTTTTTTAATGTTTTTATTTGTTTCTGCGAGAGAGAAAGGGAGAGAGAGAGACAGTGTGAGCAGGGGAGGGTCAGAGAGAGAGGGAAACAAAGAATCTGAAACTGGCTCCGGGCTCTGAGCTAGCTGTCAGCACAGAGCCGGACGCGGGGCTCGAACCCAGGAACCGCGAGACCATGACCTGAGCTGAAGTCGGACGCTTAACCGACTGAGCCACCCAGGCGCCCCTAAACTAACTTTATTAAGGTGTAATTTACATGCAGAAATTGTGCCCATTTAAAATGCAGTTTGATGAGTTTTAACAAATGTGTTTGCCCATGTGATCATGATCCCAATAAAGACAGCATTTCCATCACCCTAAAAAGTTCTCTCTTGCTCCTTGGCAGTCATTCCTCCCACCCCAATCCCTGAGACTTTGAGGTATTTATATACATATACATATTAACATATATCTATTTTTGGTGTATATCATGTTGAGTAATATATTAATAATCTTGTGGTTAATTGCTTGGAAATTCTTGTGCAATATAATATTGTAACTGAGAAAAACTTCATTTCTGTTGTTTTTGTGAAGCAAATATACTAGTAAAATATGTATTCTCTTAATTTGGAGTCTAGGGGAGAAATCACTGTATCCTGATTTATTTTTGAGAGAGTAGGAGAGAGACAGAGTGTCAGCAGCGGAGGGNCAAAGCAAGCTCTAGGCTCTGAACTGTCAGCACAGAGCCTGATATGGGGCTGGACCCCATGAATTGTGAGATCATGACCTGAGCCAAAGTCAGATGCTTAACTGACTGAGCCACCCAGGCACCCTACATCCTGATTTATAAGTCTATAAAAAGTTTTGAAATGTGAAGTTTCCCAAAAAGGCATTGTTTTTAATAAATCTTTCTAATGGACAGTAAGTTAATATCTTAGAATTTAGTGTCTTGTATTTGTATGGGGTATGGCCTTTTATGCTTTGAAAACAGTACGTTAAAAGTACTTTCCCATTACTTCATCCTTGGAGGAGTAGTTGAGAGTGACTTGGATGTAGTGATCCTTATGTTAACAGGGTGGGAAACAAGTTCACAGAGATTTTGGTCATACAGTTGATTGGTGGCAGAATCTGGTTTAGATAGATTCCTTGATTTCTCTTGTTTATGTAGCATTACTTCAAAATTCTGGCCTTAGGTCCTTAGGCGTATGCCTCATTGTAAGTTTCAGTTGTGGGCGGGTAGCGTGTTAAAGCACAATTCATAATGGTAGGTAAAATGTTTGTCATTTGTGGTTTCATTTCCCCTAAATTTCTCATTTTTGTACTACATATGTAATCTCCACACCCAACGTAGGGCTCATATGCACCACCCTGAGACCAAGAGTCATGTGCTCCTCGGACTGAGCCAGCCAGGCGCCCCTCTTCCAGGTTTCTTCTTGAGTGAATTAGAATTCATAATGAATTTGGAAGAAACACTCAGTGCTTATAGTGAATGTTAGTTCGAGATTGGACATTAGTTCACTCTTAAGTAGTGATTGCTAACCAGGTTCACAAATGTTGATGGAGCCAGAAACATCACAGGTGAAGCTGAGCCCCAGATCTTCACCTGCAATTAACTCTTCTTACCTGTTTCGTCTTCTCTGTTCCTATTTTCTTGCTCATTCTAAGCCTATTCGTTCATTTACTTGCTCATTCAAATATTTGTCAAGTGTCTGTTATGTGTTAGATACTGTTCTAGGTGCTGAGGAGACAGCAGTGTATAGGCTGTATTTATGCCCACATGGAGATTAGTCAATGGCGACTGGACAATAAGCAGAGTAAATAACTATCATGTATGCTGTGTTAGAAGTAGTGGTAGGTTCTAAGAAGAAAAATAAAGCAGAGAAGAGGACTGTGGATGTAGATGAGATGAAGAGGTCAGGGTGAGGGGTTGAAATTTTGGGTATGATGGTCATACTTGGTTTTATTAAGAGAATGACAAGAGTAAGGGCCAGAAGGAAGTTTAAGGGAGCTGGCCATGTGGGTATCTGCAGGAAGAGTGGTTGTGGCAGAGGAAGCAAGTTCAAAGGCCTTGAGGTGGGAGTATGTCTAGTGTTTGAGGACAAGTCAGGAAGGCTGTAGTGGCTAGAGAGTAGTAGATGAGGTCCACATGATCAGGTGGGGACAGATCAAGTACAGCTTTGCAGACTTTAGGAAGGATTTTGACTTTTGTCTGGGATAGGAACTCAAACTGGAGCGGAGGAGTGACATGATGGTTTAATAGTATCCCTCTGACTACAATGTTTAGAAGAGACTGAAAGAGGGCAAAGGGAGAGTTGAGGAGCCCAGTTAGGAAAAAGGCTATTGTAGTAATTTCGGCAAGAGGTGGTGGCTTGCACCAGGCTAGTGGCAGTTGGGGGGATGGTGAGAAGTATCAGATTTTGGATGTGTTTTGATGGTAGAGCCAATAAGATTTAATGATACATTGGATTTGAGGAGTGAGAGGAGTCCAAGATGGCACCAAAGTTTTTGGCCTGCAGGTCTAGAAGAACAGGATTGCTCTTAGATGAGGTGGGAAGACCTGCATCAGTTCTCATCCTTCTCCTTACAATTGAAATCACTTGGGGGCTCCTTCTTAGAAAGAGGTCCCTAATCTGAATATCCCATGTATGTAGGGTGCTTTTTTAATTTTTATTCTTTGATTAATGAATATGCCTATAATGTTACTCTGGAGTTTGAATGTGATGAGTTAGAATTGGTAGTGTAATTGGATTATCCTTCCCCTAACATTAATTTTACAGTTTTGAATTAGTGGTATTGGATTATTGAAATTGTAAACGAAAAACCAAAGCCTTGCAGTAGTACACATCTTTGTCTTTCCATTATTTAGTAGCATAGAACAATCACAGACAAATGGTTATACTATCTTATGACATTGGTTAGAAGATAAAAGTACAGCTCCCTTTGCCAGGGTCAGTATGATTTTGTGAACCTTTGTGTCAGTATTCTAATTTTCTTACCATGTATCACAGATAAGAAGAGTTCAGATGCCATTGTCTTATGTATATAACCATTTCTGAAAAGAATAACTTAAAATAACACATTGTGATATTTTAAGGTTTTGTATGTATTTTTTAGTGACCATGGTCGTGAGTGGGAATCCTGCTTTAGGACTTGCCTCACAGATGGGATAGCATTTTACTCGTTCCACCGTTATTTGTTAGGTGCTGACTGTTAGGTGGTTTGGTACTAGGCCCTGGTGGCATATAAAAATAAACGTGGTCCTGTCCTTGAAGCTACTCTTCCACGAGAGATAAAACAAAAGCAGACAGACATTCAATGATAGTGCTTTCTATGAAGGAAACCAATAGAAGTTGAGAAAGAAAAATGGGGGTGGGGGGGAGATGTATTTTAATAAGAGTTTTCTGGAAAGCTTCTGTGAGACGACTTCTAATCGAGCTGAGGAGAAGGAACAAGTTGGGAAGGCTGGAGAAGAGCATTCTGACAGCATTTGCAGAGGCAAGTGAGAATTTGGCCCATCAGAGGGACTGAAAGCAGGTGCGGCCTCGGTAGGGAATGAAGGGCAAGAAGGGCCAGAGAGCATGGTGGGAGCCAGACCAGGCAGGCTAGGTGGTATTTTGGATTTGATTCTAAATTAATTGGAAAACCACTGAAGCCTTTTAAGAAGGGGGTGACATTAAAGCACTTTATTTTTCAAGTAGGTTACTTTGGCCGAGAAGTCAAGAACAAGTTGGAGGGAAAAGAACACAGAATGGAAGAAAGTAAAACTTTGAATTCTAAGGGATTGTTTGAATCGTTCTATATCTTCTATGCATATACCAGTATCTACAAATATGTACAAATAAATAGGGAAATAGAATTATAGTTTGAGTCCCATGCTCTGACTGAGCCAGCCAGACGCCCCAATCATAGTGTTTCTTAACGGAATTATAGTATCTATTAATTGATCTGTTTTAATAGTAAAAATAGTATTTACTGGGTGTTTATTATTCTGACTGTTTTGCATGTAATTTCTCTTTTAACTTCCAACCACCCTTCTTGAAGATGAGAAAACTGAGGTGCAGAGAAGTAACTTTCATAAAGTTATAAAGTCAGGTGGTACAGATGGAGTTTGCACTCAGGCATCTGACCTGATAGTCTATGCCTATTGCATTAGGATTTGCCTCAGACTGCAGAGTATGGAGTTAGGTCTGTTTTACAGCTAGCTTCTTTCACATTTTAGATCTCATTTGGAAGGATTGGGAATGTGATAAAGGGAAGTTTAGAGCAGATACCTTTTTCTGGTTCCCAGGTAATTTTATTTTTTAATAGGTTATACAGGTATACTGTGAAAAGCACCTTCTTTCCATCTGCTCAGTTCTACTGCTGCTTATGTTTCATCCTTCCAGAGATTTGTTTTGCATATACAAGCAAAAGTAAATGTGGTCATTCCCACTCTTTTTACCCCAAAGCTAACACAATATCCTCATTGATCTATGCTTTGCCTTTCTCACTTAAGTGTAAATCTTCAGAGTCTTTACATATCCCTTCCTGGAATACTTCCCTATTATTCATAGAATTTGTTGTATGGATCAAAACTTATTTAAACAGCCTCCCATTGATAAATATTTGGGTTACTGATATTTTTCTAGGTTCCTCCCCTCTCCTTTTTAAAAAAAAATATGTTTTATTTATTTTTGAGAGAGATAGAGACAGTGTGAGCAGGGGAGGGTCAGAGAGAGAGAAGGAGACACAGAATCTGAAGACAGGCTCCAGGCTCTGAGCTAGCTGTCAGCACAGAGCCTGACGCGGGGCCTGAACCCACTAACCGTGAGATCATGACTTGAGTCAAAGTTGGACGTTTAACTGACTGAGCCACCCAGGCACCCCTCTTTTTCCCCCTCTCTAAAGTTAGCTCTTTTGAGATCAAATGTACATAAAATAAAAGTACAGATTTTAGGGGCGTCTGGCTGGTTCAGTCGGTTAAGTGTCCAACTTTGGCTCAGGTCATGATTTCACGGCTGGTGAGTTCGAGCTCCGCTCAGGCTCTCTGCTAACAGCTTAGAGCCTGGAGCCTGCTTTGGATTCTGTGTCCCTCTCTCCCTCTGCCCCACCCCCACTCTCTCTCTCTCTCAAAAAATGAATAAACATTAAAAAATTTTATATGTAGAGTTCAGTGAGTTTTGACAAAGATCTCACCTGTGGATGATCATTGTAATTGATATATAGAATGTGTCTACCACTGCGTTCTTATACAACCATTGATTTGATTTCTAACACTCTAGAACAATGGTATCACTTATTTCTGTTTATTGTCTTTGGCTTCACATATCTAAGACTTTTTTTTTAATGTATCAGCAGTTCCAATTTATTTTTATCTTTTACTTTAAATTTTTTTTATTAAAAATTTTTAATGTTTATTTTTGAGAGAGAGAGAGACAGAGTGCAGGCTGGGGAGGGGCAGAGAAGGAGAGAGACACAGAATCTGAAGCAGGCTCCAGGCACTGAGCTGTCAGCACAGAGCCCAATGCGGGTACTGAACACTTGAAGTGTGAGATCATGACCTGAGCTGAAGTCGGACACTTAACCAACTGAGCCACCCAGGGGTCCTGATGTTTTACTTTAATTTTATGTGTTCATTTCATTGTATAATTGTACTGAAATTTATTTGTTCACCTGTTCATTGACATTTGAGTTGTTTCCATTTTTTGGCTATTGTGAACACAACTGCTGTGGACGTTCATGTACCAGTCTTCATGTGGACATATATTTTTTTTCTTCATGGTTAAATCCCTAAGAGTCAAAGTGCTGGGTCATCCTTTTTTTTTTTTTTTTTAACTTTTTAAGCAATGTCAGGCCTTTTCTCAAACTGTCTGTATCATTTCATACTCCCACTAGCAATGTATGAGTTTTCCAGTTTCTCCACGCCCTCACTGACACATGATATTTGTCATTTTACTTATAGCCATTCTAATGGGTGTGTGCTGGAATATAATTTATGGTTTTAACTTACATTTCCTTGATGACTAATGATGTTGAGTGTCGTCATGGTATGATTGGCCATTTGTATGGATTTTTGTAAGGTGTCTGTTCAATCTTGCCCATTTATAATTGGATTGTCTTCTTATTGACTTGAAAATATTCTTCATACATTCCGGATGCAAGTCCTTTCAGATACAGTTGACCTTTGAGTAATGGGTTTGAGTTGCATGGGTCCATTTACACTTTTTTTAAAATATAGTATTTTCTCTTCCTTATGATCTTTTTTTTTTTTAACTAGGCTTCACGCCCAGTTGGATCTTGAACTCATGACCCTGAGATTAAGAGTCACAAGCTCTACTGACTGAGCCAGCGAGGCACCCCATGATCTTCTTAATACATTTTCTTTTCTCTAGCTTACGTTGTTGTTAAAGAACACAGTGTATGATGCATGTAACATAAAGATTATGTGTTAATTGACTTTCTTATTGGTAAGGCTTATGGTAAACAGTAGGCTATTAACAGTTAAGTATTTGGAGAGTCCAAAATTATATACAGATTTTCAGCTGTGTGGAGGATGGGTTTGACAGAACCCCAACCCCTGCATTTGTTTAAGGATTAACCTTATATGTGTCATGACTTATTCTCCTAGTTTATTTTGCCTTTTCATTTTATTAACAGTGTTTTTTAAAGGAAATTTTGTTCCTTGTGTATATGAAATATAATTCTAATGTCTGGTTGCTGGCTTTGGGGTTCAAGTGTCTGGTTCAGTTTTGTACTTTACCTATTAGTTGTGTAACTGTGAGCACATAGCTAAAGGTCCTTACCCATCTGTGAGATAGAGATAATGGTACCTACTCCACAGAGTTAGGACAATTAATATAGATAGTGCAGATGAAGACTTATGGTGCCTGGCATAAAGAGCTCAGTGTTAAGGACCATTGGTTGGTTGATTGATGATTGACATTATTTTTATTAATAGTAAAATTTATTTAAAACAATTTATTCATTCCTTGTAGCATCTTTTGAGTGCTAAGTGTCAGATGCTCTGGAACGTAAAGGTGAATTAGATGTCTTCGACTTGGAGGCACCTGATAGGTTTGGTCATTTGAGCGTCGGGCTCTTGATTTTGGCCCAGGTCGTGATGTCACAGTACATGGGTTCGAACCCTGCAACGACGGGCTTCCCGCTGATGGGTGGAGTCTGCTTGGGTTTTTCTCTGACTTTGTGTCTCTGTGTGTGTGTGTCTCCCTCAAAATATATAAACTTCAAAAAAAAAAAAAAAAGATGTCTTGGACTTGTCACAGAAAATGAGATCTGTGCACAAGTAATTGTCATGCAAGGTAGAGAGTAATATTGTCTTAAAGACTGAGAATGTAGGCTTGGTTTGAGAGCAGGGTGCTGAGGGTAGCCCTAAAAGCTTCAGAGCCTAATACCAATTCTTACTAGATTTCTCCAAGGCTGGTTAAAAGAAAGTGCAATTTGATTGTCCTCTAGCGTATGAAATTAACAGATCTATAGGAAGAATTTTTTCTTTCCTAGAGCAGTTCCAAGTGTTTATTCCTAGGGAAAGCTTGAAATCAAATGAGACAGAATTTAATCTCTAGCACTGTCCAGATGAGATGGACAAACTGACTTTCATTTATTCGTTTTGCATGTGGGCATGGGTGTGACATACACACCAGAGAAGGAGAGGGGAAATGGGAGGGAAGGAGGGCAGAGTGAGCACTCTCTAGATCTCAGTATGTTCCAGGCATGCAATGTTCTAGAATACAGCCATGAAAAAGACAACCATGGTCCCTTTTCTTGGGGAGATTATAGTCTAACCGATGAACAAAGGCATCAAAGAAATTATTGCAGTTGTGATAAATGAATATTATGAAGGTACCTAAGGAATTTTGAGAATCTGTAGCAGTGGGATTTACTCTAGCGTGGATAAGTTATGTTTGGATCTGCAGACCTGAGATTTGGACCCTGGACGGTGGTGACTGCCAGGGTTATGTACACCCTTTCTGACAGCCATCATGTTAGTCTGTCCTGGGTGGCACCTCTGCCTTACTAGGTTCTTTCTAATCCAAATGCTGCGGACCTGCACCATTTCTTCCTGTTCACCACTCGGGTCTGTCCTGTTTCTATGCCTTGTCAGACTGCTTTTGATCTTTTGGCTAGAGGTCCTTCGTCTCATCACCTGGCCTAATTTTGCAGTTTCTGAAATCCTAATGTTTCTGGTCAGGTGGTCCTTAGCATATCCCTGTTGCTACATTTTTATTACATCATTATGAGATTTCCACTCACAGAGAATTTGTGTAATTTCTTCCCATCACGATTTTTATTCCATTACTGTCATTCTTCCCATTCTCTTCTTTTCTACCATCTCTCCCCTATCCTTTGCATGAAAATAGTAATCTGGAAATGCATTTCTTTTTTTTTTTTTAATTTTTAAAAACTTTAAAAAAGTTTATTTATTTTGAGATAGAGACCGCATGAGTAGGAGAGGGGCAGAGAGAAAGGGAGAGAGAGAGAGGGAGGGAGGGATGGAGAGAGAGAGAGAGAGAGAGAGAGAGAGAGAGAGAGAGAGAATCCCAGCAGGTTCTATGCTTGAACCAGCAAAACTGTAAGATGGTGACCTGAGCCAAAACCGAGAGTCGGACGCTTAACCGACTGAGCCACCCAGATGCCCTGGAAGTACATTTTCTGTTAGTAATTTGTTCTCTCTCTTTTGTGTATTATAAATCTTCTGTCCTGTTTTCAGTAATACATAGTAAGTGAACTTGAAGAAGAGCCCAAAGGCTTCTTCCCTGCCACCGATTCTTTGGACAAATGAACTGACTAAAATTCTTCACCAGAGGACTTCACAAAATTTCCTTTGTATCTGTGAAGTATTTCACTTGATTATTGCTGGACTGAGAGAGAAATGAATGGATCCCAGTCATTGCTTCATCCCTTTTGAAAGTTTGCTATCTTCATTGCAGTGTAGTTTATTTAAAACATTTTATTTGTAACCATGTGTAATGGCTTACATAATAAAAGCTGGGACAAAGTCAATTAGTCTGAAAACTACAAAGGCTATCCAAGTCAAAATAATTTTTTTGTAAATTCGTATGAGATTGAAAAGCAAAGCAGGTCCTAGGAAAAAAAATGGGAAATATGTACTGCCTTATATCAGATATAGTGAATAAAAATAGGGAGAAATTTAATTTAATTTCCAGTAGATTTGAAGAGTGTAGGCCACCAATCCAGATTATTCAGGTTAACCCTTGGAACTCTTTTGGTATCATTTTTTTGTTTGTTTGTTTGTTTTGCTGTGATTCAGACTAAAGTAAATTTTTGGCTAATATTAATTATAGGTGTGTAAACCTAGCTTTATTATATTCTTATTGTGCTAAAATATATATCACATAACATTTGCCATTTAACCATTTTTGTGGTACAATTCATTGGCATTAATTTCATTCATAGTGGTGTGCAGCCAACACTGATACCGGTTTCTAAAACTTTTTCATCATCCCAAGCAGAACCCTGTAACCATTAGGCAATAACTACCCGCCATCACTCTTCCTTTGATAATTTCTAATCTGCTTTGTCTCTTTGGAATTGCTTAATTCTAGGTACTTTAAATACATAGAGTCATACAATATTTGCCCTTTCGGTGTCGTCTGGTTCCTTTTCACTTAACATTCTGTCCTGGTTTAAAAAATTTGTATCGTGGTAAAATCTGAATAACATAAGATTGATTATTTTAACCATTTTAACCATATTTAACCGTACAGTTCAGTGGCATTACATACATTCACATTGTTGTGTGATTATCACCGCTACTTATCTCTGGAACTTTTTCATCAGCCTGATCTCAAACTCTACCCATTAAACAATAACTCCATTGTCCCTCTTCCTAGCCCCTGGTCGTCACTGTTGTATTTTCTGTCACTATGAATTTGACTGTTCTAACGGCCACATATAAATTGAATAATTCTATATCTGCCCTTTTGTATCTGGCTTGTTTCACTTAATATAATGTCTTAAAGGTTCATCCATGCTGTAGCATAGATCAGAATTTCCTTCCTTTTAAGGCTGAATGATACTCCATTATATGTATATACCACATTTTGTTTGTCCATTCAACCATTCATCAGTGGACACTTGGATTGTTTTCCATCTTTTGGCTGTTTGTGAATAATACTGCAGTGCACATTGGCTTACAAGTATCTATCTGAGTCCTTGTTTTCAGTTCATACATACATACGTATGTACATACATACATACCTAGGAGTGGAATTGCTCAGTCATATGTCAATTCTGTGCTTTTTGTGGAAACTCCAAACTGTTTTTCGCAGCAGCATTTTACGTTTCCACCAGCATTGGAACCAGAAGGTTCTGGTTTCTCCATATTGTCTCCAGCACTTACTCTTTTTTTTTTTTTTTTTTTTTCCCCTGTTATAGCCATCCTAGCCAGGTGTAAAGTGGTATCTCATTGTGATTACATTGATTTGCATTTCCCTAATGACTAATGATATTGAGCATCTTTTCATGTACTTACTGGTCTTCTGTATCTTCTTTGTAGAAAAATCTAATTAGACTCTGCCCATTTTTAATTGAATTGTTTGTCTTTTTGCTTTTAAGTTGGATTTCTTTCTATATTCTGGACATCGGTCCTTTGTTAGATATTTGATTTGCAGATATTTTCTCCCATTCTGTAGCTTGTCATTTCACTTTGTGGATAATGTCCTTTGGTGTACAAAAGTTTCTTTTTTTGTTTTGTTTTTTTGTTTTTTTTTTTATTTCTAGGAGAGAGAGAGAGACAGCGTGAGCAGGAGAGGGTCAGAGAGAGGGGGAGATACAGACTCCGAAATTGGCTTCAGGGTCTGAGCTGGCAGTCAGCACAGAGCCCGACGCGGGGCTCGAACCCATGAACCGCAAGATCATGACCTAAGCGAAAGTCAGACGCTTAACCGACTAAGCCACCCAGGAGCCCCTGTACAAAAGTTTTTAATTTTGAGAGAGTTAAGCCCCTCCTCATCAGTAATTACTTTAAATATACATGGATTAAATTATTAAAAGACCGAGATTGGCAGAATGGATAAAAATACAAGATCCAACAATACACTGTCTACAGGGGATTCACTTTATTTGTTTGTTTGTTTGTTTATTTACAGGAGACTCACTTTATTCATTTTTAACTTTTTTAAAATTTAGTTTTGAGACAGAAAGAGACAGCATGAGTCGGGGAGGGGCAGAGAGAGAGAGAGAGAGAGAGGGAGACCCAGAATCTGAAACAGGCTCCAGACTTTGAGCTGTCAGCACAGAACCCGATGCAGGGCTCGAACCCACAAACCGTGTGATCGTGACCTGAGTCGAAGTCGGACCCTCAGCCAACTGAGCTACGCAGGTGCCCCAGGAGACTCACTTTAGATCCAAAGACATGAGTAGGTTGAGAGTGAAAGGATGGAAAAGGATATTCCATGCAAAATACTAACCAAGAGAGATAGGTAGCCATATTCATATCAGATGAAAGAGACATTTTAAATCAAAAAAAGATTGTTAATATGCATAGAGTTTTTGTTTTACAAGATGTAAAGAGCTCCGGAGATGGGCGTTGCTGGTAGTTGCAGTATTTTACTTTCCTGAGAATCTACAAGTATTCTGATATCTTCACATCCTTGTCGTGATTTGTTATTTTCTGGGTTTTCTGGGTTTCCTCCAATGGTGGTGGTGGTGGTTGTTATTGTTGGTATTTTGTTTGTTTGTTTTTATAATAGATTAGTGGGTATGAGGTAGGATCTTATTGTAGTTTTGCATTTCCCCAGTGACTACTGATGTTCACCATATTTTCATATACTTGCTGGCCATCTGGAGATCATCTTCAGAGAAATGTCTACTTAAGTCCTTTGCTTGTTTTATAATCAGGTTATTTGATGTTTTTGTTAAATTTTAGGAGTTCTTTATATATTCTGGATATTAACTCTGTGTCATTTACTTATCTTTTCTCCCACTCATTAGGTTGTTTTTTCACTTTGGTGATCATGTCCTATGGTGCATAAAAGTTTTTAAATTTGATATAGTCCCATTTGTCAGTTTTTGCTTGTGTTATGCTTTTGGTGTCCTATCCAAGAAAGCATTATAAAATCAGTGTCCTAAAGCTTTTCCTCTATATTTTCTTCTAAAAGCTTTATAGTTTTGGATCTTTTGTTTAGGTCTTTAATCTATTTGAATTAATTTTTGCCCATGATGTAAGATAAAGGGCCATCTTCATTCTTTTGTGTGTGGATATCCAGTTTCCCCAGCATTATTTGTTGAAGAGAGTGCCCCTTCTCTATTGTGGGTGATGCTGGCATCGCTTGTGATGAAGATCATTTGACTATATATGCAAGGGTAGTTGTTTATATGACATTTTAGAGCTTATTTTCCCACTAGTTGTATATTCCGGACATTTAGCCATGTGGTGTCCCTCTAGTAAGTGAACATATTTGGATAACCACCATGTAGAACTGTGTAGCATGCTACAACCTCTCCTTGGGCCTCCTCCTAATCACTGCTTTCTTCATCATCCCCAGATGATGTTCTATTGACTTTAAGGTTATGGAGGTACACATTCTTTTGACTTTAAGGCTATAGATTTGTTCTGTTTTTGAGCTTTCTACAAAAGAGAGTGTTACAGTTTATATTGTTTTATGTCTCATGTCCTTGGTTCACTGTCTATATTCTTTCATGTTGTGGATATTGCAATGGTTTGTTCATTTTCATTACCATTGTCTATGGTAGAATTATACCTTAATTTATTCATACTGTGCTTATGAGCACTGGGTTTTCAAATTTAGGGTAATAACAAATAATGCTGCTGTGATCATTGTGTGTGTGTGTGTGTGTATAAGTTCCTATATGTATACACATTTCTTTTGGGTGTATTATTAGGGAATTCAATTTGATTTTTTAATAGAAAACTATTGAAATAATTGTAGATTCATATGTACTTATGAAAAATAATAGGGGCACATGGGTGGCTCAGTCAGTTAAGCATCTGACTTTAGCTCAGGTCATGATCTCATGGTCTATGGGTTCCCAAGCTCCACATTGGGCTCTACGCTCTCAGCACAGAGCCTGCCTGGAATCCTGTCTCCCTGTCTCTCTGCTCTTCCCCAGCTTGCACACACAGGAGATCTCTCTCTCTCAAAAATAAATAAACATTAAAAAAATAAATAGATCCCTTATGCCTTATGCCCATTTTTTCCAGTGGTAACATTTTGTAAACAACTAGCAAACATATTGACATTAATTGGGTCCACAGATCTTATTCTGACCCCCTCAGTCTTCTATACAACTGATTTGTCTTTTAATTTTTTTTTTAAGATTTATTTATTTTTTACAGAGAGACAGAGTGCAGGTTGGGGAGAGGCAGAGAGAGAGATGGAGACACAGAATCTGAAGCAGGCTCCACGCTCTGTCTGAGTTGTCAGCACAGAACCCGATGCATTACTTGAACTCACAGACTTTGAGATCATGACCTGGGCCAAAGTCGGATGCTTAACTGGATGCTTAACTGACTGAGCCACCCAGGAGCCCCTGATTTGTCTTTTAAAGAGAAAACAAAGTGGTTTAATTTGTAGAGTCAAGAGTCATTCACTTTAGACTATATTACTCAACATGCAAATTACATTTACCTCTGGATACAGAAATGACATCCTGCCGCTTTCCTAGGACATTGAATCCAGACAGTTATTCCTGGACAACCTTTCTCTATGTATCACTTACCCTCTCTGCCTTCTTAAAATGATATGTAAACTCTGAGTCAGGTAACTGGGTCTTTAGTTCATTTGAGTCACCATATCATAGCACACAGCCATTGATTTTTTTTTTTCAGTTGATTTGATCTATTCTGAACTCCACATGAAGAATATCTCATTATTTAACCTATACTTGATCATTCCTAAAGGCACTTGAGAATCCAGCAGTGTGTCAGGGTCACCAGTTTTCCCTGGACAGTATTAAGAGATATAGAGTGTTTGTTAAGTATGTCCCGGCCCTGAATATTCACTCTGAAAAAGAATTTGTTTGAGTAAAGTTGTAATACATTTGCTCTTTATGTGATTGAGTAGGCTCACAGTGAACAAACAATACAGGGATATTTGTTTTGTTCATAAATAGTTTCTAAATTTTCATTAATGAAAACTATTACCTTTGTAAAGGAAGTTATTAGAATACTAGCACATAAATTAGATGTAAAAATTCAGGATATTTGGATCTCAAGGAAACAGGAGTTTACTGTGGTTTAGATATCAGGCTGATTGTACATGATAATTATAATTGGCAGTGTTTCTAACGAAGATTGAATTTTTGCTAAGTTTTTATATAGTATCACTAGCTTGAGTTTCTCCCTTCTCTGCCTTTCGTTTCTGTTATCACCAGAAGGATTTTTTTTAAACATCTTAAAAATAATTCTTTCCCTGTAAGTCACCCAGAATACAATAATTTCCTCTAGTTTCAAACATAAAGGGAAACCTGGCTGAGACAAGAATGACCCTTGCTGCATGTCCACTAGCTCATTGTGTTCTCCTTTTTATTCTGAGAGGCCCCAGCTCAAACAGTTTACAAGGTTAAGGGCTACAGCGTGTTCCCAACAGAGCTAATTCCTGCTTCAATAAATACAGATGTACAATTCTTTTTTGAACATGCCTTCAAAGTGGAGATCTTTGGCCACGAGCTCCTCTTTGACATCATCTAGTGCCCACTGGTGATCCATGAGCTTCGAAACTTTCCACTTTGCTCTGAAAGCTTTGTTCCTGTCTTGGGGCATTGGCCATGGCCGCTCCAGTCATTTGTGCCTGCATTATTCTCGATTGGTCATTGGCATTATCTTGGCCCAGAATGAGAGAGTAAATGCTCTAAAGCCCAAATATGTAGTAGAAGCACCAGGATGTAGAATTCACCAGGATGCAGCTAATGTGAGTAGTTCAGTTCTTTACTGTAGCATAGGCAAAAACAGGGTCAGTGGACAGGGAGCCTGGGTGGCTCAGTTGGTTAAACGTCCGACTTCACGTTAGGTCATGATCTCACAGTTCATGAGTTTGAGCCCTGCATCAGGCTCTGTGCTGGGAGCCTGGAGCCTGCTTTGGATTCTGTCTCACTCTCACTCTTCCCCCCCACCTCCCCTGCTTACACTGTCTCTCTCTCAAAAATAAGCAAACATTAAAAAAAATTTTTTTAAACAACAAAAAGCAAGGTCAGTGGAAATATATCTTTGGTTGTAACAAAGCCTAAGCATGGCATGTTTATCCACTCACCACTAAGAATCATTGGGAGGACAGATGTTAAATTTCCTTTCACCATGTCTGTGAGCCTAGTGGGATCAGTCATAGGAGAAGGTAGTACTATTTTCCCTTTAGTTTTTTTGACAAATTGATACTCTGGTTTGTTGGAAGTAGTATTTTCATGTCAATTGGGGATTATAATTTTCATTTTCTCTGAGGATTATGCTTCGTATTAGGACTTCAGCTGTTTAATACTTGCTCCTGGGTGAGCTTCTTGTCACTTTGCAGCTGGACGGACACACAGTGGTGGCTCATGGCCACAGGGAGGGTGATCACAGATCTTATTCTGACCTCCCCAGTTTTACTATAAAGCTGATTTGTCTTTTAATTTTTTTTTAACATTTACTTATTTTTGAGAAAGAGAAAAAGAGAGTGTGAATTGGGGAGGGGCAGAGAGAGAGGGAGACACAGAATCTGAAGCAGACTCCAGGCTGCCCAGAGCCACCAGAGCCAGGGTGCCTGCCATCTTTTTTTTTTTTTTTAAAGGTATTATACAGTACTATTTTCAAGTAATCTCCACACCCAACATGAGGCTTGAACTCAGAGATCAAGAGCTGCATACTCTACCAACCGAGCCAGCTGGATGCCTCTCCTGCCATCTTTATTGAGAGCCAGCCTGGTCAGGGTCACAGGCCAGGCTCTTAGCCTGGGCATTACCTTGGCTCAGGACTTGCCTGGCTTGTGCTGTGACCTCAGGTCTAGTGCATTGCCTCCAGCTGGGCTGCCATTTGATTTTAAATACTATCTGAAGCTTATAGAGTTCTAAAACCGTAAGGAAGTTTCCCTGAAATCTTTTGCTTGTTCTAAACCATCTGTATTAAGACCACATTTGGAATGAGAGGTACTAAATGTAGGGGTTTTTTTGACCTCTCCACCCTTCCTTGCCTCAGTGAAAGAAAGAAGGTTATAAGACAGTATATACTAGATGAATTCATCTTTATCACTGCCTACTGTATCAAATAAGTACTCAGTAAAAATTGTAGTTTAGTGGTTAAAATGATTGAGTATACAGGAGAGAAACAATGGATGTATATTATATATATTTATGTAAGTGTGGCACTTTTATTTATTTATTTATTTATGTATAAGTGGTGAGAGATCGGTGGAAGTGAAAAGACTTTGTTACTGTAGGAAGAGCTGTGCAGAAATTCATAAATTCAACCACTTCATGAAATACCTCCAGCTGCTAAGAAATAAGTATGATATTTTTCCTGCTTAAAAGGTTGTTATAAAAGTAACTACTTAAAAACATTACTTGATATTTTAAAAGTACTAATTTAGACATGTCATATAATGTAAATTCTAAATTTGCTCATTGTAAGTAAATGTTTAGAGAATGTTTAAGTCAGGGACTGTGCTAAATGTAATATTAAAAATGTTCTCAACAGGTAGTACTTAATTTGGTAGAAGAATTTCAAGAGTGTACGGTGAAAAGTCTTCCTTCCACCTTGTCTCCTGGCTCCCAGGTTCTTTTCATTGTTTTCAGAGAGATTTCTTTTTTCTTTAATATTTTTTTATTTTGAAGTAATCTCTACACCCACCATGGGGCTGGTGCTCACAACCCTGAGATCAAGAGTTGCACTTTCTACAAACTGAGCCAGTCTGGTGCCCCTGTTTTCAGAGAGATTTTATATATATGTACACATATGTATCTGTTTTTTAGAGTCACAGATGGTAGCATATTATATAAACTGTACCTTTTTCTTTCTGAGTACAAAGTGCTTCATATCCTGATCTCATTTATACAATAGTAGTTAAGATACCTACTCATATTATCTCCATTTTATAAACAAGGAAACAAAGACATCTCAATTCCTTAGTAACTTGTCCAGGATCATGTAGCTTGGAAGTACAATACGTATAGAATCTACCTCCTAGGTATAGAGGCAGTTATTTTGGTGCCACTTATTGAACTTTTTATTATTTGTTTGTTTTTTTATTTTTAAAATTAAAAGAATACTTAATTTTAAATTTTTTTAAATATTTTATTTATTTATGAGAGAGAGCGAGAGAGAGAGCAGGGGAGGGTCAGAGAGAGAGGGAGACACAGAATCTGAAACAGGCTCCAGGCTCTAAGCTGGCAGTCAGCGCAGAGCCTGATGCGGGGCTCGAACCCATGAACTGTGAGGTCATGACCTGAGCCGAAGTCAGATGATTAACTGACTGAGCCACCCTGGTGCCCCATAATTTTAATTTTTAACAATTGTTTATTTGAGAGAGAGAGAGCATGTGAGCAGGGGAGAAGAGATGGGAGGTGGGGGAGAGACAGAGAGAAAGAGAGAGAGAGAGAGAGAGATTGAGATCGAGATCTTAAGTAGGTTCCATGCTCGCTGCAGAGCCCAGCTTGGGGCTCAATTCCATAACCTAAGCTGAAATCAAGATTCGGATGCTCAACTGACTGAGCCACCTAGCCGTTCTTAACTTTTTGTTTTGAAACCATTTGAAACGTACAGAAAGTTGCAAGAATAGAATAAAGAATTCCATGTTCCCTTTGACCAGGGTCTCCATCCGGGTTTCTGCAGCCGTCTGGATAATATTGGCAAAAAGAATCCAGCCGAGAGTACATGTTGTTCCTGCTTGTGCTGTCGTGCTGGCCTCCTTCAGTCCAGAACTATTATTTTTTTTGAGTGAAGACAGGCAGCTCATTTTGTAGACTATCTCTCAATTTGCTATTATCCTAGGTTTCCTCACAATTAGACCAGTTTTAGATACTTTTGGTATGAATATCACAGAAGTTATGTTGTGTTTGTCCCACTGCATCCTATCAGGTGGCATTCAATGTTGATTTGTCCCATTACTCCCATTAAGGGAAGAAAAGAAAAGAGGGGAAAGTAACTTCAATTAGCTTGCTTTTCTGATGGCCCTCCATTCAGCAAGTATCTTTTCCTTGTAGCATCCTGGGGGAGAAGAGGTTCTAATGGAACAAGCTGGTGCAGATGCAAGTGAAAGTTTTGAAGACGTAGGCCACTCCTCTGATGCCAGGGAAATGCTCAAGCAGTACTATATCGGTGATGTGCATCCGGTAAGAACCAACTGAGCTCGGGGAGGAAGCTGCTGACTAGCCACAGAGCAGGAAGAGGGGGAATGAATTAATAAAAGGAAAGTCCTTCAACCCAGCCATCAGGCTATGTATTTTCCCAAACCATTTGGCCTATTGCGCTAAGATACAGCTTCTTGTATGTAAAGCAACACGTGTAGGATCTGAAAAGTTAAGAGAACTGGTTTTGGATTTTTTTTTAAATTGATTTTTGTAATACCATTCATAACATCTCAACCTACAATAATGGTTTGGTTGTTCTTGGAAATTTCTTGCTAAAGGTGGTAACTATGAACATTCAAACAAGGTACCCTGGTAGGTTCAGAGTTGGGGGTGTGGGGGCAAATAACCCTTCCACAGAATTCTCTCAGAATTCTCTACTACTGGAATGTAGTCTTCATGTTCTAAGGGTAGAGACAAGCATGTTGTGAGATACGCCTTTGGATATGTCTTAAAATATTATTTGTTATCCTTTTTTAACAGAATGACCTTAAACCTGAAAGTGGTAGCAAGGTAAGAAGAAATCATCTGTTTCTCTTGTGTGTTTCAAGTGTTCACTCAAATAGAATGGTTTTATAAAAAATTAACAAGGGAAATGTTCACTTTTTTCCCAAGCAAACCTATTTTTCAGGAATTTGGACGCAGTGCCATCTCAGGAAAAAAGAATAGCTGAGTCTTGACCAGTAGGAAACATTTTGTTCATGCTTGTATTTGCTTTAAAAAAAAAAAAAAGAAAAGAAAAGAAAAATTCTAAAGCCATGCCCTGTATGGTTTTGAAAGAATTAGTTTATGGGTTCAGTTGTAGAAAAGTATTTCTTATTCTTACATTACATACTACAGGTGAGAATAATTCTTTGTTGGGAAAATCACTGGAACACTGATTTTCACTTAAAAGCCTTTGAAGGAGTTAGACTGGAGTAATTACTAGAATGGGCCTTTGTGCCTCTATTATCCAGATTTAATCCTTGTATCATACAGGCTCAAATAGGCCTATACCCATTTCATTTACTCAGGGATGCAGCAAAAACAAAAGATTAAATAGTTGAAAACCTTAATGTGCACTGCATAACCTACCAGCAACAAACCTGGAAGGCATGTTGCTTTCCACAAGCAGGGCTGTTCATTTCCTTGACGGCGGCGTCACACATTTATGGACTTCTGTCCAGCACCCTCCCACTTAAAGGGACAGCAGTTTAGTTGCTGCGTAGAACATCATGGAGGCAGCGCCCCTCCCACCTTTCCTCTTGCTAGCTTTTTGCTTCCCTTTCCTCCCTGAGCTGGAATTTCTGAACACGTTTGATACAGCAGTTAAAGTTGGCCTAGACACAAGAATTCTTTCACCTCAAGAGACTGCTTGACAGTGTCTGCCATCTGTTGCTCTGCGATCCAGAGTGTTTGTGGAAATTGACTCTTCAGTCTTGCTGCACGCTGCCACTCGGAACTGTTGAGTTGCTTATGAAGGGGGATGAAAATGGTTTTTAAATGCCATGTGAGCACTGGTGGTCGGTTTGTCTTTCCTTCATAATGAAGGTAAAGTTGGAGCTACATGTGGCCTTGCTGAGTATCTTGAACATGTCTGGAAAACATTGGTCTCAAGTACAGTAAACATTTAATTCAAGAGATATTCCCATTTGGGTAAGAAATGCACCATGTATCTAGGAGCCATCACCCACATTCACACAAGAGTCATAAGCACACCCTTTATTAAAAAAATAGAAAAAATTTTGTATACAATGTCTGAAAGTCTCCAAATTGCTTCTTGTTGCTGTTTTTCTTCCTTGGTAGTTCAGTATGTGATGAGGACCATTCTTCCCAGTTGAGAGTGGTGTTTTTCATATTCTGTCCCTTGGGCCATCTGTATTTGAGTCCCTGGGCATGTTTCTGAAATGTCTATTTCCTGGGCTCCCGCTACTACTGATACATAATCTCTAAGGGTGGGACTTGGGAGTTGGCACTTAAAGTAACCAGGTAGCCAGGCACCAGACTTCTTGCCTAAAGATATGCCCATCTTTTCATTTGAAAACTTTGGGAACTTGAATTTTCTTTTCTAGAAAGCACTGTCTACCTTGTGTAGGCCAAAGAATTAATTAGAGATGTCTCAGCTAAATTAAAACTGTTGAGCTGTGGACTTTTTGGTAAGAAACACAGAAAAAGAAATCCTTTCAGCTCACTGAATTCTATAATAATTTAGAAGTTTCCAAATGTAGTTTGGCCCCTGCCTCGTATAAACAGTGACTAAAGGCAGTATTTTCAAAGCTCTGTTTTTCGTTATGTCTGTTGTACCCAAAGGACAGTCTCCATTAAGTAGAGAGTTGGTTATTGAGTTTTTTCAGTCACAACTGCTGTGCTTTAGGCAGATCAAGCAAGGAAAAACCTTTGGGGAAAATTGCAAGACCACACATAGATTTTTTTATAGAGCTACAGTCCAACCTGATTTCAGTTCCAGAAAGACATTCCTAGGCCCTCAGATTTATTTCGTACGGAGACTTTAAATAGGCACTTCTCTGTCTAAGATGTAGGTGTCTCATTTCTTAATTTTTCTGCACTCACCATGAAGAAAAGGTTGTACAATTCATTTCATTAATCCTTTCTTTTGGTTAAGGGTTCCTGAACCTCTACAAAGAAGTGATCTTTTTTTTAAAGCCTAATTAAAAGGTGACTTCTCCCTTAGGAGACGAAGGTTTCATTTCCTTTCTCTTTCTTTTCCTTTCCTTCATTTTTCTATTTCTCTTCTCCCCTGAAAGCCTCCCATCTCTTTCCTGCCTGAAACTACCACCTCCAACCTCCCCCTCAGCAAAATTTAAAAAAAAAGAGCCACCCAGAATGTACTGTTACAGAATCTAAATCAGGAATCTTTCTCTTCAGTTTTTTGGAAAGTGCCTTGCATACCGCTTTTGCTACAACATAGGTAAATAATTGATGCTTACCATTGTTTCCTTGTTACATTGATAATGCCAGAGGTCCACGGCCCTGAAATGGTGCAACACTAAAATGTAAAAGCTTAAAATCTACACATCTGGCAACAGATGTTTTTCTCCCCTGCTTCAGCCTTCAGATAACAAACCAGACTTAAAAACCTTTCTGTCTCTGTGAATCTCTTCCTCCCTGGATTAGCCCCCATGCTACAACCCATCCATCTTCTAGTTCTCCTTGAATCAACGTTGTGTGGTCTGCTTTGGGTTATGGAAACTCACCTTAGAAGCGCATTGAGTTTTCTATGCCGTCTGGCCTGCCTGTCTCCTGCGCTGCAAGTAACTGAGGCACATCTGTGGTTGGTCACATCTCTCTTTGGATTATGTGTTCACTGGTGGGTTAGCTCTTTGATCTGCCACCAGTTCAGGAGATGAGGTACACATGAATGCTAACCTGACAAAAGAAGTCAGTACCGTTTCCTTCATGTATTCAATAGATGTTATCTGGGTGACAGTTCAGCTGCTTGAAATATCACTGAAGTAAATAGATTCAATACCCAGACCATTTTCCTTTTAAATTGTTGAATGGGTGGTACATGATGGTACATAGTAAAAAATTGAAATAGTGCAAAAAGGTATACTTTTTACATATACGTTATGTATGTATATATAAAAAGTGACTCCCATATCCAGCTCTCAGTCTCCCATATCGCTTCCCCAGAGGTAGCCAGCTACCATTTTCTTGTTTACTCTTCCAAAGAGACTCAATGCATTCATAAGTATAAATGGATGGACAGACTGATCCATCCATTGATTGATCAGTTGATAGGCAGACCAAATCATTCCTTCCTTTAAAAATAAAAAGTTTATTGTCATTGATTTTTTCTTATTGGGATTCCATGGACAAAAATTTTAATAAGATGGCATTTGCTGTAACAGGATTTGATGGATTTTTTTAAACAAATAATATTGTCTCCATAAAGGCTTACTGTGTTATTTAAACTTCATTTTTTTAAACATTTTTATTCATTTTTGAGAAACAGAGAGACAGAACACTAGCGGGGTAAGGGCAGAGAGAGAGGGAGACACAGAATCCGAAGCAGGCTTCAGGCTCTGAGCTGGCAGCACAGAGCCCAACGCAGGGCTCGAACCCACAAACCATGAGATCATGACCTGAGCTGAAGTTGGACACTTAACCAACTGAGCCACCCAGGCGCCCTAGAACTTCATTTTTTAACTTGGGAAGTTTAACTTTTATGTTACAAGCAATCTATTAAGTTGCATTTAAAGGCAAATATATTTTTTTCTTCCTGATGCTACTGACGTTTGTTACACAGCAGGTTTCTATTACTTGCATATAGCATTCAGTTTATGTTCTCTTTTATAGAGGAGAATCTGAAAAAGAATACATTGTTTATAATTATGTAATGTAGTTACTTGGTTGCATCATACCAAAAATTTCCTTGTAAGAATTGTTTAATATTCCTGTCATACCTACAACCTAGTTTGTTAAAGTTTGGAATGGTTATGCAAATGCCCTTTAGATGAGTAGTGATTGCTCTTTACCAAATAATTTTGTATGGTTGTTTCATTGTTCCGATTTTGTCTAACATTTCTTTTTTGTAACATATTATTTTGAAATAAAGCATAGAATGTAATGGCAAAGTCCCTCTTGAAAGGCAAAAATACCCATTGGTGAGGCATCTCTAGGATTAATGTCTTCTCTTCATGACACTTTATTTAGAAATAACGTGTAGCTTTGCAAGAGAAGGTGTTAGGAGGACAAGGTAACATCTTTTTCACATCAGCCCTCTAGTGTTATAACAAGTTTTCCACTTCTTTGGTCCCAGTAGAAATTACTCTATGAAGGTCTTATCTGTGTTATCAGACTGGGTTCTTGAGAGAGTCTTACAGAAATTTGTCTAAAGGGTGTTTTTCATCTTTGAATCTTGCCCTTGTATGCAGGAAAATATTTTTTTTACTTGACTGGACTGCCTCTAGGGATGGCACATACTTTCCAAGACCATAATTGTTAATACATTGGAGCTTCTTGAGAAGGCTGTCCTCAAGATCCACACGTGGCCATCGGAGGGACTATAAAATGTTGAAATCCTGTATTTCAGTAAACTTTTTGGGTTTTAAGAAACAAACCCTAAAATTCATATTGTGGCCAAAAGTTCCAAAATTATTTTTCATAAGTTGCTGGCTACATAGCTATCACAGTGTTCTAATTAAAAAGCTGTATTCAACCGCCCAAATACTCATTAGTTTTACCAAAGGTGCCACGTGGCTTAAAATCCACTTTTTCCAATTTTAAATATTTGGAATCCTCTTGGAATAGTAAGCATCCAGTTTAGGAATTAAAACAAGCTCCTTATATACCTTGCAATAGATTTCCCTTCTATTTAAAGTCTAAATATGAACTATTAAGGTTGAAGGTACATTTTATAAATGCCCTATCTCTGTCTTTTAATGCATCCTAATCCTAATATTTTTTCCAATGTTTATGTTTGGTGACAGTGCTTATGCTCCTTAAGCATTTGTTGTCTCTTGTTTCATGAATAGTTTTCATAGTAAAACCACGCCCACTGACCCCCAAATAAATCCTTTCCCGCATATTTGCCAATTATGACATTTCTTAGTCATTCTCTTAACCATATCAAAAAGAGTCCATACTTAGGGCACAGTGTCTCTTGGAAGAGAGTCTAGAAGAATGTATATACCTGGTATAAGGTAAGAAAAGTCTACATGTGGGCCATGTTCTGTCAGTCTTTCCAGACATGGGAGAATAGTGTTTCCTTCTCTCTAACCTTTATTTTTTTTTAATTTTTTATTAAAAAAAATTTTTTTTCATCGTTTATTTATTTTTGAGACAGAGAGAGACAGAAAATGAGCCGGGGAGGAGCAGAGAGAGAGGGAGACACAGAATCCGAAGCAGGCTCCAGGTTCTGAGCTGCCAGCACAGAATCTGATGTGGGGCTTGAACCCACCAACCGCGAGATCATGACCTGAACCAAAATTGGATGCTTAACCGACTGAGCCAACCAGGCCCCCCTCCTTCTCTCTAACCTTTAGAAGGCTGCTAGTGTAGTTTTTTTTTTTTCTTCTGCAATATTTTTTTCTTTCATAGTTTATTGTCAGGTTGATTTCCATATAACACCCAGTGCTCATCCCAACAAATGCCCTCCTCCATGCCCATCACCCTTCTTCTGCTATTGTAGATTTTGCTAAAATACCCTTGGGGTCAGAAAATTGTGTTAAGTCAATTAAATATGGCTTTAAAATGAAAATTTATCTGGTCCAAGCCTTTCATTTTATTTATTTATTTAAAAATTTTTATGTTTTATTGAGACAGAGAGAAACAGAGCATGAGTGGGGGAAGGTCAGAGAGAGAGGGAGACACAGAATCCGAAGTAGGCTCCAGGCTCTGAGCTGTCAACACAGAGTCTGATGCGGGGCTCGAACTCATGAACCATGAGATCGTGACCTGAGCCGAAGTCAGCCACTTAGCCAGCGGAGCCACCCAGGCACCCCAAGCCATTCATTCAATGAGGAAACTGATTTACCATTGAACTTGAAGGCAGTAGACAATTTCAGTTATGAGCAGCTTTATTAAAAGGCCACTCACATATCATGAAATAATTCCCTTTTATCCTACAGAGTCTTTGTTTAGTTAGTTTGTTTGTTTATGGGATTAAAGCCTTAATGAACCTTGACATTTAGGAACCAGTTTATTTAAACAGTTCTTTTCTGTTAATTTGAACTAAAATCAGAGTAGACTTAAAATAATTTAGTGGTTTGGAAGTGTATTCCAGAAACATGCATATTAATAACTTGGTAAGGCTTTTGGTAGAAGAGCTCTGGATTCGATCTACTCTTTTACAACTAAAATCACAGAGTATTGCAATTATAGCTTTCCATGCCAAAGACTGAGCAGTCCCTGTTCTCCTGACCAAGAATCTTGCATGTAATTTAAAATGTGGGCAAGAACATAACCAGCCAGATATGCCTGAACACACAAAGGAAGAAGTTAAAGTCCATCATAAACCGTGGGGATCTCATTTAAGCATCCGTTAGATTTAGCACCAAGCTTTGGAGTAGAAATGGGAATTGGGAAACAGCATGAGAGAATGGTGACATGAGGGTGAAGGAAGGTTTTGTGTTAACAGAACCTTTTCTTAATTTTGTTAAATTAAAAATAACTTACTTGGCTTCTTTCCAAACTTGGCTGAGGTACTTGGCTTCTAAGAGCAGTGCCTTAAACAGCTCTTTCATTGTAGTTGATTAAAAGCGGAGTCACTGCAGTTTGACATTTACTTGGCTGTCAGAATCCCAAAGAGAAGGTACACTTCTTTCTCTTCGCTTTCCTCCAGTGGTAGGGATGTTGGTCTTTTTGCCTCCAGGGATGGAATGATCTTAAAACAGGAGTTGAGGTACTTAGTTTAAAAAACAAAAAGTATGTTTAAAGTTTCTTATTGCTTATTAGAAACTGTTACAGTAGGGGCATGTTATGGTCTTCCTTCTCTCTGGCCTTTCCCTCTTTCTTTTCTCAGTTGATTCCTGCACTAAGTGTTTGAGACTCACTCCGCTTAGCATACATGCCAGGCTTTAGTTGTAAAAGATCCTAGAGGTTTGAAATTTAGAGAATCCATTTATGTGAACTATATGGCTTTTACTATGATGACAGATTGAACGTAACAGGTACATTTCTCCATAATGCTCTCCTGTAAGAACATTTGATATGGTCCCAGGTTTGTTTTTTTTTAAATACTAACCATATATTTTTGTTCTGCAAATCATTGTATGTATGTGGATAAAGCATAAAAGACCATGGACATTTTTCTCATGGAATTCAGTTATTTCATGGCTACTGTAATGGAATCTTTTAAAAGGCAACATTGTAAATGAATCTAGTACACACTCTCCCATTACTACTGAAATCGCTTCCTTCCAAATCTGTAAGACATTTGTTGAATTTTCTCAAAGATTGACTTGTAACATGTTTTACTTAACCTGATTCATGATATTCTAGTAGAAATGTCCCAGATAATGATAATCGTCAAGTTCTCAAAGAAGTGTAGTAGTATATTAACGTAGTTTATCTGACACTTTTTATTAGAAGTTTAACTTGCCTGTAGGCTAATTTCTTTCGGGTTTGGGGCATGTATTCATTTGCATGGCAGTGTTTTGGATACATGAAGCTAAAATACATTTCCTGGTCTGCTCTAAAGTATCTAGGCCAGTATGTAGGGTTTTTGGAAATTCTTGGAAATTACTGAAAATTGTGGTTAAACACAGTTAATATTCTGTGTTCATACCCTAGCATACTTGTACATATTGGCAAAAAGGATATCTTGGGCAGCAGTGACCTATGCAGATGGGTCTGTCCTCTGGCAGTAAGTTAGCAGGCCTGTTGTATATACAGCTAATTAATGGAATCAGTAACTTCATTTGATGTTTATTTAAATGAAAGTAACTTAATAACACCTTTAAAAGATATAATTAATGTACCATCCGGTTCACCTATTTAAGATGTACAAGTTGGGTTTTTAGTATGTTCACAGAGCTATGTAACCATAATTACAGTAATTTTGGAAAATGTTCATCACTCCCAAAAGAAACCCCATGCCCATTATCAGTCATTTCCATTTCCCTTTAACTCCTCTTCCCCCCAGCTCTAGGAAACTACAGATCTACTTTCTGCCCCTAGATTTGCCTATGCTGAGGCTTTCATATAAATACTCTTATGTAGTCTTTATATAATATGTTGTGTGGTTTTTGTTTTATTTATTTTTAATGTTTGTTTGTTTTGGAGAGAGTGAGACAGGTGTGAGTGGGGGAGGGGCAGAGAGGGAGGGAGACCCAGAATCTGAAGCAGGCTGCAGGCTCTGAGCCATCAGCACAGAGTGCAACACAGGGCTTGAACCCACAAACCACGAGATCATGACCTGAGCTGAAGTCGGATGCTTAACCAACTGAGCCACCCAGGTGCCCCGTTTGTTTTATTTTTTAAGTAGGCTCCATGCTGAGTGTGCCCAGTGAGGGGCTTGAACTCACAACCCCGAGATCAAGACCTAAGGTGTTAGACTCTTAACCAGCTTAGCTACCCAGGTGCTCCAATATGTTATATTTTATATCCAGCTTCTTTCACTTAGCATATAATGTTTTCTAGGTTTATCCTGTTGAAGCATGTGTCAGTACTTCACTTTTATTGCCAAAATTTTGTTTTTAAGATTATTTTGGCATTTCCATCTCCTTAATTCCATTCTTCCCATTTCATTGTTGAATAAGCCCTAAGGTCTGTAGTCGTAATTAATATGATTTCATAGAGTAAACCAGTTCATTTCTGTAAGCCACAGAGCAATCATCGGCTTGCTCTAGAACATTTCACAGTTGACCTATTTGTCACAAGAGTTTGTATTTTTTTAAAATGTGTTCAGAAAATGTGATTCTAGCTACTGCCAGTGGCAAGCCCAGCTGAACTAGGCATATCATTGTGACTGCAATTAGTCCCTTTCAGTATAGTTAGTATCAGTAGCTTTTTTTTTTTTTTAATATCTAAAAACATTTAGGCCATTTCTCCATGCTTTCATTAGTTATTCTTCACTTAGAGAGGACCAGTATGTTACCAGAAATAGCATTCTTGGTGCTCCCATCGCATTAGATTTGTAAATGTCAAATTGCATAAAAGATGAAGTTCTGTGTATGGATATTCAAGAAGATTTGCATACTGTATTAATCTTTCTTTTTGTTTGAAATTTTTGAATATGTGTCTTCTTCAGGAACCTTCGAAAGATCCCACGTGCAAAAGGTTAGTATACATTCAGTGGACTTCCTTATGCTCATCACAATGTCTGGCCAGAGGTTCTTCCATAAATATACATGTATAAGATAATTTAGGAGTACAGTTTGACTTGGGAATAAAAGGTACCTGCAGTACAAGGAAGAGAGTCCAGAGGTGTTACGAAAGCCTTGTATGGTAACAGAGGGCAGCCACACTGTGGTGAGCATCATGGAAGTATAGACTGGTTGAGTCACTGTATTGTACATCAGAAACTAATGTAATAGCATGTAACTCTGTTTCAAGTACATGTTAACTATATTTCAATTAAGAAAAAGAGGACAGTTAACAACTAATTATTTTTTGGCCAAAATTACTGCAAATTCAGTAGCTCCTTACCCTTAGCAAAATTAATTTGTACAGTTTCAGTCATTTTGAGTAATCTCAAAAGTTTGTGCCTTGAGTAATTTTTAAATCATGTTGTGACATAAACTGGGATCGTATTCGGTGAGAGGCCAATGTGCAAGGACAAGTAACTGCTGTTAAGACATGCCAACGGTCTGTGCCACTCAGCCCAGCTACGCAACTTCCACTTGAAACTTAATCACATTTAATCCCCACAACTGCTCTGTAAGGTGGGTGCTATGATTGCATGTTATAGAAGAAAAAAAATTATGTATTGCATGCGTATTCAGGAATTTGGTTTCTTTCAAAGGTTTACTTAGGAATATCCCTTGTGGTCATTTTAGTAATATAATAGTATGAGCTCTGAAAGGTATGCATTTGCCATCCCTTAAATGCACTTGAAATGACTCTGGAATCCTTGGCTTGTAAAAAAATCTTTATAGAGATTATATAGATCTGTTTCATCTTTCTGAGCGCCCACTTAAAGCATTTCAGAGAGAGGGAGAAAATGTGGTTTTTCCCCCGTAAAAGTATTGCTTCTTTTTTATATTTGAGGTGATGGACAAAGAATGTAAAAAATTTAAACTTAAAGGAAGCTCTTAGTAAATTTATTTTCTTTAATATTAAGGTCTTATGCTTACCCAACTACTTTCTGTAAAGAATTTGAAAACACAAGCCATAAACTTGCAATAGACTTGGGCTACACACAGCACGCATTAAGAATTATTATGCAGAATGCATAAGGAATTCCTACAAATCAATTAAAAAATAATGTAGTAGGATATCAGAAAAATGCTTAAACAAGCACCTTACAGAAGAGGAAACAAATATAGATACATGAACAAAAAAAGGTTTAATATCACTTGTTATCAGATACAAATTAAAATCATAAGGTATATTTCACAGCTACCAGATTGGCAAAAATTGAGAATTCTACAAATAAGAGGAGCTGTTGAGGAAGTGGATCACCAAGTTCTTAAACCCTCTTAGGAGAGTGTACATGGGTAGAGTTACTTTGGAAAAGAATTTGGCATTATCTAGTAAATTTGCCAATATGAATAGCTTTTGACCCAGCAATTCCATATCTAAGGATATACTCGAGAGAAATGTGTGCACAAGTAAACCAGGAAACACATACTAGAATGTTCATAAGGGCATTCATTATTCAAGTTAAAAGTATACTGGAAGCAACCCAAATAACCATTCCTTAATAAAGTGAATGAATCCATTCTGGTGTATTATAAAGTGGAATACTACAGAGTAATAAAAAGAAATGAGTCACAACTACATGCAGTAACCTGAACGAGTCTCCAGAAGAGAGTTCTGTCTTACGGCTAAGACGTTAATGTTGAACTCTTTCGGTTCAGCATAAATCCATTTCTTCTGCCTCTATGCCGGTGACAGTTAAGTATTAGAAAGGATCATATGGGGATTGGTGGTCAGCCATTCTCAGCCTTTGTACTGAGGAATGTCTCTTCATTGTTTTCTCAAGGACCCTACTTTGAAACTGTGGTTGTTCTCCAAGCTATCTGAATTGATTACCTTTATGGGGACAGGACTTCACAGTTCCCATGTGCCATATAGTGGTGTACATGCCAGCTTGCTCGCTTTTCTGTTTCTACGCAAAGCTACTTGGCTGACATTCTAAACTTCTCTGGAGCAGCTCTCTGCCATACTGAAGTGTACAAAGCTCTAGGCAAGTTTAGGCAAGGAGAAGGCATTTTATTATTGAACCTCAGCTGGTTTTATTGACTTAAAAACCTTTTAATACCAAGGCTGCATATGTCTTAGTAGAAGGGCATGTAGGTCATTTGGATCATGGAAGAATTACACCTTAAAACTAAGAGTGTCAGTAAGCTGTATTAGAGAAGAATTATTTTAAGAGTGACAACTGTCCTGAAATCCTAAGAAAAGTCTCTTACAGGCCTTCTCAAGCCAACTGTCATTTAAGTTTTCAGTATGTTCAGTGTGGGAGTGTATCTTTATTAGTGTCCAGACTTACCTAAAGATTAAGTGCATTGATTGGAATCAGGAATCCATCACTAACTTTGCTTCATGGTTTTGGGTGCAAAGCTTGTTATTTCCTACATATCCAATGGGAGTAATAGTATCTATTTCATAAGGCTGTCATCAGGATTAAATGTAGAAAATACAGATGAGACGGATAGAACTTTGCCAATAGTTGTATTAGATGGTATTACTTATAAATTTATACTTACATACATAGAATGGTGGCTTTTTCCCTGTTTAAAAGCGCTAATTGTAGAATATGTAAAAAAATACAAAAAAGATTTTTTAAAAGTTTTTATTTATTTATTTTGAGAAAGAGAGAGAGCGCGAGCAGAGGAGGGGCAGAGAGAGAGAGAGACAGAGACAGAGAGAGAGAAGGAGAATCCCAAGCAGGCTTTGCACTGTCAGCATAGAGCCTGATGTAGGACTCGATCTCACAAAGTGTGAGATCTGAGCCCACCAAGAGTCAGATGCTTAGCTGACTGAGCTACTTAGGTGCCCCCAAAGAAGAAAAATTTAACCCATCCCTTATCTCAACCAAGAAATAACTGCTATGTGTCTTCGTAAAAACACACATAGAGGCGTGTATAGGGGTATATGTTTTTAGTATCATACTACACATTTGGTTTTTATCTTTTAAAAATTGTTTAATATTGTCATGCCAATGTAAATTTTTATTTTTTCCCCACTACTTGGACGATAAAAGCAGTTAAGCTTCAGAGAAAGACACATACCATATGATTTCTCTCATATGTGGAATTTTAAAAACAAAACATGAGCATAGGGAAAGGAAGGAAAAATTAAATAAGATAAAAACAGAGAAGCAAACCATAAGAGACTCTTAATGATAGAGAACAAACTGTGGGTTGATGGATGGAGGTGGGTGGGGGAATGGTCTGAATGAGTGATGGGGATTAAGGAGGGCACTTGTGATGAGCACTGGGTGTTTTATGTTAGTGATGAATCGTACTATATTTACAATACTCCTGAAATCGGTATTACATATATGTTAACTAACTAGAATTTAAATAAAATCTTGGAAGAAGAAAAAAAAAAGTAGTTAAATTTCCCAAAGTAAATTGAGATTCTTTGCTCATGAAAATATTAAAATGTGGATGTTGAAAGATAGCAAATATTTGGCATCAGGTGTTCATGGCGTCATTGCTTTCCCCTCACTTCTAGTTGCTGGACATACTGGATTTTGCCCATCGTAGGCGCTATTGTCTTAGGTTTCCTGTATCGTTACTACACATCGGAGAGCAAATCCTCCTGAGGAGACCGCGTGGAAGTCGGAAAACATATCCATTGGGAGTGCGAGCTAGAGACTTGTTTGGAGGCCAAGCGATGCCCTCTTCTCGAATCCTGCCGGGTGTGTGTGCTTCCCCCTCGGAACCCAGATGGTTGGCCAGACATCCACCCCAGACCTGGGGCCAGTGTCCTTCATCTCCCAGAGCCTTACTCCCAAAGCACCTGCTCGTTGTCCTGTGTCCGTGCCAGTGGCCCTTCTCTCCGCTGGCCTCCGCCAGCCCCCTTCACCTTTCCAGACTTGGTTTTGTAATTACAATCCACATGTCCTTGGGACATTGTTCTTTGATAAAAATGCCTGGTTTCCAATATTTTGAATGCACGTTAGACATTCTTAACAGGGCAACACACTCTGGTTTTGAAGCTTTTCTTTTTCCATTTTTCTTTGAAGTAAAAAAAAAACATATATATGTATACATATATATATGTTATATGTATATATATGTATGTATGTTTTTTGTTCTGACTTGAATCTATTATTTATAAGAGATTTAATTGATGAAGTAAAGTTGTTGCACACCTATGGCATAAAACACAACTGCCAAATGATCTTGTTCCTTATTTATATTTATTAAAACCAGGAAGAACCATGAAATCCTTTCCTCCCTCCTGACCTACCGTAGCAGGTAACTCTTGCCACCAACCACCACCCCCACCCCCAAGTCCACCGAGTGGTGCTGGACAGAACTGTGCTTCTGTTGTATTTCTTGGGAGTGGAGAGAAAGAGGCGAGGGAAGGGATGAATTGGGGTGATAGGGTGATTTCATAGTCTTCTTCTGGAAAATACTGAAAACACTACTTTAGGACAAGAGTTTAGGAAAAGCACCAAAGACTTCATTTTTTTTTTTTCAAAGGCTTCATTCTTTACTTCGGTTTGACACCAGTTTCTAGCCATCTTTTTTTCTTTTCTTTCCCCCCCAACTAACCACCTTTTATTGGTAAAATACAAAATTATAATTATAACTGTGGAACTTCACCAGGGATTTTTGCTGCTTTTAAATGTATTGAATAATAAATTTTTTCATTCCCTGTTTTATAAAATTAAGAGATTCCAGCTTGCTCAAAGATCCAATATTTGATCTTCTGTTTGTTGGCCCCAGTAACATAAGTTCCATAGAACAGTGGCATTCGAAATGGGGACTTCATGACAAAAGAATGCTTTCCATTTCATCTCTATTTTACCTTCATGGCTCTAATTTGTGGTTTTGTTGTTTTTCCATTGAGGAAAAAATAAAAAACAACAACAACAGCTAGTAGTTTTATCCCTTGGATGAGTGTTTCATTGAAGAGTAGGTCATTATTTAGAATTTTGTTAGTGTTTCTTCTTGGTTCAGGAATTTCTCTGGCTTATTTGACTTAACTTTTTTTTCCCCCGTGGAAACACCTGAAGACACAGTACACTGGCTGTTTTCTGCCAGCAGCTGTTTGTGGTGATTTTTCTTCCGATTTTTTAAGGATTACCAGTCTGCTTCTGGGCCATTGTCCTATGTAGCAAGGAGCAGCTTGGTTTCAGAAGGACCATGAACCCTGCTGTCTCCTCCCTGCTCACAGCTTGCCACGGACAGGAATGTGGCCTGCAAAGCAGTGTCTGCCCATGCAAACCAGAAAAAGGCTCAACCCATCAACTGCAGTTGAGTGTATTCAGAATTCATAAAAATAATATTCACCTTGTATTTGCACCCTTGGATATGATATTATGGAGACATTTCAGGGGATTTTTGAGAGACTTCTATACGTCAGGAATACAGGAATAGTCAAACTTTTATCTTTACGAACTTTGTATAAGATGCCACTTTTAGACAATTTATTGAAAAAAACCTTTGGTTATTACGGAACAGAAGTGGTATGACTGTTGGTGCTCCTCCCATTTGAAGGCATGTGGAAGGGTTGCCTTGAATATGAATTGGTATCTAATTGCTGTAATAATTAAGCTGCATGATTACATGGGCCACATTGGGGTAGAAATAAAGAACAAAGGAGTATTGAGGAACTGGAAGGGGAACATTTAGGCTGAAGCTAAGCCAGCAGATAACTTGGATCAATTAAGAGTATGTTGGCAGTCTACAAAATTAAATGAAAAACATCTGGCTTATAAGAAATGTTAAAGAGTGACAGTCTTAGGTAAAGTTGGCGTGGTTATTTTGGATATTTTTAGGGTGAACACCAACACAAAAGGTATGTTTTTCTCTTTCATATTGGTTGTCTTTTCCTGTTTATATCTGGACTTGTTTTTACTCAGAGCCAGAGGAAAAGATTTTTAGACTTGTCTCTACCATCCATGAAATCCATCCAACCAGAGCTGCTTTTGATCTACTGCTAATGTGATGTCACTTTGTACTATAAAAACCACTTTTGGGTCCATTTACTGTTACTCTGCTGCCTACATCAACAGGCAGGCAAAAGGTAGAGCTAGTGTGGGAATTTGCACAGGTTTTTCTAAACAATAGAGTATGTTAGCCAAACCCATCAAGAAAGCCTTGTTTTTAGAGGTAGACTCAAATTCTCGAAACAGTCTCCACATTGGTAAGTCATGTAAACCCCTCTGGAGAACAAGTGGAGCCAGTCCCTGCCGGCTGAGGGTGCCCCCTAAAGCTGGTCTCCGAGGTGCTGGGTTGTTTATTCCTGGGGAAGACACACAATGGCTGGAGGTCATGAAAGGAGAGGAGGGAAAACGTGTGCCACCAAAATAGGGATATCAGTGCCAGGTCTCCAAAATTTCCTAGTCCCTGTCCCTCGGGAATCAGTTTTGGTTTCTAAATGACTCCACATTTGTAAGGACAAGAAAGTGGTGGGGACAAAATTGATAGTGTTTAGTTCTTATGTGACCCCTGAAGCAGAAACAAAAATCCATGGGAACCTATAATTTGAGCCTATAAAGTTTTTTCAGCAGCTGTCATAAATGCACACACATCGTGAGATAAGAGCATTGTTGAGTCTATATTCATGTACTTCCGGCGTGGAGCAATGAGAAATGTTCTATGGGTTAGGCATATCATTACTCACAGTGTCTCAGGCTTCACGTCTCAGGATTATCTGGTTAGATTCCATTTTAGGGGATTGAACTGCAGAACATTAATGTTCATTACTTCCTTCCCTGGGAGAAGTGGATTCAGACATGTCTTGTCTCAATAAGAGATCTGTTTTTGTTTTTTGTCTGTTTGTTTGTTTTTTAAGCCATCTCATTCTGTTGCCAAATATCACAAAACAAATGGGGAGTTTAGTTCACATTTGGCTGTTATTCTTTGAAAGGGCCTGGTTTGGAATTTGTGGGGGTGATTTCAGAGGAAGGTTCTGGGAACCCGAGTTACCTACCCAATATCTAGCATCTTACTCATGAATTTTAGGAGCTGTTCTTTTCCTGTACCTGTATCCTATGTGTGCTAGTTGAGTGAAAGATGATTATTTGACTTCTTTCTTTTTTACTTCACCCTCTACTGTGAACGAGTAATATTAACATTCTTTTTGTGTATTCAATAATGGAGTTTGTTTACCTATTTTATTTCAGCATATTTTGAACAAAGATCTTTGTCTCTTTCTGCTGGAATGTGCACACAGTGAATGTTTGTTAGAACTACACACAATAAAGATACTGTTTTCCTTTTCTTGCCCTGACTACAGTTACTAATTTTTTTTTTTTTTTAAAGCAGAAGTGTTGGCTCTGTAATCCTAAGGTGTTCTTGAAGAAAAGGATTTGAGAAGCACAAAAGTCATGTGTATCTATGCAAATAATTGTATGTAGTATAACTTAATGGGGAGTCCTGTGGTTCTTCAGGATTCTTTCTGCCTCTCTTTCTTTGAAGTGAGTTGCTCAGTTGATAATCACAAGAGGCAAAAAGGAAGACTTATGCTGTATTGATGGCTATGAAGTGGCAGCCGGGTAGACCAGTTGGGAATTCTGTTTTTACTGAAACCGTCTGGTAAAGAGAAGCCAGTACAAGGTAATAATATTTTGTTATCTGCAACGCCAGTCTTCAAATGATTGTTTTTCTTGGAAATAGCTAAACTGTTGGGGAAAATTAAACACTGAGATTGAAGTTCTAGCGACTGTGTTAATTAAACAAGGGAAATAAACAATTTTTATAATTACCTTTAAAGCATACTGATAGCCTTCTAACACTACTAATGAGACATCATTCATTAGGGCTTGGTTATTTCACTATCACATGAATTAGTAACAGGAAAGGATAGTCCCATTCTTATTATTAGTGTTTGACTCTAATGTTTAATCTCCAGTCCTAATAATTTGTATGACTGCAGTCTTCATGATGCCGAGTATTTGGCAGGTACTTGACAAATCCTGGTTGGTTCCTGAAAACCTGAAGTAGAAGATTGTGATTCCAATTATGTAAATTTAAGGTAAGACATACCCACACAGTCTACTAAACTGTTGGTAATTGTAGATATTGTTGGTAACCTAACATTAATTAGCTTAATAGATACCTGTACTGTGTATTTAAAGGAGCACTCAGCTTAATCACATAATTTCTAGCACTCAACAAACTTAATTCATTTTCTTAAAGTTTTTTTTTAATTTTTTTTAAAGTAATCTCTGCACCCAACATGGGGCTTGAACTCACAACCCTGAGACCAAGAGTTGCATGTTCTACCAACTGCACCAGCCAGGCACCCTAAAAAACTTTCTTTTATAAAGCATCCAGGAAAGACTAGAGTTGCTGTCAGATGAAACATGAAGATAAAGCTATAATACTATTTATCATTTATCTTCCATCTGTTGTGTGCCTTGCAGTAGCTTTGATGGCATTTCTGATCCTTCCCCTTGCTAGGGGTCCTTACACAGTAGATGGGGGATGTCCACTTTACCAGTGACTTGCCTTGCCTGAGGCCACCCAGCCCCAAACTTGCCATGTCCTCTATTGATGGTTCTCGGATAAAAATTCAGCTTCAGCTGTACTAAAATGAATAATGTGCTTGGCGTATCTACCGCTAGCCTTTATATACAGGTGTTTCTGTGTGTGCTCAGTGAAATGGAATCAATAATAACCATTTTCTGAATTAGTAGATTACTAAAAAACGGCCATGGTCTTAGGAGTCCCTGAAAAACCTTGGTTGTTGAAGAGAATCCTGTTGCTTCATTAGAAACAACTTCCTTAAAATGATTCTTATATCCCTTGTAAAACAGCTTCTTGAAAGCAGTTAATGAGAATTTAGAATTTTACTAGGTTACTAGAAAAAAACTTTTTAAATTTGTTTTGATGTTTTACCTCTTTTTTGAGAGAGAGCCCATGTAAACGGGAGGGGCAGAGAGAGGAGTTTGGAGGATCCAAAACAGGCTCTGTGCTGACAGTCTGACAGCACAGAGCCCGGGGCTCTGCCGGACGAACAGCAATATCATGACCTGAGCTGAAGTTGGACGCTTCATTGACTGAGCTACCCAGGTGCCCCAGAAACAACTTTGATCAAAGGCAGCCTATGAAGGAAAGAAAGTTGAGGACTATTGATGATATCTTTAGGTGGCACAGTTGAGCAGCCCTTGCGTGACTTCACCTGTCCCATCACCCAGTCTAGGACCCTTGATCAGATTTAACCTGGAAATACATATGTAAATTTATAGTTTTTAAATGAGAAGTGATTGGTAACTGGTTGGCTTGAACTTAACCTCTTATCTCTCCAAATCATGTGGACCTCTGAGAAGTGGAAATCCTGTACCCTGTGCCATGTACCATAAGATTTGGACATGGTCATTTCCAGCCTTTGAGATTGTTATATCCCAAAAAGATGATTCAAGCTGAAGTGTGATCGGAAGAGGCACGACATAGCGCAAATAACAAATGCTGTTTGTTACAAGCGTGACACGGCACTTTTTATTCATCAGTGCCAGCCGCAGAGCAGTTTCCCCTCGTTTGCTCCTGGTCCTTTCTGTCACTGAAACATTGAGGTTAACTTTATTTTTATCTTTTGTTTTAAAGATTTAAAGTATTTTCTACACCCCACATGGGGCTCGAACCCACAACCCTGAGATCAAGAGTCGCATGTTCTTTCTACTGAGCCAACCGGGTGCCCCACATTCGTGTTAACTTTAGCACCACATGGACCCAGAAAGAGAAAAAGAAAACTTTAAAAACCTAGGTGCTTGAATTTCATTTTTCTGTAGAGAAGCTTACTTTTGGGATTTTGATTTTCTAGTTCCCCCATCTAATTTTTTCAGAAAGGGGAGGTGGCCTTTCCCTGCAGAACAGCAGGATGGTGTCCAGAGTAAAAATGAAGCTTCTCATGAATCTGCCCACTGATTTAACTACCCGGGACGTCTGATCATCAGGAACAAATAGAGAAATGGAGGAAGCTTCCCTCTGAATGGCACAGGAAGCTGAGCTCCCTAGGACTGTCGAGCTGACCCCTTCCTTCCCTGAATTCCTTAAAAAGTTGTTTTGAATTTTTCCTGAGCTCTCCTCCTAACCCCTGTCCTGGCCCACATTGAACTACCTTGCCTTATGTGTCACTGATAAATTACTTCAGCTATGCTTCTCTTCATTTTCAAGTACTGTGGTACTGGTGTACCTGGATGGCTCAGTTGAATGTTTGATCCTTTTTGGTTTTTTAACTTTTTATGTTTGTTTATTTTTGTGTGTGAGAGAGAGAGAGAGACAGAACGTGAGTGGGGGAGGGACACAGAGTGAAGGGAGGACACAGAATCCGAAGCAGCTCCAGGCTCTGAGCTGTCAACCCAGAGCCTGACACGTGGCTCGAACTCACAAACTGTGAGATCATGACCTGAGCCAAAGTCGGATGCTTAACTGACTGAGCCACTCAGGCAGCCCGAGTGTTTAATTCTTGATTTCAGCTCAGGTCATGATCCCAGGGTTGTGGGATCAAGGCCTGCATTGAGCTCCATGCTGAGCATGGAACCTGCTTGGGATTCTCTCTCTGCTTCTCTTTCCTGTTCGCATGCATGCGCGCACACTCTAAAAATAAATAAATAAAGTGATTTAAAAAAAAAAAAGTACCATTTTATCTGTCCTAGAAGACATTTGGAAGAAATAAAGCTGATTTATTATCTGAACCATCCATGTAAACTAGCGCAGTTCTCTCTGAACGTGTTTGTCGACCTTTGTTTGAGGCTAAATTCTACCTCTGGACCTTTTGTGTATGGGTCTGTAAATTTGCTTTTTGTCTTAAGCTAGTTCAAATCTGTTTTGGGTTTTTTTTTAAGATTTTATTTTTAAGTAATCTCTATACCCAATGTGGGGCCCAAACTCACAACCCTAAGATCAAAGAGTTGCATGTTTCACTCACTGAACCAGCCAGATACCTCCAAATTTGATTTCTGAGACCCCTTCACTGATTGCTATGGCCTCTGCAATTTATCTGACTTGCCTGCCTTGGTAATGATGTCTGTAAGGATTCTGCCTCTCCACGTGTACACAGGCTTTCTTAGGGCAGAAACTCACTTTTTATTCTGTGCGAAGTCTAAGTATCTTAGGAAAGAAGAAATCTTCATTAAAGAAAAAGATACACATTATTTTTTCCATAGAATAAGATAGGGAAACCTATTTAAGCTAACATAGGCAGAAGGGAACTTACTTGTTACGAATCAGTTACGGGTATTTGATGGAACCCAAGGTCAGAAGCACAGCTGGACCTCAGGAGGAGCTAGGACTAGAAATCCAAAGATCAATAGGAATCAGGGTGGCTGCATTAGTTTCCAGTCCAAATGCCTAATGAAAATTAATTCCTAGAAGTGAGAATATAGTCAGCCAGGTAGTATCACAATGTCTACTTTCTAGTTCCATCAAGGGCATGGGGATGCAGGTGTGAATGGAAGGGGGATCACGAGGGAAGCAGTTCCCCCAGGCCAACACTGTATAACCACACACTGTGTGTGTATGCTCCAATTCTTTGGTAATCTGCCCTCTGAAGGCATGGTCTTCTGCATCCCTTAGGGTGCCCTGCATTAAGCCGGGCTATAGGGAGGGCTACGTAGATTGAGTATGATTTATCATGCTGTGTCTGAATGAACAACCATAGCCAAATTTGTTGAAGGAACTATCTATGAGTCCCAAGTTGAATTTTGATATATTGCCCACGTACCTAACAACCAAAAACTCCATTTACCCCTGCATGCCTACAAACCATCCTGCTTTCTCTGTAAATAGATTCAGCTGCCGGTATTTATTGGTTTCCTATAAATATTTTAAGTTATCATGTTTTCCTCAGCTCCTCTTGACCGTGACAGTTTTGATGACCTTGACAATTTTGAGGAGCACTGGTTAGATATGTTGTAGGATGCCCTCTATTGGAATTTGATATTTTCCGTAGACTGAGATTACAGGGTTAGGGGGAAGGAGTAGGAGGTGGGAGGAAGGCTATAGAGGTGAATTGCTTTTTTTATCACATCGAGGGTGAATACTATGAATAGGACTTTGTGACTGTTGATGTTGACCTTGATCAACATACTGAAGTAGTGTTTTTTAGGTTTCTCTACTATAAAGTTATTCTTTGGAAGGAACTTTAAATACTGTTCCTTATAGTAAGTCACCATGGGCAGCACACAGTTCAGCAATGGGGAGTTATGTTCTACCTCCTTGAGAGTAGAGTACCTACATAAATTATTTGTAATTCTTACACATGGGACTTTGGTACACAGAATTGTATATTTGATTAATTTTTAGATGGCTTTTTAAAAAAATTCTTTAGTGTTTATTTTTGAGAGAGAGAGGTGCAGTGTGAGTGGGGGAAAGACAGAGAAAGAGGGAGGCACAGTATTGGAAGCAGGCTCCAGGCTGTGAGGTGTCGGCACAGAGCCCAATGCAGGGCTTGAACCCACGAACCACAAGATCATGACCTGAGTCAAATTCAGACACTTAACCGACTGAGCCACCCAGGCACCCCTGCATTGCTTCTTTCAAAGTGTGTGTATGTATGTATGCATTGCATGTAACGAAGCAAGGAATCTCTACACCCATGTGGGGCTCAAACTCATGACCCTAAGATCCAGAGTTGCATGCACTCCTGACTGAGCCAGCTAGATGCCCCTTTAGATTGTTTTTGGGGGGCACCTGGGTGCTCGGGTGGTTGAGTGTCTGACTTTACTTCAGGTCATGATCTCATGGTTCATGAGTTTGAGCCCCACGTTGGGCCTTACGCTGGTAGTGCGGAGCTTGCTTCGGATTCTCTGTCTTCCTTTCTCTCCCTCCCCCACTTGTGCTCTCTCTCAAAAATAAATATTTAAAAAAATATAGATTGCTTTTTGACCACCCTAAAAAAATAACAGGCAGTTCTGATTGAACATAGTAATTTGAATAAACTTGTTTATTTCTGTTCCCTTCCAAAAGCCACACACATGAGAGTAAGGTATAAAGAGAGATATAAATCCATAAAGACAAAATGAATGAAAGAGTACACTTTAGTTGATGAAAGATCTCAAGAAATTTTTGGAAGAAGGAAGGCCAATAAAGTTAGAAAAACAATTTACATGCCTACAGGAAGAAAAGTCCACAGGAATGAAGTCACACCACAGATCCCTGAAAAACTCATAAATGGGAAGCACTGTTTACCTGTGAGGGTAGAAGGTGTGTAGCAGCCTTGAAAAGTGAGTTAAACTTCCCTCCCGATGCCGCCTCCACCAGGCCTGGCCTGCACAGCGAGGCAGCTGTTTCTCTCCTGACAAAACTGAAGGCTTAATCCTGAGCACCCGAGAGGATCCTGATGGGAGATCACAAGGCAAAGCCAAGGGCAGTGGCAAGTATGGAGTGGAAAGTAGGGCTTAAGTGCAAGTACATACTACTTGCTAAGACCTCTGCCTTCACCCTTTGGCTCCTAGGATACAGTAGGAATAGGAAGATTCCTCACAGGAGAAACTCAGGAGTCCAAGATCTACAGATAAGTGGCATTTGGTGGCTTCCACATGCTCACCCTGCAGTGAAATCCTTCAGTCCACAAGCTTTGCTGTTGCAAAACATCCACAAAGGTGTATGGTGCTTTGCTT
This sequence comes from Crocuta crocuta, assembly GCF_008692635.1. NCBI lineage: Eukaryota > Metazoa > Chordata > Mammalia > Carnivora > Hyaenidae > Crocuta > Crocuta crocuta. The sequence goes on from NW_027528798.1 coordinate 6,107,568, forward strand.
AGCAGCTGAATACAAGTGGAGAGCCAAGGACTGTCAATCATTCTCTGAAAGCCTTAACGTGGTAGAGATCAAAACAAGTAAAGAAAAAGGCAGAGTAAGAGATAAGGCAGAAGAAAAGCAACCGAAAAAAAACTGCTGATAACTTCAGCCAGATGATACTGTACCCATGAGTACAAACCTAGAATTCTATTTACAAAGGAACATTCAAATAAAATATAAGTAAAATGGAACATTAAGAGAATGAGAATTAGAAATTTGAGGCCACCAATGAATGCTAAAATCAATCGGCAAAAGCTTAAGTAGAAATAGGATATTTACATAGCCACTAAGTATCTCCCCTAAAGCATTTACTAGTAACAAGGACAAAAGCAGTAATTTTACAGTGAAGAAAGCTGGCAGACGCCACCTCAACCAGGTGATCCAATTTAATGTCACCAGCAATAAATAACATCACATGCCCTTGAAATGATCCCTTGAGGACACATCACCTCTGCTGCATTCCCCCAATTTATAACCTCCATCTAATCATGAGAAATGCCAGACCCAAATTGGCAGACATTCTACCAAACCACTGACCAGTATTCTTTAAAAGTGGTCAAGCTCATGAAAGACAAGGAAAGACTGAAGAACTGTCACAGATTGAGGGTGGGGGGGGTGTGTGACAAAGGAAGAATGACAACTAAATGCAATGTGGGATCCTGGATCGGATCCTGGAACAGAGAAAGGAAATGTCCTTTTTCCTTGCCACCAGTGGAAAAACTGGTGACATTTTTTAAAAGTCTGTTTTTTTTTTTTTTTTTTAAACTCTGTACTTAATAGCCCTTTTGCAATCTTAACTCTTTTCGTTTTGGTACTTGTTCTTTGGTTATGTAAGATGTTAACATTAGAGGAAGCTTGGTGATGAATATATGGGAACTCTGTACTATATTTGCAAATGTCTATAAGCCTAAAATTATTTCAAAATAAAAGGGTTTGGTGGGGTTTTTTTGTTTGTTTTGTTTAATGAGAGCAGGAATAAAAAAGGAAAGCAATAGCAGGGCTGGAAAATAAAAATGAAGAAATCCTCCCACAAGGTAGAACAAAAAGGAAAAGATGGAAAGTGAGAGGCTCACACAAGAAGAGGAAATCTGAAAGGGAAAATGAAGAAAGTATCACAGAAATAATATGAGAAAACATCCCAGAACTAATAATGATGATTTGGGGCTGGAAAGGACCCCTTGAGTGCTCAGCACAATAATGGGAAAGGGACTCCTACGGAAGCCTATCATGGTGGAAGTTCAGAACACTTGAAGGGATAAGAATAAAGTCCAAAATCACAGAGCATGGCAACGCTTTGGATCACCTTGAAATCATGGTGAAACATGAAGAAATACCAATATCTGGCCCTGCTACAGATCAATGAAAACAGAATCTCTGTTTCAGGGGAACCTGATTCATCGTGACAGTTGAGAACCACTGCCGTGAGCTTCCAAAGAGAAACAATAGATCGCTTACAGCAAATCAGGAAACCCATACCCAGTGTAAACAAGAACACTAAGCAACAATGCCTCCTGAAGGAATATATCTTCTAGAGTTCAGGACACTCAAGAAATCTCTTGTTCATGAGAACTAAGAATTATCACCCTTAAGTCTATTCAAAGGTTTGGGATTTTTCTCAAGACTTTTTTTTTTTTACTTTTTTTTTTAAGAGGGTGCACCCAGTTATTTCATTTGCTATGCCTATTCCTTCCAAGCTATTTTTTTTCTTATTTTTTAAGAAATATTTAAAAATGTTTGTTTATTTTTGAGAGAAAGACAGAGCATGAGCAGGGGAGGGGCAGAGAGAGAGGGAGGGAGACACAGAATCTGAAGCAGGCTCCAGGCTCCGAGCTGTCAGCACAGAGCCCGATGCAGGGCTCGAACCCATAAACTGCCATGTCATGAGCTGAGCCAAAGTTGAACACTTGCCCGACAGAGCCATCCAGGCATCCCTCAACCTATTTGCTCTTAAACACATCCTCTATTCAAGCTGCTTAGTTTTCAGTATCTTCTATAATCTGACCCAATATAGCCTATCAGATTTTATTACCTAGATCCTCTGCTCCCAGCCAGCCACTTCCCCTACCGCCTACTACATCCACCTGCTCTTTCCCACCATTTGTACCCTTGAAAGTTCTTTTCCATGAGCCAGAATATCCACCTCCACCCCATTCCTAGCACCAAATGGGTTTTGTTACGAGTTTTGATCGCTGTTGACCAGTCGCACCGTGTCTGGTCTGAGCTCGGTGGGAAGTGGAGCCACACTGGCGTTCAGTAGCAGTGCCTGCCACAGGCACAGAGAGTGGCGGCGGATGGGCGGCATATTCACCATGTTGCCCTGGATGAATCATACCCAGACTGCACAGTCAAATGTTAAGTCTCACTTTCTCTATGAGACCTCACATCTCTCCGATCCACTGACTTCTCCCTTCTCTAAGCGCCCATCACACTCATGACCCTTTTCATTCTTTGGTGCCAGACTAGTTCCTTTGTTAATCTTTCCAACTAGACTGGAGTGTCCTTGAGGGAGGAGATTGGACAGTATACTTCTTTTGTTTCTTCCCTGTACAGAGTACAATGTTCCGTACAACGTAGGTGCTCAGAACACATTGGCTCGGTTGGAGTAGCTATAGTCGTCCCTCACCGTATCCGTGGTTTTCTTTTAGGCGGTTTCAGTTACCTGTGTCCGCTGTGGTCTGGAAGTGGATGATCATGCTTCTGAGGTACGGTCAGAGGTCCGTTGTAAGCTAACACCGTCACAATGACTGTCATCCACCTCGCTTCATCTCATGTGGGCATTTTGTCATCTCATATCATCACAAGGAGAAGGGTGTGTATAGCACAATAAAATAAATTGAGAGACTGGATTCACGTAACTTTTATTGTAGTTTGATAAAAAAACTTTTTAAAGTTTATTATTGAGAGAAAGTGTGCAAGTGGAGGAGTGGCGGGGGAGAGAATCCCAAGCAGGCTCCATGCTTTCAGCACTGAGCCACCCCCCACCCCTTCAAAAAGGCCTANTAAATGTTTTTATTTATTTCTAGGAGAGAGAGACAGCATGAGCAGGGGAGGGTCAGAGAGAGAGGGAGTCACAGACTGAAACAGGCTCCAGGCTCTGAGCTGGCAGTCAGCACAGAGCCCGACGCGGGGCCCAAACCCACGAACCGCGAGATCATGACCTAAGCGAAAGTCGGACGCTTAACCGACTAAGCCACCCAGGCGCCCCTCAAAAATAAATTTTTAAAAAACGTTAAAAAAAATACATTCCCAGTTGATATACGTAGGAATAGTAAAATATATGTGCCTCATACATTATTTGTGAGAAAGAACTGGAATTCTAATGAGAACGAACATTCGAACATCCAGGAGTTAATTGGAAGGCTGCTGGATATAAAAGAAACACAAACACACATAATTAAAATGATTGACAATGGGGCGCCTGGCTGGCTCAGTTGGAAGAGCAAGTGACTCTTCATCTTGGGGTCATGAGTTCGAGCCACAAGTTGGGTGTAGAGATGACATAAAGAAAAACTTTAAAAAATTAAAATGATTGATGATTGTAGGGTCTTTATTTTTACTTTGGTAAAAAGGAATACATTTTCTGAAACTGGGGGATGGGAGAGGTTAGACCCGTTTGGATCTAATGTGTTTGATGTACTTTCCCATACTAGAACTGTATATTTTTTTTAATTAAAAACCTTATTTTTATTTCATTATTTTTTTAACGTTTATTTATTTGAGAGGGAAAGAGAATCCCAAACAGGCTCCGTGCTGCCAGGGAAGGGCCTGACATGGAGCTCAAACCCTTGAACTGCGAGATCATGACCTGAGCCGAAGCCAAGAGTCGGCTGCCCAACCAACTGAGGCACACCTCCCCCCAGTTTTTTATTATAGATAGAGCACAAGGAGGGGAGGGAGGGAGAGAGAGAGAGAGAGAATCTCAAGTAAGCTCCATGCTCAGTGCAGACCCTGATACAGGGTTCAATCTCATGACCCTGGGATCATGACCTGAGCTGAAATCAAAAGTCAGAAGCTCAACTGACTGAGCCACCCAGGCGCCCCAGAACTGTACATTTATATATTATTATGCTGATAATGTGGCCTTATAAATATAGTAGCAATTAAAATTGGCAACACTTAGAGGGGCACCTGGGTGACTCCGTTGGTTAAGTGTCCCACTTTGGCTCAGGTCATGATCTCAGCTGGGGAGTCTGAGCCCCAGGTTGGGCTTTATGCTGACAGCTTCAGATTCTATGTCTCCCTCTCTCTCTGCTCTTCTCCTGCTTGTGCTCTGTCTCTCTCAAAAGTAAACATTAAAAATTTTTTAAAAAGAAACATTTATAAAAAAATTTCTTCAAGAATATTGGCTTTGTGGTATGGTTTTTTTTTTTTTTTAAGGATATGCTGGATTTTTTACGCTTCAGTTGGAATTGCCCTTGTATTCATTTTTTCTTGGTGCTGAGAATAGTGTCAGTTGTGTATTTATACACTGTAAATGATACCTTTCGTTACAAAATGTAAAATTATTGGTGTACCTACACTCAAATGTGTAAAATTTATATGCGTATACAGTGTGATACCTTATCTTTGAAACGTATTTGTTATATCATCCACAGACATACATATTTTACCATTTAATATAAAATATACGACTGTTGTGTATCATTTTTATGATCGTTTTTCACTGATGCATGTAGCTTACCAACTGAGATCTTTTTTGATAATAGATTCCACCTTTGAGAGGTATTCACCAGTGCTCTAATAATTGACCAGCACATTGATACAAAAGGGATGTAAAATATCACATTTCTAGCAACTTTATGCAAATGAATATCAATACAATAGATACGTATGACTCATATTTATCATATTATTTATTTTAAAGTTGGGATTTTAATGTGGAGACTGGCCAGACTTCTAGGGGTAATGAATGGCCATTGGATATTATCAAGGTAAATGAAGGAACTGGAGTCCTTGAGAAGCCATGACTCGCACACCTGGTAGCATTTAAATGGCATGTCCTTTGCTGCTTGCCACCATGTGACTTGTAAAGAAGTGGGATTTGTTCTAAGTGTATACCGAAACATGTCTTGTGATTAACATAACTGGTAACAGACACTGTCCCAATAACTTTTAAAATGATGTTTATGACTCAGTGCCCAAACAGGCAATTCAGAGAGGAAGGATCATTGGCGTTCAGAGGAGAGAGAGGGCAATAGCTGCTGTGTTTATTTTGCTACGGTCCATTTAGTCTTTCCTCACAGAGAGTTACTTACCTGTAACCTTGAATCTCCAACAGTATGTTCAGCCACAAATCTCCACTGTTTATAACCCTTGTTACCATTTAGCGTTATGAAGCATATTTATAGATGAGTTGAGCCAGACATTTTCCATTTGTGCTGTGGGGCGTCCCATAAGAAGCATTGGAGTGGACTTCTCAACATCCATCCCACACCACATACTAAGTCTAAGAAAAGTGGGCAGTCTTATCCCCCTGGTCTGATCGGTTGCACATGAGATCTCTGGAAGAAGTTTCCTCTCCAAAGGGAGAGTCACAGAAAGAACTGGTGTGGCTGTCCTGCTACCTGCCTGAGAATGAAGCCCACCCCAAGATGGTCGAGTGGAGAGATGGAAAGAACATGGGACTTCATTGACTCAAACTGCTGATTCAATTAACCCTGAAGCTTTCTCTACAGCAGGACTTCCATTTATGTGATCGTAAATTTTCTTCTTGTTTAAGCCTTTGAGTTGGGGTTTCTATTACTTGCAGCTGGAAGCATCCTCACTGGTGAACTATTCTTAAGAAGAATGACTCATGCGGAAACAGTCCTCCCAGCTTCTGATTAACTTTGGCCTCCAGAGATAATTATCTGGGCCATCAGATACATAAAAAATATGGAGGTCATAAGATTACAATTATAGTGGTTACATTTAGGGAGAGAATTGGGATAGTGTCTGGAAGAGGGTCTGAGAGGGGCTTCTGGAATGCTAGTGTTATCTTGATCAGGGTGGTGGTTACATGGGTGTGTGTACTTTAAGATAAATTCATCAAACCATATATTTATGGTTTGTGTACCTTTCTGCATGTAAGTTGTACTTTATTTTAAAAACTTACAAAAAAAATATTATGTTATAATCAGGCTTCCAAACAAGCTGTATCTTGACTGGAAGGATATGAATGGTATATTGTGGTTATTTTATTAGGCGGCTGAATTAAGCTGGGGACATGCTTTCTTTTCTAAACTTCCAGAAGCTCACTGTAATGACCTCGGGTGTGGCCAACCCACTCTAATCTCAGCCAAAATGTTTTACCTTTTGGCTTAGCTGGGAGAGCCTTAAAACCTGGCAAAGGAAGGACTTCATCATTTTTAGAATTCAGTCACAATGAATATTAAAAACCCAGAGTCAGTCCATGAAGGGCTTTGTCAAGCCTCATTCTCCGAGAAGTATTTTAGTTACAGGGGGTCCACTCCAAGGAAACCATTAGGTTTGGAAGAATGCAGTCGCGGACCTCATGCAGCTCAGGTTATTGAGACTTCTAATTCACGGAGGAAGAGATATAACATGCTTAGTCAGGTTTTTTGTTTGTTTGTTTGGAAGAAAAAATTTATGGTCTTTGGGGACCCAATTATCTAGAGAAGGACTTGCCTCCACTATAAGAAAACTAGCTAAGGAAAGTTACCATAAATCATAGGTTAGATGGAGAGTGGAATTGAATAATGTGACAGCAAGGCTCTGGGAATACCAATCTTCATGAGGGAGAGGATTGAGAGAGGGATCCCATCATGAAACTAAATGGGGAGTATGGTTGGTTGGTGGTCAGGCCCTTGGAATTCAAGTTCCTGAGAGATGGAGAGCCCTGTGCTGTTTGAACAGCCATATTGGTCTGTGGAACTGGAAGCTCATAAAAAGAATGTGGAGACAATATATTTTATTATGTTCCACCTAACTCTTCAGGGTGCTTTCACATCATTTTATCCTCACTACCACCTTGTGAGGTAGGTAGGTTAGAACTGATCCTAAGAGACAGTGACTAAGAGGACAGGCTCTAGAGTCACTAAGACCTGGCTTTGGTTCCTGTCTCCGTCTTGCTTGTGGAAGGGTTTGTGCAATCCACGTGGCCTGTGTTTGTGGTTCTCTGCTCCAGAGGATATTAGGTAGTGTGGATATATTTTTGATTGTCACAGTTGGAGGAGTGCCTTTGGCATCTAGTGGGTAGAGGCCAGGGATACTGCTCAACATCCTATGTGCACAGAACAGCCCCCCACCACAAAGAATTGTTGTCCAAAATATCAGTAGTGCCACTGTTGGGAAACCCTGGGTTCTATATGATTCTCAATCTTTTTATCTGTAAAATGGGGATAATGACATTACCTCATTGGATTATTGTGAAGAGTAGATTAAATAACTGTTGATATTAGATTGCCTGTTCTTCCACTGTCCCTTCCCCCTATTCAGGGAACTGCCCTCCTAGGACTTTACATCTCTACAGAATTCGATTTCCACAGGCTGACTGCCAATAACCCACCGTTCCATCTAGTTTCATGATGTTTGTCTCTAGCAGGCATTTTGCATGTATGACTCTGCCCCTTTGCCACAGTTGACTGGGTCAGGGGTGGACACTCGATCCAAACCAAAGCAGTAAGAATTCTCTCCTCAGGGAACTTTGTAATTTGCACTGAGAGTGAAGTCTGGCTAGTGTCTTGAATGGAGAAGATACAAACCTGGGAGTTGTGGGTGGCCATTTTCTCCCATGTGGATGGGGTGCAGTTTATACAAGAGAGAAAAATGCAACAGCTATGGAGAGAAAGGCTGCCAGAGGAGACCCAGTTCCCAGAGTCTGTGTCTTGGCAGCTCTCTTCCCTTAGGCTCTGTAGATCATCTCCACATCCTTGTAAGACTTTGTGCTTAACTGGCCTCAGTTATGTGTCTCTTATGTCCAAGAGACACACAATAACCACTGAGAACATATGTAACAGCACTTGGCATAGTGCCCAGGAATTAAGCCCTGAATAAGTGGCAGGTATTATTACCATCCCATATTAGAGATTAAAAAAAGTTGACGCGGAGAGATTTTAAATAATTTGTCTCGTGTCACACAGCTCTTTAGCGGTAAAGGTGATCTGAAATCTAGGTCTCCTCACATATAGACTGAGGTTTTGTTCTGCTTATTCTTTAAACTATGAAATAAAACTTTCAGAATAGTGCACAGGTAGCTAAGTATCTCGGTGTAGGTAAGAATAACTCGAAGTGAACCTTGATGTATCTCACCCAGGACAGGAACTAGAAAGCTGGCTGTAGCTCACAAGACCTGCCTGTGCCTCTCCCTGCCACGACTCCCTGCCAGAGGTAACCAATATCCTGTTTTTTGTTGAAATGGTTTTTTAATAGTTTTTCCACCGACATATGCATCCCTAAACTACATGATTTAGCTTTACTTGTTTTGGCATTTATATAAATGAGACTGTACATAATCTTTTGTAACTTGTTTTTTTCCCCCTATACTGTATTGGTGAAGTTCCTCTATGCTGTTATGCCTAGCTGGAATGCATTTATTTTCTTCCACAGTATATTTATCCAAGCTACTGGTAATGAGCATTAGGTTATTTCCGGTTCTCAGCCAATGATATTACTAAGGGCATCCTTGTCTAGATGTCCGGGTGCATACTTGGAGGGTACCTGTGGTGTCTGAGGCTTCCTTTGCTCCACATCCTTGCCAGTTTTGGTTCTTTTCCATGCACATGCCAATACACGGGGCCACAGGTTGAAGACAGTACTGTGTGGTGCTGGGGGACACATAGGGATTTAAAACAAAGCATCTTTCCTCAAAAACTGAAACATAGGGTTACCACATGGCCCAGAAATTCCACTCCAAGGTATCTGCCCAAGAGAACTGAATACATATGTTCACATAAAAACTTGTACATGAATATTTATAGCAGCATTATTCAGAATAACCAAAAGGCCCATCAACTGATGCATGGATACACAAGATGTGGTCAATGGGATACTATTCAGCATAAAAAGGACTTAAATACTGATACATGAGACAACATTATGCTAAGTGAAAGAAGCAGGAAGCAGGCACGGAAAACCACATATTACATAATTCTGCTTATATGAAGTGTCCAGAATAGGCAAATTTATAGAGACAGAAAGTAGACTGTGGTGACCAGAGGCTGGGCAAAGGGGTGAAATGGGGAGTGACTCTGATGGGTACGGGGTTCCATTAGGAAGTGATGAAAATGTTTTGGAATTAATGATATTGGTCTCATAAGCTTGTGAATAAACTAACAGCCACTGAACTATAGACCTTAGAAGGGTAAGTTTTACGGTGTATGGATTACATCTTAATAAAAATGTAAATAAAAACATAGTATCCTTATTCATTCATTTATTCAAAACGCATGTATTCATCACCTAAGATATGCCAGACATCCCTTAGCACACTGTTGGGAGACATTGCTCAGTGAGTTAGAAGTGGCCCCCATGTTGGTCAGAACCATTGTCAGCCAGCAAGTGGCACATTCAAGAGTAGTCCCTGAGGGAGTTTAATGAAGGGACTGCTTGCAGAAGTACGGGCAGGGTTAAGAGGTCCCTGGTGAAGAGAGGCATTTCAGGGTTGGCAACAGATGGCAGCCATCCCCCCTGGGTCTGCGAGGGCAAGGGGAGAAGAGGGGTTCCCAGGACCCAGCAAGAGCGGCAGGAGAAGCTGCGTCACAGGGGCTGTGGCAGAGAGGGGACACCTACTCACGGCTCCCTCTCCTGTCTGCTGCTAGTGTGGGCCGTGCAGACCCCATCGGTCAGCCTCCTCTGGCCTAGAGGACAGGGGAGAAAGCTGGAGAGTGACTCTAGAGAAGCAAATAGAGACTCTCTGTCCTCAGAGACTTTGCATTTTGAGTGGAGAGGCATACCAGAAAAATAAAAGCAACAGAATGTGATAAGCAAACAGGCTGACATGAAAGAGAGCATCTTGGCGTGTGGGTGTGTGTGTGAGGCGCGGGAAGATGACACTAGATTTGCTGCCTGGGAAGGTCCTTCCAAGGAGAAGGAGGAGGTGCCATTTAGCTGGGACCTGAGGGATGAGCCGCTAGGTGATTCAAGTGCTATTTATCGAGACGGGGAAGCTTGGAGGAGAATCAGATGTAGGGGAGGAAATCAAGAATTCCCTCTGGGATATATTAAAGACAGAACATACACAAACATCGAAAAATAACAACTCATGTCGGAGTGTGACTCCACGGGACTCGTGGAGAGGCCACGGCTGCGGGCTGACACCCAGGGCCTACCCCTCGGAAGCCAGACGTGTGTGGACTGCGCCCTCCCCGGAGGTTACACCAAGTGCTGGCACAGCGCGCTGGCTCGGGGCCGCCCGCCTGCTCCCAGGCCTCCTCCCAGCATTTATTGGGACTTTGCCACATCCCAGGTTCTTCCTTCACGAAGGCGAGAAGGCCAGGGGAAGGGAGTATCCTTTCTGAACGCCAGATGTGACACACCGCCTTGGACGGGCGGGAGCTTCAGTGTGACAGCTAGGGGGCCACAGGTAGGCCTGCCGACCACGAAGAGCCCAAAATCTGCTTAGAAAGGCACCCAGGCCTGTGACTAATATGGTGGTGGCTCGGAGCACCCAGAGGGAAAAGCTGGCCCAACATCCTAGCTGGAGTCAAATCAAGAAAGACAGCAGGAGAGAAGTGAGTCTACAACTGGCACATTCTTCCGCACCCGGTGGGGTTTGTGGCATCAGCCAGAGCCCACCTTCGGGGGGCCTCTAGCCCACACAACTTGGCACACCTCTGTATTTTCTTCCATAGAGGTCTCTCCTCTCTGGCTCCTGGCCCAGCCAGTTGCCCACAGACTGGAAAACAAAGGCTCACTGCCTTCCCTAGAGACCTGGGCTTAAGGGATGGGCCTTGAGCAGGCTGGGCGGATGCTCTGTTGATTTTTTTTCCAAGTGCAGAGAATGTGACAGCCAATTCCTGTTGGAAATGGCTTTTGTTTTCTTTGGAGCACAAAGCACTTTTCCTTTCTCGTGATTGTTTCAGTTCAGGTCATGTTTAGGATGGAGATGATTTGCTAACCTGATTGCAGGCCTTTTAGATCTGTGGTTCTTAAGCTTTGGGGGCATAGATCCCAACTGCAACCCTGATAAAAACCATAGACCTTCTCCCGAAAACACGCACACCCCCCCCTCCCAAATGAAACATTTAACACCAACCCTAGCAGGTTAAGATCCCTTGGGTTAAGGAAGGTCAGTCCTTCTAACTCTTGCCCTGCCCCGCCCATCCCCTCTGCCCCTTCTTTCTTTTCAGTCTGGATCTTAAAATTCCCTTTCTTTAGCACTTCTCAGGGGCCAGCATTTCTTGCCTGCCTTCTGCCTGAATTAATCCCATGTGCCCAGCCTCTGAGGAGCAGGGGCCTTCGCTAGTTTCAAGCTGCTTTTGGCTGGGAGGCTCCAGTCCGGTGTCGCTCCAGTTTTTCAGACAGCAGAATATTCCAGTGGGATTTGTAAAACTTTTGTCTCATCCAAGTCTAGCTATTACAGAGGGGCCAAACAGCAAGAGTCTCTGCAGATCCTGGACGAGGGGGCAAAGCTTTGGATGAGACTAGGGAGACAGGCGTTGTCTGGTTTTGTTAAATTCCAGAAGCAAGTCACTTTGCCAGAATTGCCAAAAATAAAAGGACTGTCTAGACACTTACATATTAGAAGCTCTCCTGTGAAGACAGACCATCCTGAAGATCACTGATTTATGCTTAAATGGTGAGACAAAGGAGTCCATTTAAGTAGCAGACAGGTATTGATTGCCTACCTGCCCCGCGCAAGGCAATGTTCTAAGGGCCTGGTGGGCACGGGGTGAATGAGACAGACAAGGCACCAGGGAATCTTAGGTCGTGGCAAGTGCAAGTATGAACATAAATACGAGGAAGTGATAGATGTGCGGGTGGCGCGGCCACGACCAGAGAAGGTCTCTCTGAACAGGTGGCACTGGAGCTCCAGCCTGAATATTGAGAAGGAAGCATCCACCCCAGGGAAACGAGCTGCAGGTGGAGACGCGCAGCTGCTGCAGGGCCTTGTGGATGCGCAAGTGGGAGGGAAGAGAGGGGAGGGGAGGGGAGAGAGGGAAGAGAGGGGAGGGGAGGGGAG
>NW_027528798.1:6119793-6154451 GCF_008692635.1 Crocuta crocuta
TCGGCAGATCGCTGTGGGTTTTGCCGGAAAGACCACGGAGGGTCTAGAGCGGGCGTCTGATGTGATCTCATTTGCAGTTTGGGAACCGGCCTCCTGGAGAGAAGCGTATCTGGAGAGAGAGAGAGCGGAAGTGGAGGCAGGGCGAGGCGGGGCGGGGGGGCCAGGTGAGCGGGGGAGGGCGCTACGGTTGGGCTCCTCGGTGGCGCTACAGTCGGAGAGGGGAGACTGTTTTCCAGGTGAACGCCCGGGGTGCATAGTGCAACGCATGGCGGCTAAGACCCCATGGAAACGTAAGTTTAATACATTTTAGAAGGGCCAGAGTTATGGTGTTCTTGCCAGTCCAAGGTTTCCTGTTCCTGCCCTTCCAGGAAAAACAGTAACAAAGATACAGTCCCCATGAAGAGAAAGTTGCTTGTTGCTTGGCTGTTCTTGCCTCTGCAGAATGTCAGTCTGCTTGGCGGGCAAAAGGAGGGGAAGGACAGCTGATATATATTAAGTGCCAACTGCATACTTGATCTCATTATCCAAGAACACAGCAAGCCTCACCTTCTCAGCCTCTTTTTTTTTTTTTTTTTTTTTTTAGATGAGGAAACTGAAGTTCAGAGAGGTTAGTTTAATTGCCCAAGGTCGCATAGCTAACAAGTGACAGGGCTGGGATCCAAACCCAGGTCTGACTCCACTTCTTTCCACATCGGCCCTGGGCTGGTGAGACCAGGTGAGCACACTGAGTAACCTGGATGAAAACTGGTCTGTGTGTGTGTGTGTGTGTGGATCGGGGGGGTCTACTGACTTTTCCAGACCCTGGGGGTGTGCTGAGTGCAGCCATGTTTGAGTCATGTTTTAAGACAGTCCCGATGGTCAGAAGAGTTCACAGTGCCAGCGAATCTAATAAAGAAGGAAGGAGTTTGGGTCTTGAGACAAACAAGCTCATTAGCACTCATTCAATTTGGGTGAAATCAATTAGGGCTAACTGGAAGGTGGAGCCTCTGCTCTCTGTTGACTCTTGAAATGAGAGGCTGGTGGTGGTTACCCGAGTATCATGGAGTCATGCTCAGGGGCAAAGGCTGATGACAAAGAAATTCTGTGCTATAAACGCTGCCCCTGCTGCCCTGTCACCAGTTGCTTGGTAGAAGGACTCTGCAGGGTCCTGGAAGCTGATTGTGTACGTCACCTAAGACCCCTGTGGGTCTCAGGCCTTTCAGGACAACCTAGAACGGACTGGGCCTGGCAGGTTCCCCCCCCGCCTGGCCTGACTGCCCAGGCCTGTGCCCGAGAACGACCGGGGCCACATGCCCAGTGACGGCACGCTGGAAGAGCCAGTGCATCACGCCCCGGGTTACACCAAGCAGCATGACACTGTGACTTTGTCTTTGGTGCTTTTAGCCATCTGCTGGGTGCTCCCTACTAGACTACAAGTTCAATGCAGGGAGGACCGTGTCTTCTTTTTTCTCTCTTCTTGTTTCCACTGTGCTTGAGTGAATTAACTGAGGTTGGCTGACAGATATTGTCTGTATCCTCCAGGACTTGACATTTCAGTGGGAGTTAGAAGCCCATAGAGAGGAAACTAAGGCATTAGGAACAGTACGTTTTAGGATCAGATAAAACTAGCTCCCAGTGCAGGGAGGGAAGCCTTGGTTTTCCCATCTGTGGAATGAGGCGATGAAGCACGTGTACCTGGTGGTTATAAGGATTCAACGAGGCTGTGCGCCTAAGTGCTTAGCAGAATTCTCGGCACATAGCACCCATCAGAGCGAGCACGTAGCCCTTCAACCACAACCCACACCTTGTGTGGTGCGTCATGTTTCAGTGGGAACTTCTACATTTTTTGACTGTCACCCACACCACAACCTTGTAATGTGTGTGTGTGTGTGTCTTTAAATATAATCAAAATAGAAATTTTGTGAACTAAGACTCTTATGACGTGTGATGAGCTCTGATAGTTTGCATTCTGTTCAGTTTTATTGAAAAAATCCTGAAAGGGTGAAGGGTTACTTTCTGGGGTGATAGTTTGCATTCTGTTCAGTTTTATTGAAAAAATCCTGAAAGGGTGAAGGGTTACTTTCTGGGGTGATGGACATATTCTATATTTTGGTGATGGTGGTGGTGGCATGGGCGTCTTTGCCAAAAATCATTGAACTCTATATTAAGAAGGGTGCATTTTATTGCAGTCAAGATCTCAATAGATTTGCAACCCTCTAATTTTTTATTGAGATACAATTCACATGTCACAAAATTCACCCTTTTAAAAGTGGATACTTAAGTGATTTTTAGTATATTCACAGAGCAAGTGTCACCACGGTCCAATTCCAGAACATTTTCATTACTCCAAAAAGAAGTCCCTATACCTGTTAGCAGTCACTTCCCATCCCCCCAGCTCTAGTCCCTGGCAACCACTAATCTACTTTCTGTCTCTATGGATTTGCTGGTTGCAGTCTTGTGTGGCTGGGAGAGCAGCCTTTGAAGCTAGACCAGTTCCTGGGCCTCTCAGGGGCGCCCACTCGCCACAACTGGGATTCTCTGTCTGGTCCTGGTACTGGGTGGTGAACACCAAGAGCATGAGACTCATGCCGTATGCCCCCACTTCCTTCCTGCACAGACTCTGGGCCCATGCAATCCTCTGGAAGTGCCCCTTACTGTCCTGGTGAAGATCTGGACGATGATGTACCAGTGAAGGAGTGGGGAATGGACTTTCCAAAGTCAGTGTGGCAAACCCATCACAGAAATGCAAAGAAGTAAGTAAGGTGTCAGGAATGTGTCCAGCAAGGTGGGGGTTGGGAGTAGACTTGGAACTGAGGTTGGGCAAAATGAATAAATTAAGGGGCTGTCACCAGCCTCCTGGAGGACGGGGGACCTGGAGGTGACTCGTGCCCCGTGTCCCTGGCTGTTTCCCACACCAAGGGTCCACCCAGGACCGTGGAAACGGTCCTCTCTCCCTTCACCCCTGCTGCCTTGGACAGGTGTGCCCAGAGGAACAGCTCAGGAGGGAGATGTTGCGAAGCAAAGGGGCTAATTCTGCGAGGTCAGGGGGGCGACCCCACAGCTGGCTCACGACTGGTACCAGCTCTGCAGTTACCTGGAAACGGGTCTGCTACCAGTGCTTTCGAAAGAGACCGGGGGTCTTAGCAAGGGCCACTTGGAGAGGCGAAAGAAGCCCTGGAGCTGTAGAAGCCCTTTGTTAATTCTTATCGATAGGAATGGAGGTAGGATTCTGGTGATGTCTAAGGAATGAGTGCACATCAGCCATTTATATAATAAAGTTATCGTGTGTGACTAACAAGTTTGGAAGGATTCTCACTAACCTGCCAGTAACCTTCAGGGAAAGGAATTTCACTGTCCAGTTTTGTTTTTTTTTTAATTGTTTGCTATTTGCATAATTTTTAAAAAGGTATATTTTAAATCTATGTTTAAATAGGTGATGCATTCACATAGAAAATCTTGCCATTCTTGCCCTCATCTGCAGAGACACCCTCTCCGCAAGCTGTAGGTGAGTAATGTCCTTAATTTCTTATGTATCTTTTCAGAATTTCTTTATGCATATTTAAGTAGATTTATAGACAGGTTCTTTTTTTTTTAATTGAGAGAGAGACAGCACAAGTGGGGAAGGGGCATAGGGAGAGGGGGAGAGAGAGAGAGAGAGAGAGAGAGAGAGAGAGAGAATCTCAAGTAGGCTCCATGCCCATTGCTAAGCTTGAGGTGGGGCTTCATCTCACAACCATGAGCTCATGACCTGACCTGAAATCAAGAG
This sequence comes from Crocuta crocuta, assembly GCF_008692635.1. Lineage (NCBI taxonomy): Eukaryota > Metazoa > Chordata > Mammalia > Carnivora > Hyaenidae > Crocuta > Crocuta crocuta. The sequence goes on from NW_027528798.1 coordinate 6,123,539, forward strand.
TTGGACACTTAACTGACTAAACCTCTCAGGTGCGCCTATATAAGGATTCTTAATACAGATTTTTTGAGTTCTGTCTCTGGGAGCGAAATTTGAATTCCAACCAACGACTAGACATAAGGGCTCTGGAGATTTCCCATAATCCAGTATCCACAGGTAGCCGGTGGGAATGAGGTTCAGCCCTCCAAAGGAAAGAGAGCATTTAAACATAATATATGTAAAAAAAAAAAAAAAAAAGCGTAAGTGCTCATTTAAAGGGGCCAAGAGATGCAATAAGAAGGAAAATTACCCCAAATCTCTCCACCCCAAAATAACAATAATTAACATCAATCGAACATTATTCTGGACCAGTGATGTCTAATAGAACTTTCTGTGATGACGGAAATGTTTTCTGGACTATGCAAGTAACCATTAGTTATGTACGCCTACTGAGTGCTTGAAATGTGGCTAGTTGAATTGAGGACCTGAATTGTTTATTTTGTTTTATTTTAATTAACCTTAACTTAAATAGCCGTAGCCATGGTTGTCTGGTGCCTGCTATAATGGACAGCACAGTTCTACACCCTGTTGAGTGTGTACGCCTGAGTGGAAAGATGTAAAGAAAGGCTTGGGATGCTGGCCACCTTGGCCTTGCCCAAACACATAACTGTGATTACTAATTGATCGAATAAATCTCCTAGGGATTATCTTAAAAAATGGTTATGACTGGGGCACCTGGGTGGCTGAGTCTATTAAGTGTCTGACTTCGGCTCAGGTCAGGATCTCACAGTTCGTGAGTTTGAGCCCTGCATCGAGTTCTGTGCTGACAGCTCAGAGCCTGGAGCCTGCTTCAGATTCTGTGTCTCCCTCTCTCTCTCTCTCTCTGCCCCTCCCCCACTCAGGCTCTGTCTCTCTCTCTCAAAAATAAATAAACATTAAAAAACTGGTTATGTCTTTGTTCAAAACCAAGCTCTGAGAGTGTTTATTAATGAAAAACTGGAACGCTGTAGGGAAAATATTTACTGACATGGGAATGTGCTCACAACTGTCTTTTGAGTGAAAGGCAGGTTATAAAACAGGATGATTTCATTAAAATGTAGATATAAATAACCTAGAAAGATATATTTCAAATGTCTCAGTTCATGGCAGGCTTTCATCATATTTTTTATGCAAACAAGTGTATGTTAATAAGAGTTAGCACTGGGTGGTGAAATTATGAGTGGTTTTGTATGTGCTTTTGTTCCTTTATTGTATTTTCTCACTTTCTACGATGAACACATAGAATAAAAAATTTTTACTGAAGAGGCGCGCCTGGCTGGCTCAGTCAGAAGAGCATGCTGCTCCTTTTTTTTTTTTTTTTTAATATTTTATTTTATTTTTTGAGTGACAGAAACAGAGCATGAGCAGGGGAGGGGGAGAGAGAGGGGGAGACACAGAATCCAAAGCAGGCTCCAGGCTCTGAGCTGTTAGCACAGAGCCCGATGTGGGGCTCGAACCCATGAACATAGGGTCATGACCTGAGCAGAATTCAGATGCTTAACCAACTGAGCCACCCAGCTGCCCTGTAGAGCATGTGATTCTTGATTTCAGGGCCGTGAGTTGGAGCCCTACTTCGGGTGTAGAGATTACTAAAAACAAATAAATAAACAAACTTCAAAAAAATCTACTGAAGAAAGAAGTATAGTTGCTAGGTCATAATATTTCAGAGCTGGAAGGAACTTTGGAGACGAAAGCACATTCGGCAGGTTAAAGGCTGAAGCCCAGGTTTCCCGACTACACACAAACATCTCCTAGAGCCAAGGAGGAAAGTTGCTGGGTTGTCTCCTGCTCTGGATCGTCCTGGCCCGGACAAACTCTCCCCACGTGGCAACCCAGGAGTGGCTTTGGAGGGAAGAAAACAAAGGGTATTAAGGCTCCTCGGCAAGGTCTAAAGCATCACAAAACATCTCTCTTAACAAACGACGGGCATTGCAGCCTTTGCTCTAGCTCTGCCTGCCTCCCCGTGTGGGGCTGTCTTTTGTGACTCCAGCAGGACACCCTCCAGGACCCCCTGTCCCGTCAGTGTCAGCGTGGGGGACAGAAGTCTCTGTCCCTTGCAGGCGGAAGTTTCCTGGTTGTCCCCATGTTTTGGCTCTTCTTCAAAGCCTATCCTTTTTCAGAATTCTTAACTGAATCACTAAGTCTCTACCTCAGATGTCCTTTCTTTTTATTCAGCCCGTGCTATTGCTATTCATGCTCTACGTCGAAACCTTATTATATGAAATGATTCTTACTGCCTCAGAGGTCTTAGTTCTGTGACTTAGTCACACTTTGTTTTTTATCCTACTTTTTTTTTTTTTTTTTTTAGCACCTACTAGGTCCTAAGCTCTGGTGGGTACAGAAATATACAAAAAGTATTTATCCAAGAGAAACGAGACCATAGACCCACCAAAAAAACCTCTACAAAAATGTTCACTGCAACTTTATGTGCAATAGCCAAGACTGGTGGTAACAAACCAAATGCCCATGCACAGGGGGAACAGATGTATAAATGTGTCAGAGGCATTTATTGCTTAGCAATAAAAATATGGACCAAGGGCTTGAGGAGACATTTCTCCAAAGAAAATGTGCAAATGGCCCATGAACACGCGAAAAGATGCTCAGTGCCACTAATCATCAGGGAAATGAAACTCAAAACCAGAATGTGATGCCGCCTCACATCCTCACAGGATGTGAGGTGTCAAAACCCCCTAGACAACGGCGGGTGTCGGCAAGGCTGTGGAAACGGTGGACCCCGCATCACCGCCGGTAGGAATGTGAAGTGCTACAGCACCTGTGGAAAACAACATGGCATTTTCCCAGTTACTTACATTCACAAGAGACGAAAGGTGGGAGCAACCAGCTGTCTGCTGATAGATGAACATATAAACTAAACGCAGTAGATGCATATTGATGGGATAGCGCTCGGCCTTGAAACGGAAGGTAATCCTGACACAGGCTACAACATGGGTGAACTTGGAGAACATTATGATAAGTGAAATAAGCCAGTTGCGAAAAGGTAAATACCGTATGATCGCATATCTAAAAGAGGTAATAAAGTAGTCGGGGGGGGTGCCTGGCTGGCTCAGTCGGTAGACGTGCGACTCTTGATCTTGGGGTTGTGAGTTCAAGCCCCACGTTGGGTGTAGAGATTACTAAAAAATTAAGTAAGTAAACTTAAAAAAATAAGTAAACTAGTCAAATTCATAGAAACACAAAGTAGAATGGTTGCCAGGGTCTAGGGAGAAGAGGGGAAAGTTGTTGTTCATGAATGTAGTGTTTCAGTTTTGCAAGGTGAAAACATTCTGGAGATCTACTGCACAACAGTGTGAATGTACTTTATGCTACTGACTGTCCACTTAAGTATGGTTAAGATGGTAGATTTTATGTGTTGGGCTTTTTTTTTTTTTACCACAATTTAAAAAACTGTCAAGTTCATCAAAAATGAGGAAAGTCTGAAAAACTGTCATAGCCAAGAGGAGACTGAAGAACATATATGATGACCAAATGTAATAGAGTGTCCTGAATGGGGTTCTGGGACACAAAGAGACATTAGGCAAACTGAGGAAATCCGAATCAACTATGGATTTTAGTAAATAATGATCTATCGATACTAGTGTGTTGATTATAACAAAGGTACCATACTATGAGATGTTAACCAGTAAGGGAAACCAGAGGCGCCTGTGTGGCTCAATTGGTTAGGCACCTGACTCTTGATCTCAGCTCAGGTCTTGATCTTGATCTTCAGGCTCTTCCCTGGGGTCTGTGCTGGGTGTAGAGCCTACTTAAAAAACAAAACAGAGGCGCCTGGGTGCATCAGTCGGTTAAGCAACCAACTTCGATTCAGGTCATGATCTTGCATCGTGAGTTCAAGCCCCATGTTGGGCTCTGTGCTGACAGCTCAGAGCCTGGAGCCTGCTTCAGGTTCTTAGTCTCTCTCTCTCTGAGTCTCCCCCACTTATGCTCTGTTTCTCTCTGTCTCTCTAAAGTGAATAAACGTTAAAAAATTTTTTTAAAATCCCAAAACAAAAAACAAAGGGTGCCTGGGTAGCTCAGTTGGTTAAGTGTCTTGAGTTTGGCTCAGGTCATGATCTCATGGTTCGTGAGTTCAAGCCTCACATTGAGCTGTCTGTTATCAGTGTGGAGCCTACTTTGGATCCTTTGTCTCCTCTCTCTCTGCCTCTCCCCTGCTTGCTCTCTCTCTCTCTCTCTCTCTCTCTCTCTCTCAAAAATAATAAACACTAAAAGCAAAACAAAACAATAAGGGAAATCTAGCCTGGTGTATATGAAAACTTTTTTTGGTAACTTTTGACCACCTTCACCCATTTTGCCAACCCCCTCTGGCAATCACCAATCTCTTTTCTGTATCTATGAGTTTGGTTTTTGTTTGCTTGTTTGTTTTTCATTTTTATTTATTTTTAATCTCTACACCCAACATAGGGTTCATACTCACAACCCTGAAATCAAGAGTTGCATGCTCTACTGACTGAACCAGCCAGGAACCCCTGTTTGTATCATTATTTTAGATTCCACACATGAGTAAGATTGGACATTACTTGTCTGTCTTTATTTCGTGAAGAAATAGAAAATCTGAAAGACCAATTATTAGTAAAGAGATTAAGCCAGTAATCAAAAACCTCCAACAAACAAAAGTCCAGGGCTAGATGGCTTCACTGGTGAATACTACCAGACATTTAAAGAATTAATACCACTTCTTCCCAAACTCTTCCAAAAAACAGAAGGGGGAACACTCCTAAACTCATTTTATGAAGCCAACATGACCCTGATACCGAAACCAGACAGGGATGCCACAAGAAAAGAAAAGTCCTCAATCAAATATTAGCAAATCAAATCAAATACATGAAAAGGGTCATATGTCATGATCAACTGGGATTTTTTCCAGAGATGTAAGGATGAGTCAACGTATACAAATCCATCAGTATGATACATCACACTGACAAAATGAGGGATAAAAGTTATAGGATCATCTAAATAAATGCAGAAAAACTATTTGATAAAATTCAACTTCATATATGATAAAAACTCTCAACAAATGGTGAGTACAGAGGGAACATGCCTCAACAGAATAAAGGCCATGTGTTTATCCAGCCATTGAAAAGAATGAAATCTTGCCATTGGCAATGAACTGCATGGAGCTTGAGTATTATGCTAAGTGAAATAAGTCAGAGAAAGACAAATACCATGTGATTAAACTCATATGTGACATTTAAGAAATAAAACAAACAAGCAAAAGGGAAAAAAAGAGAGACAAACTAAGGAAGAGATTCTTCACTATAGAGAACAAATTGGTGGTTACCAGTGGGGGAGGTGGGTGGAAGGTTGGGTGAGATATGGGATGGGGGTTAAGGAGTGCACTTGTCCTGAAGAGCACCAGCTGTTTAAAATAAAAATTTAAACAAATACATACATGTGTACATACATATATACATACATACATACTATATGTGGCAAGCCCACAGCTAACATCATACTCAACAGTGAAAGCTGAGAGCTTTTCCTCTAAGGTCAGGAAGAAGACAAGGATGCCCACTCTCACTACTTTTATTCAACATGGTATCCAAAGTCCTAGCCTGATTACTTGGGAAACTTTTTGTATTATCTTCATAATCTTCTGTAAATCTAAAACCATTCAACAAAGTAAGGCCTTTAAAAAAATAATTTAGGGGGCACCTGGGTGGCTCAGTTAATTAAGCATCAGCCTCTTGATCTTGGCTCAGGTCATGATCGCACGGTTAGTGGGTTTGAGCCCCACATTAGGCTCTGCGCTGACTGTGGAGCCTGCTTGGGATTCTCTCTCTCCCTCTCTCTGCCCCTCCAGCCCTCGCTCGCGCTCTCTCTCTCTCTCTCTCTCTCTCTCTCTCTCTCTCGTGCACACTCTCTATCTCTTGCGCGCATGCACACGTGCACTCTCTGAAAACAAACAAATAAATAAAGTAATAATTTAGGCTCTGCCCTGGAGGAATGTCGTGGCTGGGGACATGAATTCGGAGTTGGTCTCCTGGGTTCAAACCCTGGCTGCACCGTGACCTGGCTGTGGGCCCTGGAAAGAGTGATGTAACCCACTTGGTGGGACAGTGTCTCTTCCCGAAAGTAGGCGGTAATACTAGGACCTCCCTCCGGGGGGAGCTGTGAAGACTAAATGAGATACTCCATGCAAGTGCTCAGCACCGCCCTCGGCTCCCTGTCGATGCCGCTGTCCCTAATAGACTTAGAAGTCATGGCAGATAAATCAGTGGTTGAGAGTGCATTTTGGAGCCAGGCAGTCTGGATTCAAATTCTGGTTCCTCCGGTGTCTATTTATAAATTTGTGGGCCAGTCATTTGGACCGAGCCTCAATTTCCTTAGCTATAAAAAGGGCTGAATAACGCCCACCCACAGGGCTGTGGGGAGGATTGGAGGAGCTCGGGCGCAGGGCGAGCGCAGGCTCAGGGGCTGCTGGAGTGAAGCAGACGTGCACTAAGAACCCAGGGGAGGAGCAGACAAAATCGCTTGGGGGTCCACGGAGGCTGCAAACAGGGGCCCCCCGCTCTGGCTTCCGGGCGGAGGCTGCTGATGGGCTGATCTGCAGTGCTCCAAGGTCCCATGTGACCTCCTCCCCAACCCCTCCCCCGCCCCCCGAGTTCCTCCCAGGTCCCCAGCTTTGGAACAAAGCCTCCGCCTGCCGTTCTGCCACTGTTCTCTGTCTGAACTCTGATTAGGCCCTTATCTCAGCGGCTTTGCCCTGCTTGGCTGCCTGTCACATTCAATTCCATTCCAGGCCTTTCATCCTGCCCTGGCCCGAGTGTCCCTGAGTGTGAGGTTGTGGGACATGGGGCCTGGTCTCTATCGTCCTTGATTCCCACAGTCCTGAGCACCGGTTCCGGAACACAGCAGCCACTCAGTTCATGGCGGTTGAAGAGACTAAAATGAGAAGCAAACTCCCAGGCCTTGTTGTAGTTGGAGTTCAAGGCACTGAGAAACACCGGGCATACTTCCCCTCACCCTCAAAAATATCCCCTATCTCTGGACTCCCTCAACCCCCAAATTCTACAATTAGAGCTTCATTGCTTTGACTTAAACCAAACTGGGGACCCTGTACTTGATAAAAATGCAACATTCTGTATCATTCAGAATCCTAGCAGGAACAGGAAGGCATACTCAAAAGGGTTTAACTGAAAAAACAAAAGAGAATAAGACCCTTAGTGACAGGAGTATTTAGAGTGAAGTGGGCAGGATGGAAGGGGCCAGCAGGGATGGTGAGGCGCCCCGGGATGTGCGACGGCAGGCATCTGGGAGCACCCTAGGGTGGAGAAGCTGAGCTGTGGAGGAGCCACCTTGAGAGAGCACCGAGGCCCTGGTGATGCAGGCACTGCCCAGTGAGGTGAGGCATCAGCAGGGACTAAATATCTCCATGCTCCTCTCCTCTCGCCCTCACATCTCTCTGCAGTGCTCCCTCGCTCCCAACCACTGACCACCTGGAAGCCAGAGGGTGAGGGGGTCCGAGGGTCCAGCCTCCCAAGGACCGAGAGTGAGGGAAAACGGATCTGGGCTGAGGGCAGAGAAGCAACCTGAGAACAAGAAGCCTTCAGAAGGGACGCACTTTAATCTTATCAATCGTGTGCAGTTCAGCATGAATGACAGCGTCAGATCCTTTAGGAAGACAGAGGGGTAAGAGACCGGGTCCTGAAGATTTAGAAAGAAAAGAGCATCACTGACTGGGGAGAGGGTACGTCCCCTTATGAAAAAAAGACAAACTTTGCTTGTTTCCTGTGGTGGCTCTGGAATTTCCACATGTCCGTACCCCTGTTCTTAAGGACGGCAGCGTGGGGATGGATGGGAAACCAGCACTGAGCAATCACGTGCTCCTCTGAGGCCGAGCAAGTAGGAGCGGTGCTGAGGAGGGTTATGGAGCGTTAAGTTTTCCCCCCATCTCTGCCATCCCCTTAGGCTCCTAGACAAGCCTGTGTCACCACAGGATTTCTGGGAGCCTCAAGATGCCAAGGTGAGCTGGGATCCTGAGTTCTGGGAGAGGTGATCAGGGAGATGTCCTAGACCACGGGCACCCCCTCAGCAGGCCCACCCTGGGACCGGTGGGCCCCACTGTGGGAACTGCAGGGATTCGGGTAGATGGTCTTCAAACCCGGGTCTGGGCATGAGGGCAAATGGGGTCAGTGGCTAAGGCTGGGTCGGGGGGGGGGGGCAGTAGAGGAGAGCAGGGCAGAGGAAGGGACACTTAGTGTGGGATGAGGCTCCCTTGGGGCCGAGAAGGGCCAGGGAATTATCAAAGGCCTTGGCACAAAAGTGGGATCCAGGGAGCAGGAGTCTGGGCATCACCAGCTATAGCTCGTTGGGAATAGAGGAGCTCAGGCCACACCCCACACCTCCTCAATCAGGATTTGCATTTTCACAAGATCCCTGTGTGATTCTCCTGTTTTGTGTTGTTTGAGAAGCCCTGCTCTGGTCCGCTCAGCCTGCCTGCTCTTTTCCCCTCAATTCATGTGAGCTCTTTCCCCTCAGGGCCTTTTTCATTTAGAAAGTCATTCGACAAACGCTGAGGGACTGGTCCTTGCTTAGGACTGGGATTACAGAAATTAATAGCAGGCAGAGAATTAGGAAACTGCAACCCAGGATGGAAAATGCTACAATAAGGAAGCCGTCTGTCAGGTGGAGGAGGACCCCCAACCTGCGGTGGGGGAATGTGGCCAGGGAACGCTTCTCGAGAAAGCACCATCCTCCCCACTCCTGACTCCAGCACTGCTCACTCGGCCCCAAATCCTCCTCCTCTGACTCTTTCACTGTTCGTGTGCTCGGTTTCAGTTCATTATCTAAGCAGTTCTCCTCTCGTTTCCTCCCATTCAAGCCCTAGTAGGGCCCTAAATTCTAAATGTGAGAGGTTACTGAATGGATGGATGATATGGGTCAGCGTGTGAGCACAGCAGGGGACAGTGAGAGCCACTCCACGTTCCTATCATCCACCAACCCGCTCTGCAGACCTCCTTATCCATCTTGTCCTGTCTGTCTGTGATTTTTGAAATGTGGGTGTTTATTTCCTCAATTATGGGTGTTTAGAAGGAGCGCATAAAGCATGCTAGGAGGCCTTGCATAGAAAGTGGTTAAGCGACTGACTCTTGATTGCAGCTCAGGTCAAGATCTCATGGTTCGTTGAGTTTGAGCCCTAGCATGGAGCCTGGGGTTCTCTCTCTCTCTCTCTGTCTCTCTCTCTCTCTACCTCTCTACCTCTCCCCTGCTAACTCTCTCTCTCAAAATAAATAAACTTAAAAAAAAAAAAAGGAAAGTGGATAAAAGCACAGACACAAGCTAGGGTTCAAATCCTGGCCTCCTTATTTACTAGGTCAGGGACTTTGGGCATGTTTCTTTACCGCTCCTGACTCAGTTTCCCCACATGCCAAATAGGGATAGTAGGAGTACCACCCTCATGGTGTTACTGGGCAGAGGGTCACATGAATTATCTGTGAAGCGCCTAGGACAATGCCTGGCGCTTGGTAAGTGCTGTGAAATTGTTTGCTATTCATGAGAACTTGCTGTTTGCCGGGCCTGTGATTCGCTGGCCTGGAGTCAGGAAGGCCAAGAACATCCTCTCTGAATGGCAAACAGCGGGAGGCTGGTCTTCCCCTCACACACATCAGAAGGTCTGAGCTAAAGGAGAAAGGTCTTTGTCCCCAGCAGGTGGCTGCAGGCTGTGGGCTTGCCTGAGGCCATCACAGTCTGGTAACCACTTTCACGGGAACTAGAAAGACCTTCTTCCCCTGTCCTTCTCATCAGGGCTCTGTGATTGATTTTCTTGTCAGGGACCTCCTCCTCTTTGAAGCCCCTGGGGCTGGGCCTTTCCACTTCCTCTCACTGCTAATGGGAAGCCGGTCCGTTGGCTCTGGCAGGCAGATGATGATACCCAGGCTTGGCTGGCATTGAAACCAATTTGTAGAGTTCACATTTAGTGAGCTCTGAAGGCCAAAGGGCCGGCCAGTGTGTTTAACTCGGGAATCCTCTGGGCCTTGATTGGATCTGTTTCTTCTGAGCCCGTGGAGCTCCCAGCTCCCCCTGTACATCTAATGGAATAAGAATCAGAACAGAAACTTTGACATCTGAGACTGAGTATTGTCATGTGGAGGAGGGGTAGGGGTCTTACTCTGGACCAGTTCAAAGATGTTTGTCTGAGTCTGCGGCTCTGAGATGTTCTTGGAAGCGAGGGGAATTTGGTGCCATGGCTTTCTAGCCAAGCTGCCTCTGATGTGGGGGGAACGGGAGAGGTTTCTGCCTTTCAGCCCTGGGCCCCAGTGAGCAGAAGGAGACACACAGTCCTGGGAACGAGAGGGCAAATGATGCCTCTGCCCAGGCTGGGGCCTCTCGGAGGAGCCACTGACAGGGCTGTGAGGTCGGGGGTGGAGCAAGCTGAGACTGTCACTTTCAGGGGCTGCCTGTGGGGTCACAAGGACAGTGTAAAATTGTGGTCATACTGGAGTTTTCTTCTTTAAGATATTTTTAAGTAATCTCTACACCCAATGTGGGGCTCAAACTCACAACCCCGAGACCAAGAGTTGCATGCTCCACCAACTGAGCCAGCCAGGTGCCCCTGGAGTTTTTATTAACTGTCAGCAGCCAGTTGTCCAGCGCCTTAACCCATAGCACGGTCTTGTGGTCATGTGGGTAATCGGCACCTGGCTGACCTTGACTCTTTCAGTTTACCATTCTGTGAAGGAGCAGTGATTCCACGACCTGCCTTGTCCTTTACAGAAGACCCTCAGGTGTTTCTTTCTCTCTCTTTTTCTTTTTTCTTTTGTAATAATTTCAATTTCAATTTCACAGAAAAGCTGCAGACGTAGCATACATATAAAGAATTCCCATATACCCTTCACCCACATTCACTGTTCACATTTTGCTGCATTTGCTTGCTGTCTCTCTTTCCATATGCGTGTGTGCGCGTGCCCACATATGTAAATGCAGAATTTTTTTCTGAACCACTCAAAACTAATGTGTAGATACATCTAACCCATGATACATCAGCGCATATTTCCAAAGAATAAGGATGTTTTAGTGCATAACCACAGTATAGTTATAAAATTCAGAAACGTTAGCATAGTACTGATCCAATACTATTACTTCAACTACAGTTTGTATTCCAGTTCCACCAGTTTCCAATAATGTATTTTCTAGCCACTTTTCCCCCATCCAGGATCTAATCTAGGATAAGCATTACATCTTGTTGTCAGGTGATTAAAAAGTCTCTAGAACTGTTCCTTAATCTGTCTTTGTGTTTCACGTCCTCAGGAATTTTCTAAATGAAAATCAACCTGAGAGCATTCTTGGGGCTGTAACTTCTCTGAATGCTAACTCAAAAACAAACAGTCCTTTCCAGTTGTTGCCTTTGAAGCCTCAAGACAGGTGGGTTTGACAACAATCTATTTTGGTCACGCCTGGCCCTTTTTGGCGTATCCGTCTATACCCGTCTCAGATGGTCCCGGGATTTGCTCTTGGGTACACAGTAGATGCCTAATAAGTACTTGCTGATTTGCCAGGAGAGAACGTGGATTTGGCTACTGGATCAAATAACCCCAGTGACATTCCAGGGCGATTTGGCTGATGTAGATAGGGAGACAAAGGGTTGGCTCTTCCAGAGGTGAATACCAGGGGCAGTAATCCAAGGGCGGCAGGAAGGCTTGGAGTCCTGTCTCTTTCTATTACGTAGGGCACCTAGATTCTCCATCTCCTCAGAGTCCCCAGCAGGACAGTCAGGAAGCTCCGCTGCAGGTGGTTAAATCCACCAAGTGGGAGGGGGGCGGGCGCAACACAGTGCTGTCACAGTCTTGGAAACCCTGCCCCGTATTTTATTTGTTGACCTCTTGTGTGGGGTCTATAAATTCAGATCATGTCTGCGGGAACAACAAAGAATAGAGCTTTGAAATCAACCTGTTTGTGGTTGCTGGCCTCCAAGACGTCTCCAACCTGCCACCCCTGAGATCTTGCCCCTCGCACACCCCCTCGCACACCCCCTCCCACATGAAGCGGGGCCGGCTTGTGTGAAGGATAGAATGTGGTGAAAGCGACAGCGTCTGCCTTCTGGGGCTAAGTCACAAAAGGGAATGCAGCTTCCACCTGGGTCTCCTGGCCAGCTGGTTTTAGAGGCAGACTGCTACTTTGAGGACACTTGGGCCTCCCTGTAGGGAAGCCTGTGTGGAGAGGAACTGAGGCCCCACCCAGAAGCCAGCACTGACTTGCCAGACTGAGTGAGCCATCCTAGAGGGGGTCCCCCAGTTCCAGCACAGCTGGCAGAGGACTTCCACACTGACCAGCATCGCACTGCAGCCTCACCAGAGACTGAGAGCCAGATCCTTCTACTCAAGTTACTCCCATATTCCTGACCCACAGGAACTGTGAGATATAGTAAATGATTAGTTGCTTCTTAAAATTTTTTAATGTTTATTTTCTGAGAGAGAGAGAGAGAGAGAGAGAGAGAGAGAGAGAGAGAGAGAGAGGAGAGAGAGAGAATGAGTGGAGCAGAGAGAGAGAGGGAGACACAGAATCCAAAGCAGGCTCCAGGCTCCAAGCTGTCAGCACAGAGCCCAATGCAGGGCTCGAACTCACAAAACACAAGATCCTGACCTGAGTCAAAGTAAGATGCTCAACCAACTGAGCCACCGGGCATCCCTGATTATTGTTATTTTAAGCCATGAAGCTTTGAGGTAATTTTCCGTGCAGGGATAGATAATTGTCATATTATTCTGTTGAAAAGTAAAGGGGTGCCTGGGTGGCTCAGCTGGCGAAGCGTTCGACTCTTGATTTTGGCTCAGGTCATGATCTCAATGAGCTTGAGCTGATGGAGCCTGCTTTAGATTCTCTCTCTCTCCCTCTTACTCTGTCCCTCCCCTGGCTCACACTCTCTCTCTCTCTCAAAAAAAAATGTATAAAGGTACATATGACCAAGCAATTCCATTTCTAGATATATGCCCAAGAGAACTGAAAATATCTATCCAACAAAACTTGTACACTGTGTTCATTGCAGCATTATTCACAGTAGCCAAAAAGTGTCCAAGCCCAAATGTCCACCATCTGATGAATGGATAAATGAAATGCCATTCCATATAATGGAATAAAAAAAGATTGGAGTACAGATTCATGGTACAACATGGATGAACCTTGAAGACACCAGCCCCAGTGACATAAGCCAGTCACAGAAGACCATATAATGATTCATTTATATGAAATGTCCACAAAAGTCAAATCTATGGGGACAGAAAGTGAATTAGTGCTTGCCTGGGGCTGGGGGATATGGGAGAATGGGAGATGACTCTTAATAGGCACAAAGTTTCCTTTCAGATTGATGAAAATATAAATTTTACACTTCAAATGGGTGAAGTGTGTGGTAGGTGAATTATACCTCAACAAAGCTGTTACAAAATTATAAAGGGACAAACTACACAGGGACCGCATAGGACTTTGTTTCTGTTCTCTTTGGTTAAGACATTAGTGTCTGTTGGGTTCTTGGAGAGCTCCTAAGAGACTCACCTGCCTACAAGGTGGGAAAGAACAGCTAAAACTGAAAGTGAGAAGCAGAGGAGATGGGTAATTAAAGAATAATTCTGACCTCCCTAACGCTGTATAGTCAGAACTGTGAATTGCAATCCCAACAAGATTAGATACTGGGGAGGAAATTAATAATAGAATCTGGATTCTTCACTAAGTCCCGGTGAGAATGTGATGTCTCCACCCCTGAAGAATGACAGTCAGCCATAGTCAAGTGCAGTGTTCCTCCTCCACCTGCTGGAGCTTTAGCTCAGATGTTAAGCCCATCTTTTTTTTTAATCAACCCGGACCACTGATATTTTAACCCTGAGTGTCTATTTTGAACTTTGTTTTTAAAGTAATCTCTATAGTCAATATGGAGCTCAAACTCATGACCCTGAGATCAAGAGTTGCATGTTCTTCGGGTGGCTCAGTTGGGTAAGCGTCCAACTTCGGCTCAGGTCATGATCTCGCAGTTAATGAGTTCGAGCCCCATGTCAGGCTCTGTGCTGACAGCTCAGAGCCTAGCGCCTGCTTCAGATTCTGTGTCTCCCTCTCTCTCTGATCCTCCCATGCTCACACTCTATCTTTCTCTCAAAAATAAATAAACATTAAAAAAACTTTTTTAAAGAGGTGCATATTCTACCAACTGAGCCAGCCAGGTGCCCCTCATAATGTCTGTTCTGAACTCTATTAAGTTACAGATTAGAAATGGTCACTGCCTCTCCCATTTGGCATATGAATACAGATTTGTTGGACTCCAAAAAATTTTATAATTATTATTGTTTAAAACTAAATTTGGCTCTACTTATTCCTATCTCCTTTTTCAAAATGTTCGTTAGAAATAATTCTTTATTTTTCAAAATTAGCTTTTCTAATTTTAGACACCAGGATAATCAAGATGACCTGTAATTATTTAGCATAAGTAAAGGAGCATGCAGTTAAGAGTTCTTTTTAATGACATGGTGTTTAAGCTAAATTTGTAGCCCCCTTTTACAGATGAGGAAAGTGAGACCCAAAGACATCTCATGACTTGCGCCAGATGACATGGGTGATACAGATCATAACTGGGATTCACAGTCTAGAGTTGTTGCTGTCATCCCATGTTGCCTCTGCTGACGTGCGGTGGGACTGAGGAAAATGGGTTCAGTATTTTATGAATGGCACCCATGCTGACCGTACTCTACCATAAAGTATCAGAGCTGAGAGTTAATGATTCCATCCAACGGAAATCATGAATACATAACAAAGAAATTCATGTGTGTTATATAATAACAAAAACTCAAATTCTTGTATTTTTCAGCCTTAGTTCTTAGTCTCTTATGTTCACGTGAAGAAATTTAAGGTCATTTTAATTGATGAATGTTTACTCTGGGATCTAGAAGTCTGTTAGAACTCCTATTTATAAATCTGCCCAATGAACTATGCCAGGAGTGTTCGCAAATCCTTTCTTTGGCCCTTATTAGTGTCGCCAGTAAGCTTTTTACATTTATGTATGGAAAGAATGCCTTCTTATCATCAAAGTGTGTTGGGGGATTTCTTTTGATGATCTGGAGGAATGGCAGGGGAGATTTTAAAGGGGCTCTTAAGAAGGTTCTTAAGAATGTTCAGGGCTTGTACTAGGGTAGGCCAAGTGCAAAATTTGAGGGAACACCCAAAACCACAGTCACCAAGATAAATGTCATTTTAATGGAAATTTTTTAAGTCAAAATTAATGCAAAAAGATCCATGGTGAACAAAACACCAACATTTTAATTGAAGGGAGGTCCCAGCATGGGTGGGACCAGGAGATGGCAAGTGATATGAATTCTACAAGTGCAGAGTTGCACGGGCTTCTTGACAGTTTTAATATTGTGTTCATGGTAGAGCTTTTTCACCTTAATTTTGTTTTGTTTTGGGTTTTTTTTGTAAAGAAAAATATTGCAGTAAAATAGCATTTGTCTTGGTTTCTGACATTTTGGGCACCCTCTTCAATGTTGCCCTGGAGGCCAGTGCCCCTGCTGTCTCACCCCAGCGCTGACCCTGGCCCTGCACCAGGCCTGAATCTTTGCTAGGGAAAGCGGGAAAGAAGTTCCCACCCCAGGCACCCCCCCTCCTCTCCCCACTTTGGTGAGCTGAGTGACAAGTGTCTCAGGGAAAGTTCTTTCCCTGGTATTGCTGGTGGTGAGTAGAAGCTTTTTCCAACTATCTCTGTTTTGAGTTTTACCTGTGTATGGGGCACATCTGGCAGCCTCTGGCTGGTGGCCAGCTTCCCAGGTGGAGTCATGGAGTCAGAGGAGCCCGCAGGCTGGTGGGAAGGGAGGCTTTCTGCTGAGTGTGCACATTCCCCCACTGAAAAGTAAGGTTGCTGAAAAGTCCTAATGTGAAAGTACACATCACACACTTAATAATACGTGTCAAGTTGAATTAAACTTGTCTTTTGTGTAACCTGGATGTCCTCACATGCTCTGTGTTTCTGGGGTTACTCTTCCTATAACAGACAAACGAGAGGTTTGGAGGCTTGCGCGTCATAGCACACACTTCGGGCTGCTCCACGATGAGACAAGGATAGTTTGCATCATCTCTGTTCTCCATTTCTGGTGCTGTGATTCTCCACCTCAGCTGGACTTCTTGCCCCTCTAGCGTGGTCCTCACTGGGTGAAGCTTTTTACCCCCACAGACACGTTTCTCCCCGTGCTCCCCAAGGGACCAGTAACCAGGTTTTTTCTGAAACAGCCTTTCCTAAAGTCTTGTGGCAAACAGAGAAGGGCACTACAGCGTAGTCCTGGACAGGAAACTGTTTAAAATTAAATAGACATTTAGTGATAAAGAAAATCTAAGAGAATTCATAGACAACAGATCTGCGCTGTAAGAAATGCTAAAGGAAGCTTTTTCAGAGTAAAAGGAAATGATACTAGGTAGAAATTTGGATCTTCAGGAATAATGAAGAGCACCAAAAATAGTAAATACAAGAATAAATACAAGAAATCACTTCCATCTCCATTTCTTAAAATACCTGTAAATGTTTAAAGCAAACATTTTTTTAAAGCCTCCCTTTCTCTCTTCTTTCCTTCCTTCCTTCCTCCCTCCCTCCCTCTCTCTCTCTCTCTCTCTCTTTCTGTTTCTTTCTTTCTTTCTTTCTTTCTTTCTTTCTTTCTTTCTTTCTTTCTTTCTTTCTTTCTTTCTTTCTTTCTTTCTTTCTCTCTCTCTGTCTCTTTCCTCCTTCCTTCCTTCCTTCCTTCCTTTCTTGAGCTCATGTGCATGAAGGGAGGACAGAGAGAGACAGGGAGAGAGAACCCTAAGCAGGCTCAGCGCTGACAGTTCTGATGTATGGGGCTCAGTCTGTGAGGTCATGACCTGAGCCAAAATCAGGAGTCTGATGCCCAATCGACTGAGTCACTCAGGTGCCCCAAGGCAAAATTTTTAAAAAACAGAGCTTAGACACGTTATTTTGAAGTTTATTTATTTATTATTTTTGAGAGGTGGGAGCAGAGAGAGAGGGAGACTGAGAATCCCAAGCAGGCTCCATGCTGCCAGTGCAGAGCCCCATGCAGGGTTCGAACTCACAAAATGTAAGACCATGACCTAAGCTGAACTCAAGAGTCAGATGCCTAACTGACTAAGCCATCCAGTGTCCCCCAAACATTTTAACATTGTGTTGTGAGCTTTATAACTTACATACATGTAACACTTAATAAATATTTTGCATGAAGTGCCACAGTATTCTAAATAGACTGTGAAATATTAAGGATATATATTATAACTTCTACCTTAAAAATGCAAAGAAGTATAACAAAAAAGCTAATTGATAAGTGAGAGTAGATTTCTAATAAATATTCAATTAACCCAAAAAGAAGGCAAGAGAGGAGGAACAGAGGAACAAAAAAGGGTATAAAGAGGAAAAAATAGTAAAATGGTAGACCGACATTCAACCCTATCAGTAATTAAGGGTTACTAGTCTAAAACACTTCAATTAGAGGCACCTGGGTGGCTTAGCCAGTTAAGTGTCCGACTTCGGCTCAGGTCACTATCTCACGGTTCATGGGTTCAAGCCCCACATCAGGCTCTGTGCTCATAGCTCAGAGCCTGGAGCCTGTCTTTGGATTCTGCGTCTCCCTCTCTCTCTGACTCTCCCCTGCTCATGCTGTCTCTCTCTCTCAAAAATAAATAAAACATTAAAAAAATTAAAAAATAAAATAATATAAAACACTTCAATTAAAGGCAGAATTTATCAAATAAAAAAGCACGGCCCAATGTACTGTTTACAAGACACACAAAAGAGGTTGATAGAAAGTGGATGGGAAAAGATGTTATCATGCAGACAGTAAGTATAAGAAAGTTGAAGTGGTGAAATTATTATGAAATGAAGTAGGCTTTCATATGGAGACTATCATCAGAGATCAAAAAAGAAATCTCATGATAATAAATGTCACCAGGAAGGTATATTAAGCATACATTACAGAGTTTCAACATA
Organism: Crocuta crocuta; assembly: GCF_008692635.1. Classification (NCBI taxonomy): domain Eukaryota; kingdom Metazoa; phylum Chordata; class Mammalia; order Carnivora; family Hyaenidae; genus Crocuta; species Crocuta crocuta. Next base: position 6,141,504 of record NW_027528798.1, read on the forward strand.
CATGAAGGAAAAACTAACAGAAGGACAGAAATGAAGGGAGAAATATGTAAATTCACTATTGTAGCTGGACATTTTACCACCATTCTCTCAGCAATTATAAAAAACAACTTCACAAAAATCAGTGAAGACATAAAAGATTTGAATAACACTTTCAAGCACCTTGATCCAATTAATATTTATAGAACAAAGCATCGATCAGAATACACATTACTTTCAGGTGTGAGTGCCCTTGATCCATTCACCAAGGTAGATCATATTCTGAGCCATAAAGCAAATCCCAAGAAATTTAAAAGGGCTAAAATCATATAGAGTATGTTATCTGACCACCACGGAGTAAAATTACAAATCAATAACAACATCTGTAGAAAACCCCAAATACTTGGAAATTAAACAGCATAGTTCTACGTAACAAAAAGCCCAAGAAATCTCAGAGAATATTAAAATATTTTGAACTGAATGATAATAAAAATAAAACATACCAAACTTTGCAAGATGAAACAAAGCGATTCTTAGAGATGTATTTATAGCTATAAAACCTAATATTGGAAAAAAGAAAGGCCTATGTTTCACTTTCAGAAGGTAGAAAAAGAAGAGCAAAGTAAACCTAAAGTCAATGATAGGAAGGAAATAATATAGAAAAGAACAGAAATTATAAAATAGAAAGCAGATAAATAATAAATTTAGCAAAGCCAAAAGTTGGTTATTTGAGAAGGTAACAAATTTGATTAACTGCTAGCCAGACTGACCACCTTCCCCCTGCCCCCCAGTAAAAGAGAGAAGACAAATTACCAGTATCAGGAACAAAAGAAGGCATATCACTACACTAAAGACGTTAAAAGTTTGTTAAAAGAATGTCATAAGCAAGACTATGCCAATAAATTAGTGTAGATGAAATGGACAAATTCCTTGAAAATTACACCTTCCAAAGCTGACATAAGATAAAATAGAAAATCTGAATGTCCCTTTAGCTAGTAAATAAACTGAATGCATTATCAAGAACCTTCTTGCCAAAGAAGCTCTGGGTCCAGATGGTTTATTCGTGAATTCTATCACCTGTTTAAGAAAAATATTACCAATGGTACAAAAACTCTTCCAGAAAATAAAAGAATGCTTTCCAATTTGTTTTGTGAGGCCAGTGTAACCCTGAATACCAAAACTTGAAAGACATTAGAAAAGAAAAAAGAAAGAGGGAGAGTGAGAGGGAGGGACCAAGGAAGGAAGTTAAAAACCATTATCTCTCATGAACATAGAGGCAAAAATTCATAATAAAATGTTAGCAAATAAAATCTGATGGTATATAAATACATCATAACCTGTGGGATTTCTCTTGGGAATGCAAAACTGGTCTAACATTGGAAAACCAATGTAATGCACCATATTAAAAGAAAGAAGAAAACAAAGATAATCTCTAGTAGAAAAAAGCTTTATACATTTTCAAACATCTATTCATGACAAAAACCCTCAGGAATAGAAAAAAACTTCCTCAAAAAAAAGTGTATCTGTGAAAAATCTAGAGCGAACATCATATTTAATGGTGAAATATTAAATGGTTCCCCCACCCCCACCCAAGTTTAGGAACAAGGCAAGTATACTCTGACCTTTTGTATTCAACATTGTATCAGAGACCCTAATCAGTGCAATAGCACAAGAGACATAAACATTGGAAAGTAAGAAGTTAAACTCTGTAGATGACATGCTTGTTTATATGGAAATACCAAGGAGGGTGCCTGGCTGGCAAGTTTGGTAGAACATGTGAGTTTGAGCCCCACATTGGGTGTAGAGATTACTAAAAAGCAAAACAAAAGAAAACAAAAAACACAACAACTTAAAAAAAAAAGAAATACTAAGAGATTTACAACAGAATTAATAACCAGAATTAGCAACTTGACAGGGTACAGGGTTATTATTTTAAAAATCAGTTCTATTTTTGTATACCAGCAGCATACAGTTGGAAAAATGAAATTAAAAAAAATTTCACTTATAATAGTATCAAAAATCAGGGGTGCCTGGGTGGTTCAGCTGGTTGAGTGTCTGACTCTTGATTTTGTCTCAGGTCATGATCTCACAGTTTGTGGGATCCAACCCTGCGTGGGGCTCTGTTCTGACAGTGCAGAGCCTGCTTAGCATCCTCTCTCTGCCCCTCTCCCCTGCTCATGCTCTCTCTCTTTCTAAAATAAAAAACAAACAAAAACATTAAATGCTTAGGGATAAATTTAACAAAAGATCTGTCCTATACACTGAAAACTGCCAATCATTGCTGAGAGAAATTTAGTAAGACCTAATAAATGGAGAAATATACCCTGTCATTGCTTGGAAGACTCAGTATTGTTAGTCAATTATACCCGTATTAGTATGTAGATTCAACAAAGTCTCCTTCATTATCCTAGCCAACTCCTTTTTTAAGTGACAAATGGATTCTAAAATTTATGTGGAGGACCTGGAATATCCAAAGCAACCCCAAAAGGAAAGAAAAAATGAAAGTGTAGGACTCATACTGCTTCAGGATTTACTGTGAAGCTACAGAAATCAATTCAGTATGCGGGGCACCTGGGTGGCTTAGTTGGTTAAGCGTCCGACTTGGTTTAGGTTCAGGTCATGATCTCATGGGTTCATGGGTTTGAGCCCTGTGTCGGGCTCCATGCTGACAGTGCAGAGTCTTTTTGGGATCCTCTCTCCCTCTCTCTGCCCTCCCCCCAAAACAAATAAATACGCTTAAAAAAAGACAGCATGATTCTATCATAAGGATCAACCAGTAGGTTAATGGAGCAGAATAAAGAGTTCAGAAATACACTTAAATGGTCATTTAATTTTTGGCAGTTACCAGAGCAATCTAGTAGGGAAAGGAAAGTCTTTGCAATAAATGATGCTAGAACAGCTGGATATCCATCTGAAAGAAGAAAAAACTTTGAACATTATCTCGTACTATACACAAAAATGAATTTGAGGTGGATCATAGAGCTAAATGTAGTAATTAAAATTACAGAATTTCTATAAGAAAACCTAGGACAACATCTTCATGACTTGGTGATAAGCAAAGATTTTTTTAGACATTTCTTTTGTAAAGAAAGCATTTATCTGATAAAAGATTGGCATTGAGGACTTAGAAAGGACACCTTTAATTCAAGAGCAAAAAGGACAAACAACCTGATAAAAAATGGCTAAAATTTGAGTAGATGCTTCACAAAGGAAGATAGATGAATGGCCAGTGGGCACTTGAAAACATGCTCAATATCATTAAATATCAGAAAAATGTGAATTAAATTTAAAAGGAGATACCACTACGTACCCACCGGAATAACTTAAATTAAAAACTGACAATACTAAATGTTAGCAAAGGCATTGAACAATATTAACTTTCCTATTTTGTTAGTGGGAGTGTAAAAATCATGTAACCACTTTGAAATAAAGGTCTGGCCATTTCAGATGAAACTAAACATACCCCTATGACCCAGCAATTTTGGTTTTAGGTATTTACCCAAGAGAAATGAAAGCATATGTATACAAAAAGACTAGTATGAGAATGGTAATAGCGTTTTCTTTATAAAGCCCCAAACTGGAAACATCCCAGATGTCAGTCAACAGGAGGATGTATAAACAAATTGTGGTATATTCATGAATAAAAAGGAACAAACTACTTATTCATGCAACACCATGAATGAATTTCAAAAATATTATGCCGAATGAAAGAAGCTTTAGACAAAAGAGTACATACTGTATGATTGCATTTACATGAAGTTCTAAAGCAGGCAGAACTCATCTATGGTAATATAAAAAAAAAAAAAAGACGAGAACACTATGTTTAGGGGGGGACATCGACTGGGAAGGGACACAGGGAACTTTCTGGATGGTAATATTTTATATTTTGATGGGGTTTGGGTTATACAGATATATGCATTTCAGATACTCATTGAATAATAATACTGTTAACATGAATGCATTTTACTTGTAAACAGTTTTCTCTCAAAGAATAAATAGTGGGGCACCTGGGTGGCTCAGTTGGTTAAGCGTCCAAATTCAGCTCAGGTCATGATCTCACGGTTCGTGGGTTTGAGCCCTACGTCGGGCTCTGTGCTGACAGCTCAGAGCCTGGAGGCTGCTTCAGATTCTGTATCTCCCTCCCTCTGTGACCCTCCCCTGTTCATGCTATCTCTGTCTCTTTCTCAGAAATAAATTTAAAAAAATTTTAAAATAAAAAGAATAGTAACTCTGTCAGTGATATATATACTGAAATGTTTTAGGGTGAAATATAATGCTAGGGAAAGTGCACCTTACACTGAAATATATCAAAAGGGGAGGAAAATGATGGCCTCCTGGATGGGTAAAGAGATAGATACATGATAAAGCAAATATAGTACTATTAACTTTTTAGTATAATATTANTCATGACCTAAGCGAAAGTCGGACGACCTAAGCGAAGGTCGACTAAGCCACCCAGGCGCCCCTCTTTCTTCTTTTAAAAAGATTTTATTTTTAAGTAATCTCTCCACCCAACATGGGGCTCAAACTCACAACCCACAAGACCTGAAGGCACATACCCCACCTACCATCTGAGCCAGCCAGGAACCCCTATTTCTATTTTCTATATTTGAAAATTTTCCGAATAAACTGTTGGGAGGAGGGAGTCAATACTAGGCAGGTCCAAATACTTTTGTGGCAGCGCTGTTTGTAATGGCCCCCAAACAGAAACAATTTCTATGCCTATTAACAATAGAAGGGATAAATCAATTGCATTATATCATACAATGGAATGGTCTACAGCAATGAGGATGTGAGATGGACTGTGTGGAACAGTATGGGTGACCCTCACAAACACAGTGAAATGAAAGAAGTCAGATGCTAAAGGCACAACTCATTTGTATAAAGTACAAAAACAGGCAAAACTTGTCTGTGCTGTTCAAAGTCAGGATAGTGATTGCCCTTGGGTGGAGTCGTGATTGGAAGAGAACATGACGGGGGCTCCCGGGGTGCTTGACTTGAGTGCAGGTTTTATGGCTGTGTGAAAATTCATATTTTCTTCAATATCTGTTGTTACTTCTACAAAAAGTTCAAAGAAATTAGTGCTAGACCTCACTGTTCTTAAAACAGGTTCCTCAGCCTCACCCCACCTCCAGGAATTCTGTGCCAACCATCTTCCTCCCATCTCTCTTCTCCCATTTCCCAGGCTCTGACATGCCTGTCTTCCTCACCTGCCAGGGAAAAACTCAGTGCAGAGGAATTTAATTCTCTCTTTAAAAAATTTTTTTAATGTTTTATTTACTTCTGAGAGAGAGCATGAGCAGGGGAGAGTCAGAGAGAGGGAGATACAGAATCTGAAGCAGGCTCTAGGCTCGGAGCTGGCTGTCAGCATATAGCCCGATGCAAGGCTCAAACCCACAAACCATGAGATCATGACCTGAGCCGAAGTCGGACACTTAACTGACTGAGCCACCCAGGCGCCCTGAGGAATTTAATTCTCAACCCCTACCCTAGTCAAGACTCCAGGATGGAGCCAACTGGAAAAGGCTCATTAATGACTTTATCTAAATCAAGGAGCCATGCAGCCCCAAGATAAATTGCTTTGCTTCCTGACAACAGTAATTGCTACGGGCATTTTTTAAAAGCGAAATTTGTTTCCCTCTATATTGGTGTCTCCTTCTTCCCCTTCTACCACCCTCAGTTTATCCCTTCCATTCTCTTCTCTTTAAAGTGGTAGCAGCAACTTACTCCCTTCCCCAAATCTGGGAAGCAGTGACTTGCCTTAGACATTGTTCTAATACTTGAGCTTAGGACCAAGGTTCTCTTGGCTGGTAAGTCAACCTCCAGACCCCAGCGAATCGTCAGGTGTAGGGGTGAAGGTGGTCACCTGAAGGAAGGGAAGGAGAGGCATGGTGCGGGGAAGGGAGCCAGGTACAGAATAATGATGGGAACTAATCCCTGTTCTTCGAAACCTTGATATCAGTTGAGAATTCTAGATGAACACACATCGAAACAAAACAAGGAAACTATTTAATTAAAGCATTTCTTGGATTTATCTGATGGGTCAATTTTCAGTCTTCTTGTTACTTGACCAATCAGAAGCATCTGACACAATTGATCTCTCTCTCTTCCTTGAAACACTTCCAAGTTGCTTCTTACCTCCTTGTCTGTTCCTTCTTAGTCTCCATTTCCTGTTCATCTCTTTGACCTCTAAATGTTAGAGTGCCCCAGGACATCATCCTTTGACCTCACCTCTTTAGCTACTTTGACTCCCTGGATGATTTCACTCAATATTTGTGGCTTAAAAAATACCATCCACACCCTGATGACTTCCATATTTGTGTTCCCAGCTAGATCTCTCCCCTGAAGTCCACAACTGTATATTTATCCACCTACTCACTGAGATCTTGACTAGGCATCTCAAATTTATCATATCCAGTACTGACCTCCAGATACCCCTCTTTCAAACTGTCCCTCCATCCTTATCTCAATAAAGCTTCCACCTCCCAGACGCTCAGGACAAAAACTTGAATGTCATTTCTGACTCTATTGACTTAACATCAAAATACATTAAGAATCTGACTGCTGTCACCACTGCCCTCCATCCCAGCTGCCATCATTTCTCACTTGGATTATTGATAGCCTCCCGACCATGTCCCCTTTCAGCCTGCTCCCAACACAACCACCAGAGAGACACTATTAAAATGCACATCTGGGGCGCCTGGGTGGCTCAGTCAGTTAAGTGTCCCACTTTGGCTCAGGTCATGATCTCACGGTTTGTGGGTTCGGGCCCCGCGTCGGGCTCTGTGCTGACAGCCAGCTCAGAGCCTGGAGCCTGTTTCGGATTCATTGTCTCCCTCTCTCTCTGACCCTCCCCTGCTCACGCTGTCTCTCTCTCCCTCTCTCAGAAATAAATAAAACATTAAAAAAAATTTTTTTAAATGCACGTCTGCTCAAAACCCTCCAGTGGCTTCCCATTTCACTCAGAATAAGTGCCAACACCCTGACAGTGGCCTGCAAGGCTCCAGAGACTGGCCTCTTCTCCTTCCCTCTCACTTCATCTGCAACTGCTTTTCCCTCACTCACTCTGTTCCAGCCACACTGGCCTCCTTGTCATTCCTTGAACAAAGCAGGCTCCTGCCCCGTATGTTCTGCCTTTGCAGTTGCCCTGCCATTTCCGTGCCCCTCCCCCACACAGCTCACTCTTGTGTCTATGGATCTTAAGTCTGGTATTATTTTCTCAATAAGGCCCACCCTTGCTATCCTGCCTAGAACTACACTTTCTCAGATATTCTCCGTCTCCTTTCTCTGTCTTATTTCTCTCTTTAACACTTGCTGTCACCTACTATGCATATAGTTTCGTGTACTTACATTCTTTTTTTGAAAAATGTTTATTTATTTTTGAGAGAGAGAGAACATGAGCATGCAAGTGGGGAAGGGGTGGAGAGGGCAGAGGGAATCCCAGGGAGGTTCCACACTCACCATGGAGTCTGACATGAGGCTTGATCTCAAGACCATGAGATTATGACCTGAGCCGAAATCATGAGTCAGGTGCTTAACGGACTGTGCCACCCAGGTGCCCCATTCTTTTCTTTTTTTAAGTAAGCTTTGTGTCCCGTGGGACTTGAACTTACAACCCCGAGATCAAGAGTCACATGCTCTGCAACTAAGCCAACCAGGCTCCCTTATATTCTTTAATATCTGTCTTCCCTCAACTAGAACGAAGAGTCCATGATATATGGACTACAGCAGTCCTGGCATATACAGGTGTTTAATCTTTGCCGCATGAATGAATGCTTATTTCAGAAAGTCCTGAGAGGTGCTAACAGGTAAGAAGAAGTTATATTAGGGAAGGCTGAGGAAGACCAGAGATACCTAGAAGGGGATGGGATTTCCTTCAGTCTTTGGAAAATGGGGAGCCCTTAGAAAGGTGAGGACGAAGAGAGAACCATCGGCATAGTTCTGCAGAGCACCCGTTTTTGCAGTCAGCTGGCTCACGTCCAAGTCCTGGCTCCGTCACTTAGTAGCTGTAGACAAGCTAGTCTATTTCTCTGGATGCCAGTGTCTATGCCTGTAAAACAGAAAATCTTCTCTGAGTCTCAGTGTCTGTATCTATAAAACAGATTACCATCGTACCTACCTCATAGGGGTGCTTGTGTTGTTTTAGGATGTAAGTTTATTTAAAGAGAAGAGAGAGAGAGAGAGAACCAGCTGCAGAGGGGCAGAGAGAGGGAGACAGAGGACCTGAAGCAGGCTCTGTGCTGACAGCAGAGAGGCTGATGCGGGGCTTGAACCCATGAACTGTGAGATCATGACCTGAGCCGAAGTCAGACACCCAACTGACTGAGTCGCCCAGGTGCCCCAAAAAGTTCTACTTAGTGTTGTGTAGAGCTTAAAATACCTCTGAGCTAAGACTTCATGTTGAAGCCATTGCAGAGTGTCTCAAACCAGCGATAGAGATAGAACGAGTTGGGCTTGAGCTTTGGACATAAGAGGTACGGCCCCTTGTGGTGCAACAGCTTCTTTCTCAGAACTGTCATTCCCTGGACTCAACCAGATGGGTTGAACCTCATTTCTGCCCTGCACTAGTTAAGACGGCGTGCTTATGAGCAAAAAGGGAATCAGAATGAGGCGAAAATGCGGCATCAGGCCTCTGCTGGGGGGGAAGAGACAGCTCTCGGCTGCCTGTTGCCGACACAATCAAAGCAAAGAGCAGTGATTCACTCCGATCCTGTCACTGAACTCAGGATTTTGGCCAAGTGTAGGTTTCGGGGTTGGTTGGCGGATTATTTTTTCCCCTTCCTGCGTTGAAAGAGTAACTCTGTGTTTCAAAAAAGGCACTTTCTTTCCGCAGAGAAATTCTGTGGTGAGAGCTTGCTGGGCTCGGTGTGGGAAGAACCACCTTTGCTTATGTCTGGGGAGAGAATGAAACCTAGTGGCCCTATTTTTTTCCCCTCCCACCCAGTAAAGATGCAGAGCTGAAAGGTGTCTTTCAGAAGGGCCGGAGACAAGGGAGCTGACTCGTAGGTAAGAGGCCGAAGAAGTGGCTTCTTGTTTGTTAGTGTAGGTTTGTGGTAGGGAGGTCTGTGAAGGCCTCCCCCAGAGTACCCGGGATTAAGCAGAACAAATAAAACCTCTATTTGTTCATCTCTACCCTGGATTTAGATGGTGCTTTATGGCCAGGGTTATTGGGATCAGCTGAAACCCGGGCCGATGTTTATTCCTGGGATTGCAAAGACAGACAAATACCTCTCTGTCCTTCCATTTTCCAGGCCAAGAGGGCAGGAGACACTTTCAATCAAGCAGGCAGGCAGTGAAGAATTATTTTTTAGGTGCCCACTGTGTCCCCAATGCTGAGCCACTCAAATATAAATAGAAAAAGTACAGAATTCTAGCTCCAGCCCTTAAGGCACATAAAATTGAGCCTGCAGGAGGCTGGAGGAGAGGGGGATGCAAAACAAAATCAAGAGGAACTGTTAACAAACAGCACGTGAGGTAGTAGGAACTGATCTTACGAGAGGTAAGAGAGGAGGCAGGTAAGGAGTGGGTGTTGGGATGGTCTTGGAGGAAGTTTCTAAGACAGTGAGCGACACGGTGACAGAAAGCCTAGCTGTTTTGTTCTCTGCCGTAGCCTGGCACGTAGCATAATGTCCGATGCAGAGTGGGCATTCGGTAAACATTTGAGGAATGAATGCAGAAGGAAGAGGACGATGTTAGAAGGACAAATAGGCAAAGAGGGAGGAGGGCATTCCAGCATGAGGAAAGGCCCAGAGAAATGGTCGGATGTCTTGGTGAGACTGGTTTAACCACAGCGTAGGGCGTGTAGTGAGTAGTAGTGGGAAATGAGGTTAGATATGGGGCCAGATGAGGGAGGCTGGAAAACGAGGCAGAGAAATTCAGAGATGACTATTCCTTCATTCGTTCCTCAAGCTTTTACGGAGCGCAGACCGTGTCCTAGGCAAGGGAGAGTAGGAGGGATATAAAGATGAATTAAAGGTATTCCCATCCGTTGGGGATAGGTGGAATGTCTGCACTTTAGTGTTGTAATAAATGATGTGATAATGATGGAAGGGTTGAAATATTTTGACTTTCTAGTCACAGTTTGGTTGCAAGAAGTTCAGGCCATGTCACACTTGCTCAACTTAACTGAGCCTCTAGTAAAGGATACATTAGACATCCAAGGCTAGGAAGTGGACTTCGAAAGTGACAGGAGAGAGCTCAACCCGATAACTTGGGCTGGCTCTCCTCCCTTGCTCTCCCTGGGCATTGCCTCATGGCTGGTCTCTCACCTCTGCCCCTTTATGTATGCGTCATTCTCCTGCTTCCCTCTCTTACTAGGATTTTCCTTGGTGCAAGCTTACACCCTACCACCACAATACCCTCGACCTCCAGGGCCAGCCATCTTCATCTGCTCTCTGAGCCTTTTAGGTCAGAGTATCAAGGAAACAGAAGCTGATTGGCTCAGCTCAGCCTATGGATGGGTGCTCCTGGGTCAGGTGATCACTTGGAACCAATCCGCTATGGTCAGAAGGCAAATCATGTGATTTAAACATGGCTGCCTAAGCCTACCAAGAACTGCAGATAAGGGGGCATTCTTAAGAAGGGTTATAGACTGGAGGGCAGTGATAGACAAGCCTACTTCCTGCTGGGTAACAGTGCAGGGAGCAAATCAATTCAGCTGGTTGGCGTGGTAAAGGGAGAAGGCTATCAGACATAAGCAGAACCTGACTTAAAGGTTTGAATTAGGGGTGCCTGGGTGGCTCAGTTGGTTAAGCTTCTGACTTCAGCTCAGGTCAGGATCTCACAGTTTGTGGGTTTAAGCCCCACGTCGGGCTCTGTGCTGATAATGCAGAGTCTGCTTGAAATTGGGATTTTCTCCCCCACCCTTTGTCCCTTCCCCATGTTCTCTCTTTTCTCTCTCTCAAAATAAATAAATAAACTTAAAAAAAATAAATAAACAAATAAAGATATGATTTCGTCCTAGGAGAAAAAAACAATTCCTAGCTGTGGATGAAAGCAGTATTTTAGACCAGTTAGACTGGCTGTGGCCCATAGGTCAGAAACCGAAGGGACCCAGACCATCAAGAAAACTTTTGCCTGATCCAGAATGGAGCAGTTTAGAGATGAGGATTTTAAAAATAAAAGTAGCCTAAATTTTTATAGGGCAGAGTCAGCTTCCCATTTATTGCTATAACCCTGTCCTCATAGTCAGGCTCAGAGAACAAATTCACTACACCGTTGTCAGAATGAATCGAATTCCCCTAAAACCCGGACAAATAACTGAACATATTGCTATTTGTATTCTGTTAGGGACAGAGCCAGGACCAGGAACACAAAACAAAGCAAAATTCAAAATATGATTTTCTGATTCCTGGTGCAGGGCTCGGGTCACTGCCTGCAGACTTGGTGAGAAGCAAAAATGCAGCAGAAGGAGTCTGGGCCAAGCTGCCTGGCAGAGGGCTAGATGGACAGATAGCCCCGTGCCCAGTGGCCCAGAGGCAGATCAAAGCCGGCTTCCCCAGCACAGGCAGCAGGCATGGCAGGAATCTGGGGGACCTCTCACCCAGTCCCCCACCCATGCGCCCAGCTGGAAAGCCACACCGTTAGTGGTCACACCTTTGAGCACTGCCAGCACACAGGCATCTGTGACAGATCTTTTATAGTTGAGTGTGTGGCTCCCTCCAGATAGGCAGCTGTGATGCCTGTGAGCGTAGGATTCCTGGCCAGACCACCTGGACTCCCAGCCCAGGTCTCCCACTTGGGCAGGTTGCCCAACTACTTAACTACTTCGTGTCTCAGTTTCCTCATTTGTAAAACAGGGATAATAAACTCCCTTAGAGGGTCGATGAGAAGATTCAATGAGATAATATCTGCAAAGCAATTAAAACAGTGCCTGGCACATTTTAAGCAATCATGATTACTATAATTGGTACAAAAAGACTAGACTGCAGAGAGAGCTTCCCAGCCTGGAGGGCTCTGGAGCTCATTTAAAACCTGCATAACCCACCAGTTAGTGCCTATGATTTGGGCCTAACACCCATTCCCTCTTTCTCCTGGGAGCAGATCCGATTGGTCTAGGAGCTAAGCCAGGCCAATCATAATTCTTCCCTAGGATTTTTTTTTTTTTTNCACACACACACACACACACACACACAGAATCCAAAGAGGCTCCAGGCTCTGAGGTGTGAGCACAGAGCCCGATGTAGGGCTCAAACCCACGGGTGTGAGATCATGACCTGAGCCAAAGTTGGACACTCAACCGACTGAGCCCCCCCAGGATTTTTTCTAACTGGATCTTCCAACTGGTAGAGAGAGAAAATCCACTACTCACCACCCATTCTTTTGCCTTCTTTGGGGGTTCAAATAATAAAAATAGGAGCCCAGAGCTGTATTTGCTCCTTTTCCCCTTCCATGTGCAGAAGCAGGCCTGAGACAATAAAGCTGATTTGCGGGGAGAAGCTGGAACAGAATCTTGGCTGGAGCAGAGGCCAAGTCTCTGAATCCAGTGGACCCTGGATCCAGACACCCACTCCTAATGGGCTGTGTTAGATTACAGAACCCTTTGAATCAGTCAATCTCAGGGTGCCTGGGTGGCTTAGTCAGGTAAGCATCTGCCTTCAGTACAGGTCATGAACTCATGGTCTGTGAGTTTGAGCCCCGTGTCGGGTTCTGTGCTGACAGCTCGGATCCTGGAGCCTGCTTCAGATTCTGGGTCTCCCTCCCTCTGTCTCTGCCCCTCTCCTGCTTGTGCTCTGTCTCTCTCTCTCTCAAAAATAAACATTAAAAAATAAAAAGTAAATCAATCTCTCTCTCTCTCTCTCATCCCCTTCCTCTCCCTCTCCACCTCATTCCTCTCTCACATTTTTATTCTTTCTTCCTCTTTACTTTAGATGACATTTCTATTACTGGCAACTAGAATTTGTGCCTGAGGGTCAATTCAGAAGGAAAACATTTTCTTTTACAGCAAAAAAAAAAAAAAAAAAAAAAAACATT
>NW_027528798.1:6154541-6181898 GCF_008692635.1 Crocuta crocuta
GATGGTTTTAATTTCTTTTTTTTTTTTTTTTTTAATGAAGAACATTAGTGAGAAGATTGATGGTGCTTTCTCGCCATTAAAATGTTTCTATCTTGGACCATTTGAAAAGGCGTGACCTAGGGACAACTTTTTAAAGTTTTCTTTCTTAAACTTCTAAGCTCTTCAGAGGTTAGAGGGAAATTTGCACCAAGGGTTGCCAACTCCAGTGGTGCAGCTGGGGTCAGTGTGCAAGAGTGTTAAGACGTGTGTCAGACAACAGTGAGGTGGGCGCCTGGGTGGCTCAGTCGGTTAAACTTGCGGTTTGNGGTGGTGCAGCTGGGGTCAGTGCGCAAGAGTGTAAGACGTGTGTCAGACAACAGTGAGGTGGGCGCCTGGGTGGCTCAGTCGGTTAAACTTGCGGTTTGTGAATTAGAGCCTTGCGTTGGGCTCTGTGCCGACAGCTCGAGCATGGAGCCTGCTTTAGATTCTATGTCTCCCTTCCTCTGCCCCTCCGCCACTCACGCTCTCTCTCTCTCTCTCTCTCTCTCTCTCTCTGTCTCAAAAATAAACAAATACTAAAAAAAAAAGACGAGAGTGAGTGATGGGGACTTGTCGCAGAGTGACGAGTGCTTGGCACATTGCTTGCACGTGCACGTGTGGGTACGGAGTTGCCAGGTCCTCAGGNAAAAAAAGACGAGAGTGAGTGATGGGGACTGTCGCAGAGTGACGAGTGCTTGGCACATTGCTTGCACGTGCACGTGTGGGTACGGAGTTGCCAGGTCCTCAGGTTTTAACAAATTCCAGACATTTGGAATGTTCATGTGAAATTCTAAACTTTGAACGCTGACTATGAGTTTTTGATGAAGAGAAAATTGGGTGTGTAGGTAGGGTGGCTGACTGTCCCGGTTTGCCCAGGATTAAGGAGTTTTCTGGGATGTGGAACTAAGATTGCAGACCAGGACAAGCTGGTCACCCTACGCGTAGGCCAAAAGGAACACATGTGACACTTGTGGCCTCCACACTCTTGTTTCACCCGGAAACAGTCCATGAGGTAGCCAAGAAGGAACATATGTCCTCCAGATCCCCCTCCCCAACACCCCAGGAGGAAGGTGCATTGTTACTCCCATTTAACAGAGACTCACAAGCCCCTACAACCAGTGGGAGACAGAGAGTTCATGCCTTCCAGGAGCCGGAGAAACGTTTCCTTGGCTCCCCTTGGGGCCTTGGCCTTAGGTGATCAGTAAGATTCAGGCCTCTCCCCGCTACTTCCAGCAGCTTCTCCACGGCTGTAAAATTTCATCTCTGCTTAGAGAGGGCAGGGCCTTCTAGGCAGCCAGGAGATTAAGGGGTTTTTCCCTTCATCCCTCCTCTTTAGGCTGAAAAGCTACATTGATAATTACATTCCATACAGTGAACTTGGACCTGGTCCACTTTTACGAGTGTGGAAACCAAAGGCGCAGAGTAGGGAGGTGACTTGCTCGAAGCACACAGCACACTGGTGATAGACACTAACCTCTGGCGTCTTGCTTGCTGGCTTGGTGCCTGTCTCTCTGTTAGGGAAAGGGAAGGGGACCGACATTTGCTGACTGCCTCCCCGATCCTAGGACCCGTGCTGGGCACTCAGCAGCCCTCCTAATGCCCAACACAATTCTGAGGGAAGGCCTGGAGTCCCAGGCCTGGCGTCCTAGGCCCGTGCCCGTTCCGGGCCACCACCCTGCCAATCCAGGCGTGCCAGGAAGGCGTTTGGAATTGCCAGGCTGTCATTGCACAAAGGGAGGGGTGAACAGCTCAGAATAGAGTGAAATAATAAGGGTCACAAATAGGCTCCCTCTGCACGACGTTCAGCAGGTGTCGTGGCTCTGTGGGTGGGTTTCAGGGAGAGACAGGTCCACCCCCTCATGAAATCGTTCTCTGATGAGATGATGCATGTTAAGTGAACTATAAACTTTTAAGAGCACATTCCAGACCCACTCATAAACATTAGGAATCATTCCCTTTGGGAAAGCTAATATTCTTGAGGCAACAGAGTGTACTACCAGCCCAGAGGGGGGCCCACTGGGATTTCCTCTCACCCAGAAGACTGAATTCTTCTAAGGGAGCCAAAATTAGAGAGAAAGTGAGGTTTGTATTTTATTTGCGGCTTTAGCCGTAACACCTGGATATCTCTGACCCCTTTTAACGAGGTGGCAGACAGCCAGTGTCACATCAAAGTTACAAGCAGAAAGTTGTTGTTGTTGTTAGATCTGAGTTCAAATCCTATCTCTGCCACTTATCTGTTGGGTGCTGTGAGAGACAGCCTACTAAAACACTCTGGATGAGTGTTTCCCTGCTGAGAATGAGCTGGCAAGACCAGATCACAGCGTGATTGTAAGGATTAAAAATGAGATGATACACACTGTACATATGACCCTGTCATCTCACTCCTACATACTGGTCAATGAGAAATGAAAATGTATAGTTGCCCAAAAACCTGTGTATAAATGTCTATGGAAGTTCCACTCTTAATTGCCCAAATGTCCTTCAGCTGATGAATGGATAAACAAACCGTGGTACATCCGTACAATGGAATAGGAGTCCGGTAAGTGAAAAAAGTCAGATGCAAAAAATTACATATTGCAGCATGATCCATTTCCATGACATCCTGGCGAAAGCAGACATATAAGGACAGAGAACATATCAGTCGTTGCTAGGGGCTGTGGCCGGCGGTGCAGATAGGGTTGCTAGGGGCTGGAGATGGGGGCAGAGGATGGCTAGAGAGGGGCAAGAGAGAATTTGGGGGGAGGGATAGAACTGTTCGTATCTTGGGGCGCTGGGGTGGCTCAGTTGATTGAGCATCTGACTTCAGCTCAGGTCCGGATCTTGCAGTTCATGAGTTCGAGTCCCGCATTGGGCTTGCTACTCTCAGGGAGGAGCTTGCTTTGGATCTTCTGTACCCATCTCTTTCTGTCCCTCTCCTGCTTGCACGCAATCTCTCTCTCTCTCTCTGAAAAATAAATAAAACATTAAAAAATGTTTTTAAAAAGAACTGTTCTATATCTTAATTATGATAGTGGCTATATAACTGTATGCATTTGCCAAAAATCACGGAGCTGTCCACTACAAAGAGTAAATTTTACTGCGTGGATGTAAATTATGTCTCATGACACCTGACTTTTAAAAAAATGTGAAAACATGGGGCGCCTGGGTGGCTTAGTCGGTTAAGCGTCCGACTTTCGCTTAGGTCATGATCTCGCGGTTCGTGGGTTCGGGCCCTGCATCGGGCTCTGTGCTGACTGCCAGCTCAGAGCCTGGAGCCTGTTTCAGTCTGTGACTCCCTCTCTCTCTGACCCTCCCCTGCTCACGCTGTCTCTCTCTCTCTCTCCTAGAAATAAATAAAACATTAAAAAAATTAAAAAAAAATAAAATAAATAAAATAAAATAAAATAAAAAAATGTGAAAACAAAGGAAAAGGGCCCGTGTCACATTTCCCCCCAGAAGAAAATACCTATGGACTCCTTTTCACTGACGTGTTAGTAACAACGTGTTCTTCTCTCCAGCATTTTTACTCTTGTGAAAAGAGCCTGTAACTTTTGTAGGAAAAAAAAGGGTGACACAGAGAGTGTCCGTATGTGTGTATTTGTATTTATTTGTATATGTATAAAGAAACTCTGAAAAGATACACAAGAAACTAATAACAGCGGTAACTATGGGGGTGCGGTAGGAACTGGGCAGATGGGGACCCCGTAGGAGGAAGACTTTCAAAAATAACTTTGTGTGTGTGTGTGTGTAATACATTCACATGGTTAAAAAATTATANTTATTATAAGCATTATATAATTTTGAACCATGTGAATGTGTTACACATAAAAACATGAAATTATTTTTAAAAATCAAAAGGTTTACAAGACAGAAATGCTTGCTGCCGAGGCATGACTCTCCCCTGGTGGAATCTGTGAGGGGGTGGCGTTCTGTGCAGCCACATCACATGAGCGTGGCTTCCTCGGCCTTGCCCCACCTACCCTGCCAATAAACCCAAGGCAAGGCTTGGCTCCTGGAGGCGGTGGGCTCCCGTTCTCAGGAAAGAGCAGAATTGTGAAGGAACACCCTCCTTTTCCTCCAGATGTCTCCCCCGTGTGCTTCCCACTGGCAGAAATTCCTTTTAGTCGTTCGCCCTACCACCGGGGTAGCGTTTCACCCACAATTGCTCCCTGAAGGTGTCATTACAGGCTGAAAGCCATACTTTGGTGTCAGCGTCTGATAGCAGACTCAGACTCTTTCCCAGACACGTATTTTGGAAGACAGCAAGCTGACCGCCTGGTTTTTGGGGGTGCAGCCCATTCAGGGCCCCGGGCACCTGCCATAAGGGGCGGTGGAGAGAGCCCCGGTTAAATAGTTCTCAGTCTTGTCTGGGCGGACTCTAGAAAACCCAGAGTGCCGGGGCCCCTGCTGCGTCTCTGACACGAGCTCTGCAGTCAAGTTGACTTTGAACCTCACGTCACCTTCTTCCTTAGCTATGAGCCCCCGGCTAAGTATTCAACCCCTCCGTGCCTCGGTTTCCTCATTTGTGAAATAAGAATACTAATGACACCTGTGTTGATTGCGTCGCTACGGAGGTGAAAGGAGATTATGTGGTGACAGGCACCCGTGAAAGACGCACCTTAGATACTTAGCCCCGGGAGCCCTTCTCAGCCAGGTCGGTCTGGGCCAACGAAAGGCCACACATGCGGGGCAGGGGGAAAGGGTGACAGACTCAGGAGCAGTGATGTGGAACAATACCGAGAATGAAAGCAGGGTGGTGGGGCTGACTCACTGGATGACTCACTTCCTTGCCCAGGGATGTTCTGAGCGTCCACTGAGCCGCTCCTCATAGTCCTCACACCCTCTGTTCCCTTTTTGAGGGGAAGGCCCTGAGCAGATCGCCCTGGACCCACAGAGAATGGGGAGCAGCATTTCAGACCTTCCCCTTCGACCCGGGAGGAAGGAGAGGTCAGCCAGTTAGAAAAATCCCTTTTCACCCTACAAAATAACAGTCCCCAGAGGATGTATTTTGAGAAAGGACAGTTTTTGCCCTGGAATATAGGAGAGAAACCAGACTCATTTTGCCCTTTTCAGGATTATCACAGAGGTATCTGCACCCCATAGAAAGGCAGGAAAACACAGAAAAGTGTAAAGAAGCTGAAAAAGTCACCCATAAGCATGCCATTTAGATTCAGCCATAGGGATGAGTTTGGTATTTTTCCATTCTATTTTTTTCTCTGCATTTTTGTCATTATACAGTCAAGTTTATATTGTTTATATCAGCACTTTTCAAAAGAAATAGGTGAATCACAAATGTGAGCCACGCATGTAATTTTAAATGTTTTGGTATCCCCATTAAAGAAAAATGAATACAAAAGGGTAAAATTGCTTTTAACGTTCTATTGCACACAATAGACCCAAACTATAATCATTTCCTCATATGCTTACTATTAAAATTATTAATGAGGCACTTTACAATCTCTTTAAGTCTTTGAGATCTTTCTTTTTCTACACTAAACTGTATCTCAATTCAGCCGAGGCACATGGAGCTCATATATAGCGCCACTGTATATGATTTCTGCTGCCTTTGTTTTTACTTAAGTTGTATCCTAGGTTATTTTCCTCACATTACAAAATATCTTTCTTTTTTCATAAAATATCTTTTGGCAAAAATAACTTCTAAGAGTTTAAATAACATGTATTTACTATCTAATCCCAAAGATAATGTATTTATTTCAGTTTGCTTTTGTTCTGTCTCTTCACTCAGGGACAACTTGTGTTAGCCATCTGATATAATTACTTTTAGGCTGTTTTCTCGGCAAATATTCAGATGGAGCAAAATTTGGATGCATACAATATGTTCTGTTTTCTTTTATTTATTTATTTATTATCTTAAAAATATGTTCTGTTTTATAACCCCTCTTTTCAGTTAAGGATGCCTTGTGAACGCACCAACAGTAATAATGTCAGTGTCACCTTGGAGCCTCTGCAGAGAACCAGGCATGTTCAAACACCTGCTCTCATCTCTGAGGTGGAGGGCAAGCATTTCCATCCCCAGTTCTCAAAAGTGGAAATGGGGGCTCAGAAAAGTAAAGTGATTTTCGTTATTGCCAAGTTGGGATTTAACCCAGATCTTCTGATTTCATCTCCAAGAGCCTTTCATTTCACCATATGGACTCCTTCTGGAGGAAGGCAGGCAGGGGACCCAAAACATGCCAAAGAAGCAATTTACAAATTAACTTCGGGAGTAGGATTCTCACTAAATTGAACTGTCTCTACCCATAGTTTTGTCTAATAAGCTCCAGAATCACCCAGGTAAACCGTCTTCCCCTTGCACACATATGCCCACAGCACTGCCACCTTCCTGTGGGACCTCCTTCCCCCTCCGGATTTTCCTTCTCTGTAGCTTCTAAGACAGGATCCTGAGAGTCTCCTAAGTCTGTTTCTCATCCTCGGCACTACTGACGTGAGACGCTGCTCTGTCCCCTAGATGCCAGTGGCACTGCCACCACCACTGCACATAATTTGTAACCATCAAAATTATGTGCAGACGTTGCCAAATGTCCTTGAGGGGTGGGGAAGTGTGGCTAATGCCCCTGCTTGAGAACCATTGCTCTAAGTATTAACAGATGGACGAGTCTTTCCTAAACCAGTCATTTGATGTAACCCAGAGTACAGGTAAGGCAGCGACTTCCCATACGGCCTGCCATCCTCTCAAAGAAATGAATCTTTTCTCTACACGAGTGGGTCTTCAGTATTTGCATCTAATAAGCACTGAACCAATGTGTGCCCAGGGAAGAGTACTGGTGATATTTTGTTGTGTTGTACCTTCTATTAGGCTTTTCAGGACGAGTTAAATGCACCTGATACATGGCCCAGATGAGAGTGCCTTTTACAAGTCCTTTTCTCCTGGAGTTCTATGCCTTTCTGATTCTGATATTCAGTCTGTTATTTTTTATGCCAGGGAGAGTGATGTGCAACCTTAGCATTTACGTTTGTGACTATCATATTACATTTGGATTGTGCACATATGTCTGATGCTAGACTGACAAATATTTCCACGAGGCAAAGGAAACACTTTTTAACATTAGCTGTTTCTCTAATTTGGGGCATTTAGATTGTTTCCAAATCTTCTCATTTTAAATAACACCGTAGTGAACATCTTTGGGCCTATATATCTCTGCTTTACATTTTTTTAGTAAAAAAAAATCAAGACCCAAGGTATGAAGTCCAAAAGAACAAATCCCTTCGTATTGAGCATCTAGACTCCTCTTGTTAAGTTTTATATCTGGAAAATCCTTCTCTGTTTCAGAAAACAAATATCTGACATTAACTGAACTAATAAAATTCCATTAAGTTCAACGCAGTTGGTCTCCATCTTTTTTTTTTTTTTTACAAATAGTTTATTGTCAAATTAGTTTCCACATAACACTCAGTGCTCATCCCCACAAGTGCTCTCCTCCATGCCCATCCCCCCCTCTCCCCCACCCCCATCAGCCCTCAGTTTGTTCTCAGCATTCAAGAGTCTCTCATGGTTTGCCTCCCTCCATCTCCCCCACTATTTTTCCCCTTCTCCCCCACAGTCCTCCGTTAAGTTCCTTTTAATCCTCCTATATGTGCAAACATATGATATTTGTCCTTCTCTGCCTGACTTGTTTCGCTCAGCCTAACACCCTCAAGGTCCATCCATGTTGCTACACATGGCCAGATTTCATTGTTTCTCATTGCCGTGTAGTATTCCATGGTATAGATAAACCACATCTTCTTGATCCATTCATTTGTTGATGGACACTTAGGCTCTTTCCATGTTTTAGCTATTGTGGAGAGTGCTGCTATGAACATTGGGGTACATGTGTCCCTATGCCTCAGCATTTCTGTATCCCTTGGGTAAATTCCTAGCAGTGCTATTGCTGGGTCACAGGGGAGTTCTAGTGTTAGTTTCCTGAGGAACCTCCACACTGTTTTCCAGAGGGGCTGTACCAGTTTACATTCCCACCAACAGTGTAGGAGGGTGCCCATTTTTCCACATCCTTGCCAGCATCTAGAGTTCTCAGTTGGTCTCCATCTTTGTGTAACTGGAGTAGTGTTTCTGTAGAGAAACTTGTTGTCTGTCACTTTAACTCTTTGAGGCTTAATTTCCTTGTACATGAATTGGGAGTAATAACAGCACAAGCTCCGGAGAGTTTCTCATGGATTAAGTGAGATAACGCATGCAAAGTTCTTGGCACCTAGAAAGAAACAATACAAAAGGTAAAGTATAGTAAAAATGTTCATGATAGAGTCTAGGTGGTAGGTATATGAGCACTCCCTATGAAATCCTTTCATCTTGTATATATGGTTGAAAAGCTTCTAAACTAAAATGGTAGAAAAAGACAATTTCACAAATAGATGTAATGTTAGTTGATATCACAGTTATTTACTGAAGAGAGAATGGGGCAAATCTCAGAGAACGCCAGTCCAACATAAACACATTAAACTGAGCTTGAAATGCGGAATATGTTCCTGGGGTACTACATCAAGTGTAGTTAGCTCTTCCCTGAGTATAGAAAAATATGACCAGAATTTGAGTGAGTGCTGGAAAGGACTGTTGGTTTTTATTTTACCATCTGGTCTCAGAATATAAACCACAGCGTGGGGATAGCATATGCTATAGAAGTGATATTTTTTTAAGTTTAAGAGATTAAAATATATATAGTTTGTTTGCAAAGTCACTTTGAAACATTTAAAAAAACATCTGTTTGGGAGTCAAACACTTCTGGATTACAATCTTTTGTCAACTGCTTAGTAGTTGTGTGACGTTTAGGTTAGTTACCTCTCCGGGGGCCTCAGTGTCTTCACCTATGAAACGGGGATGATGATAGAACATTCCTCACAGAGAGGCATATGAAAGTGCTAACGTGGGGCTCGGCACAGAGTGAGGTAATACCCAGTGAGGTTTCCTTCTTTCTAAGGGGCAACTCTGTTTGTTTCACCAGTGAATTATTCAAATTGCACCTTTGCTGTGGCGCCTGGGTGGCTCAGGCACTTAAGTGGCTGACTTCAGCTCAGGTCATGATCTCGTGGTTTGTGAGTTCGAGCCCCATATCCGGCTCTGTGCTGACAGCTCAGAGCCTGGAGCCTGCTTCGGGTTCTGTATCTCCCTCTCCCTCTCTGCCCCTCCCCTGCTTGCACTCTGTCTTCCTCAAAAATAAATAAACATTAAAAAAAAAAGCAAAATGCAGCTTTGCTAATACAACCAAAGGTGGTTTTTCTGTTGGGAAGGTCACGCAGGGCCAGGATCCTGAACAGCCCACAGGCTGATGTTGAAAAACTCAGCATATTGTTGTTCCAATTTCCTCCTATTCAGAGCCCCTGCACGTGGTGACTGGCTTTATGATTCACTGAGATCCCTCCCAGAAATTTCACTTTGACCTTAAATGTGTGAAAATTCCATTCCTGGCAAGCGAAGCACATTGCTTTGGGGATGAGAGCTGAACTTATTTTGTGTTTTGGATCCTCTGCTATTGGTTCATATCACAGGACCCAAATATGTGCCATCATCATCCGCAGGCTACGGGCTCACGGTGACATATTATGAAATGCCGTGCGCATGTGTTTCCTGATATCTCAGAATACACCCCTCTTCTCATCCTTCACCACGGGCAATGCAAAACATCCCAAATCACACTTGCTATATTCTTTCTACAACAAGCATGGCCGTGACCAGCATCACCATCCTGTCGGCATAGGAGAGACGGAGGGGTGGGCTGAGTGACCTGGAACCACAAGACTTGGCCCTGACTCACCTCCTGAGGTGAATGCTCTTGTGTAGGGCACAGCCTTGTAGATTCTGGGAACAGCATGAGTTTGGAGTTAGGTAGAGTCAGCTTCGAATCTAGGCCCAGACATTTACCAGTGACCCTGAGCCAATTATTTACCTCCTCTGAGCCTTCCTTTTCTCATTTGATTATAAAGTCAATTTCATACAATTGTTTGAAAGGTTGAATGCGATAGAATATTTAAAAACTGTTTGTGTGTTTGAATAAACATAAAAAAAAAAAATGCCTGGTGGGGCCCTGGGTGGCTTGGTCAGTTGAGCGTCCGACTTCAGCTCAGGTCATGATCTCACAGTTCGTGAGTTCAAGCCCCACACTGGGCTCTGTGCTGACAGCTTAGAGCCTGGAGCTTGCTTCGGATTCTGGGTCTCCCTCTTGCTCTGCCCGTCCCCCACTCATGCTCTGTCTCTCAAAAAATGAATAAACATTAAAAAAAAAAAAAAGAAAAAAAAAAAGAAAATGCCTGGAAAGGCACACTGAACTATTAAACGTCATTAGAATTTAGGGGCAGAATTACAAGGCTCCTTTTTTGTTGTTGTTTCTTTAAATACTTCTGTTTTGTTTAAACTTGTTTATTACTTTATTACATTTATTTTTCCTTTTTTATTTAAAAATTTTTATTATTTTTTTAATGTTTCTTCATTTTTGAGAGACAGAGTATGAGCAGGGGAGGGGAAGAGAGTGGTGGAGACACAAATTCTGAAGCAGGCTCCAGCCTCTGAGCTGTCCACACAGAGCCTGACACGGGGCTCGAACCCCAGAACCCCGAGATCATGACCCAAGTCGAAGTCAGATGCTTAAGTGACTAAGCCACCCAGGTGCCCCAATTTTATTATTATGCTTTAAAGATTTTGTTTTTAGGTAATCTCTACACCCAATGCAGGGCTTGAACTTACAACCCCGAGATCAAGAGTTACATGCTACACTGACTGAGCCAGCCAGGTGCCCCAGTTTTTTTTTAAGATAATTTTATTTTTTTAATTACTTTTTTTAAGTAAGCTCTACATTCAACGTGGGACTTGAACTCACAATGCCAAGATCAAGAGTTGCATGCTTTACTGACTGAGTAACAGGTGCCCCTGTTAATATTTTATTACTTTTTAAATAATAATATTATTTGGGAATTATTTAAGATTTACCAAATACANTACATATTATATATTTTTATATATTATAATATATTATATTATATTATATTATATTAATAATATATTCTTTTGTTGTTCCTGAATGTAAGGGAAAGAGGAGATTAAGAGATTTGAGAATGACCGCCATAAATATCTGTGTAATTTTGAGCCAGATACTTCCCCTTTTTGGGCCTTAGTTTCCTCATCTATAAAATAAACGGGGAGGGTAAGTGATTACTAAGCGCCCTCTCTCACAGTACAGGCCCACTGTTTTCTAGATGAGAAAAAAAAATGAAGAAGTTAAAGTAAACACAATTCTCAAAATATTAAAATAGATGTCTTAGCTCCAAGGAGTCCCTTTTGGCCTCATTAAAGAAAGGAACGTTTAAAGACCTGATTACATCTTCCAGCGGGGGACTCCCAACTACCATGGCCACTGGGGAGGGAGATAGTTGGTAATCTAACAAGTATCTTCCGTTTCTCTCTACTAGGATTATTTGTAGTGTAATAGAGTAGAACAGAGGGAGGTTTTGTCCAAATTCTTGGACAAATCAGAAATTTCTCACTTTGCTTTATTACTTATGACTTTCCGATCTCTGATGAAGAAGACAGACGGGACCTGTAACTGGTCTCCATTTCTTTACCGGTTTAGTCTTAAGTTCATGGCAGCCTGTCCAAGCTGTGCCAGTTGAGTGAGCTTTAGATAGTAGGCACTGACATGGATAATTATACATCAAAATCCAGCTTACCTTACCTCTCCTAGAGAAACCTGACATCTCTGCCCTTGAACATCTTACTTCCTTTGCCCCTAACCATTGACATGGACTTATTCATTCAGAACTGTGCCCTTGGCAGGCAAGTTCTGTCTGTGTTTGGCTAACAGAGCAGGCAATATCACATCCTCAGGGAAGCATCCCTTATCTACCCCTTAAAGATTAGATCAGGCTCCTGGTAAAGACTTTCAAAGCTTCCTGCATGTCCCCAGCACAGTAGTCAGCACATTTATTATCATTTAAATAACTTGTTATGATTTGACTAATGTCTTTCTTTCCTTGTGGTTCTCAGGGTGGCAGTTTTGTCCCTCAGGGGACATTTGGCAATATCTGAAGGCATTTTTGGTTATTACAATAGAGGGTGGGTTCTGCTGGTATTTAGTAAGTAGAGGCCACGGATGCTATTAAACATCCTAAGGTATACAGAACAACTCCCACAACAAAGAATTACCAATCAGAATGTCCACAGTGTTGAGAAGCCTGCCGTGGTTCACCACTGACCCTAGGCCTCACACACGATTGGCCACAGCAAAGGTATTCAGTGAATAGTTGATGCCTGACACTTGTCTAGTCTGTCCTCTAGGGCTGGGGTGGCATTCAATTGAACTTTGTTTCCCAGTGGCTGAACCCAGGGTTTAATATGTAGTAATGAAGGAATGAATGAATGAATGAATGAATGAACTAATCCAAACATCTATCCATCCATTTACCCATTCCCAAATGACCCAAATGAGCCCTCATGCAAAGAACACTCCAGTAGTGGTCTTCTGACATCTGCTTTGGTTTCACTACTACCCAGCTATGTGATCTTATGAATTTGGCATATATTTGTTTTAGACCAGCATTGTCTGGTAGAACTGATGTAATTATGGAAATTGTACATATCTGTGCAGTCCAATACCGTATCCCCTAGCCAAATGTGGCTACTGAACTTTTGAAATGTGGTTAGTGCTATTTTACTTAATTTAAATTTCAATAGCCACAAGGTGCCTGGTAGCTACTGTACTGGACAGCATAGTTCTCCACATTCTAGATTTTTTAAAAATTTTTTTTTAATGTTTTATTTATTTCCAGGAGAGAGAGAGAGAGACAGCGTGAGCAGGGGAGGGTCAGAAAGAGAGGGAGTCACAGACTCTGAAACAGGCTCCAGGCTCTGAGCTGGCAGTCAGCACAGAGCCCGACGCGGGGCTCGAACCCACGAACCGCGAGATCATGACCTAAGTGAAAGTCGGACGCTTAACCGACTAAGCCACCCAGGCGCCCCTCCACATTCTAGATTTTTATACTCAGTATCATATCACATATCATTCATTTTGTACCCACCTAACAATAGCATTGCTAGATGGATTTTTATATAAATATATTTTTATAGGTTTCTGCAACTTGTCACTCTGTTTTTCACCTCTGTTCACTTAGATATAGCTCATTCCTTTTATCTACTGCTTAGTGCTTCATGGTATGATTATTTTATGTTTTATTAGCCATTTTGCTACTAATTTTTTTTCCTATTACAAACAGTGCTGCAATGAACATCTTTGAATGTCTCCTTAGGCCTCTCCTTGGAAGCCCTCAGCAGTGGAATTGCTGGGCCATAGTATATGCATAAGTGTAATTTTATTACTTCCTGCCAAAATTATGCACCAGTTTTTCACCTGTAAAATAAGAGGGATTTGGTGATTTCTAAGGTTTTTCTCCCCCAGCTCTAAAGCCCAGTCATTCTGAGCCAATAGAGGTGAGAGGCAGACTTGAAACTTTTGGCAGTGACCTAGTATATGCTGTGCTCAGTCAGATGCAGCGGAAACAGATAATGTCCAGGGTCATATGTTCCCAGTTGTTCCCTCTCTGGGTCCCTGGGAAGAGAAAGCTCCATAAAACACCAGATCAAATGTTCTTTTAATCCCTTAAGTAATGAAGTGGATAAAAGTTTCTGACAGTGGAAAACTCCGATTATTCAATTACATTAAAATAAATCTGTCACTAGACTTGGAAACTCAAGCTTTGCTTGCTCAGATAGCTACAAAAGTAAAAAGGTTTCCATGCTACGCACAATTTTTCTAACTTCCCCCACGTGATTGTGATTTAGAGTCATTTTACCCACTCACACCTGCTGTTACCCAACTGTTAATATCAGTGCAATGAATGATAAAACATTGTAAGAGGAACTCAATCTAATCTTAGCAAATACCTCATTTCTACCAATTTTGAATGTGTCCATTGTCTCTGAGCAGTAACCACAATTCAGGATATCAGGATACACACATACAGGAACTTATATATTCTGTTTCTTTGAAATTAAAGAAACAATACCACTGACATCTTGTCCATGACTCATGTCTGCATGATTCCAAGCTCATGAGAGGGATTTAAATCGCTTATCTGAGTGGGGGACATTTTTAGGACAATATGGACTTTTCCATCACCTATTAAGTTATAAATACTATTAACATACTAGGTGTATATTAATAAGAATATATGTAAAAATGCATAAGGTAGCTAGTGTTGATTCTAAACTGACACTGACTGCTCCCAATATTAGGATAAAGTTTACTAAAAACAAAACTTTAGAAAAAAAATGATTTGGTGGTTTCCCTCCTGTTGTGGATCTGCTTATTACAAAAACTTTGGAAATTAGAGAAAAGCAGAAGGAAGAATAAAAGGATGATCTTTATTCTTTTTCCTTCCCATTTTTCTTTAGAAATTCTTTTATAGCTGGAGATGTTTTTAAAATACAGAAAAATACCAAGAATAACAACAACAACTCACCTATATTCTCACCATTAAGTCAGAAACAACCATTTCTTGGGACGCCTGAGTGGCTCCGTCGCTTAAGCATCTAACTCTTGATTTCGACTCAGGTCAAGATCTCATGGTACGTGAGTTTGACCCTGCGTTAGGCTCTGCGCTGACAGCTTGGAGCCTGCTTTGGATTCTCTACCTTTCTCTCTGCCCCTCCCCCCACCTCTCAAAAATAAATAAACGTTAAAAAAAGTTAAAGGAGCACCTGAGTGGCTCAGCCGGTTAAGTATCTGACTTTGCCTCAGGTCATGATCTCTCACTTGGTGAGTTCAATGCCCTTGTCCGGCTCTGAGCTGACCACGTGGAACCTGGAGCCTGCTTTGAATTCTATATTTCCCCTTTCTCTCTGCTCCTCCCCTGCTTATGCTCTCTCTCTCTCTCACACTCTTTCTCTCTCAAAAATAAAGACATTAAAAATATTAATTAAAAAATTAAAGGGGCACCTGGGTGGCTTAGTCGGTTGAGCGTCCGACTTTCGTTTAGGTNAGAAATAACCATTTCTTCCAAATGTCCTTGGGCGTTTTGTATGACTAATGCCATAAACCAAGGCAAAGACAAACATTGACAGGGAGGAGATATTCGCAACACATATAAACAACAACGGATTTGTAGCCAGAATATATGAAGGACTAATAAAAGATATAAACAACCTAAATGAAAAAAGTGGCCAAAGGAAATAAACAGAAGAGGAACTTGAAGGAGCCATAAATATCTGAAAAGGTGTTCAAACTTGCCAGTAGTAGGGAAGCAAATCCAAACAATGTTATACATATACGTAGTAACAGCATAAACACGAACATGGGATGATATACTTCAACTTTAAGACAGTGGTTACTATGGGGAGGGAGAAAAGAAAAAAGGATAGATAATGAGACTTCAGTGTTATGTGTAATGTCTTAAGTCTTTCTAAAAACATATGAACAAATATAGGGAAATGTTGAATTTGTTATCTGGGTGATGGATATATAGGATCTATTTCCTGTATATTTGAAATATTTCCTAGTTTGAGATGAACAATGAAAAAAATTCATTTGGGGCTGATTTATATGAATATAAAACTTTGCAAGACACCACTTTACAAAATTACTTTCTTCAATTTCAAGTACTGTGTTTATTTCATTTATTGATTTTGTGCTTTGATCAAGACTGCCTGGAATAGTTTGCATATTATAAACCTAAGAGCTGTTGGTCATTGTGGTTTAATTATCCTCTAGGGTCTAGAGTCTAGGCTTTTAGGCTTTGCTTAATAGATGTTGACTTCTTCCTTTAAAACAAACAAACAAACAAACAAACTGGGCATGGATTTAGATGAAGGTACATTAATATCTTGGTGTATCGGTTAGAACTCAGTAAGGCCACAAGTGACAGAAAACCATCTCAAGCATGCTTAGCATAGAATGGTATTTGGTCATGTAACTAAAGCATTCTTGGTTGCAAAGGAGCTGTTCATGCTTCAGGTACCAGTGGATCCAGGGTCTTCAATGATTCCTACTTTCTAGTTTTTCAGTATTATAAGTAATGTTGCAATAAGCATGTCATTGCCTCCTTACACACACACACACACACACACACACACACCTCTAGATAGAGGTTCTCAAATCTAGAAGTGGAATCGCCAGGCCGAGTATAGACACTTTCAATTTCACCAGATATTGCCAAATTTCTACCCCAAACGAGGGTTTTTTATTTTGTCACTTTATACTTCCATAAGCACCAGCAGTGTATGAAACTTCTTGTTTCCTTTCCTTTTGTCCTTATTACACTTAGAATTATTTTAATAAAGTTTATTTTTGAGAGGCAGAGCATGAATGGCGGGGGGAGGGCGAGGGCAGAGAGAGAGGGAGATAGAATCTGAAGCAGACTCCAGCTCCAAGCTGTCAGCATATAGCCCGACGGGGTGCTTGAACCTACAAACTGAGAGATCATGACCTGAGCTGAAGTTGGACACTTAGCCAACTGAGCCACTTAGGCACACCTTTACTTAGAATTTTAAGATCTTAAAATTTTTCTACTCTTTAGCCAAGTGATCAAGGTCATCAACAGTCATAAATTACCTTGAGAGTATGTGTCCTTGATATGATGTGATAAAAATGGCACTTTAACTCTGTGGTGTTCCTCCCAAAATCCCGTTGCCCCAGTCTTGGAACAAGAAAAACATCAATCAGACAAATGTAGTAGAGGGGTGCCGTACAATGCACCTATCCAGGAGTCCTCAAAACTGTCAGGGTCATCAAAACCAAGGACAATCTGAAAAACTGTCACTCCTCCGAAAAAGTCCAAGAGGAGCCTAAGGAGCATATATGGTGACTAAATGTAAAGTGGTATCCTGAATAGGATCTTGGAATACAGAAAGGACATTAGGTAAACTAAGGAAATCTGGATAAACTATGGACTTATAACAATGATGTGTCAATATTTGTACATTAATTGTAATAAAAGTACTACATTAACATAAGATGTTAATATTCACAGAACTTGGGCAGGAGATATATGGAACTCTGTATTATTTTCTCAAGTTTTCTGTATATCTGAAACTGTTCTAAAAGATAAGGTCTATTCCATTTGGTTCTACTCATAAAGGTACCTCCTTGTTTTAATTTTTATTACCCCAATTACTGGTGAGGTTGAGTATTTTCTCATGTTTATTAACCATCTAGAATTCTCTTTGATGAATTTTTTTTTAAATTTCTTTTTAATGTTTTATTTATTTCTAGGAAAGAGAGAGAGACAGCGTGAGCAGGGGAGGGTCAGAGAGAGAGGGAGACACAGACTCAGAAACAGGCTCCAGGCTCTGAGCTGGCAGTCAGCACAGAGCCCGACACAGGGCTCGAACCACGAACCGCAAGGTCATGACCTAAGCGAAAGTCGGACGCTTAACCGACTAAGCCACCCAGGCGCCCCTGATGAATTTTTTTAATGTTTATTTTTGAGAGAAAGAGAGGGAAAGACAGCACTAGCAGGAGAGGAACAGAGAGAGAGGGAGACACAGAATCTGAAGCAGGCTCCCCACACGGGTCTGGAACCAACCAACTGTGAGATCATGGCCTGAGCTGAAGTTGGATGCTTAACCGACTGAGCTGCCCAGGCGCCCCTCTTTGATGAACTTCTTGTTCACCTTTGCCTACTCTAAAAATTGGGGGGGGGTTTTGAAAAACTGGTTTGTCAGAATTTATGTGTATTCAGTGTATCAATTGTTTACTGGGTAATCTATTAATCTTTTTGTTGTGTTGAGTTGTAAACATCTTCAGTTTGTAGGCATTTTTTGATACTTTCTATAGTATATTATGATATGATATTAATATAGCCTAGTAGATGTTTTTAAATTTTAATGTACTTAACTGCTCTTTACTCTTTGTATTTTTGAGTTTTGTTTAGAAAATCTTCCCCTAGTCTGATGTCATAAAACTATTCTATGTTTTCATTTAATTTTACACGTTGCTTTTTAGCTTTAAAATTTTTAATCCAGTCAGGGGGGCCTGGGTGGCTCAGTTGTTAGACTTAGGCTCAGGCCATGATCTCACCATTCGTGGGTTGGAGCCCCACATTGGGCTCTGTGCTGACAGCTTGGAGCCTGGAGCCTGCTTTGGATTCTGTGTCCTTCCCCCACAACCAAACTGTCTCCCCCTCCCCCACTCATGCGGTCTCTCCCTTTCTCCCAAAAATAAATAAACATTAAAGATGTTTTAATCCAGTCTGATTTATTTTTATCTGGTATAAGGTAAGGAACTCATTTATTTTACTTTTATTTGTAAGTACTAATTATTCTAGTACTACTTACTACATTTTTCAATTTTTCCCACTGATTTATAATGGAATTTCTGTTTTTATTTATTTATCTATTTATTTATTAATGTTTGTTTTTGAGGGAGATAGAGACAGATTGTGATCTGGAGAAGGGCAGAAAGAGGGAGAGACATAGATTCTGAAGCAGGCTCCAGGCTCCGTAGAGCCCTGTGTGGGCCTCAAACTCACAAATTGTGAGATCATGACCTGAGCTGAGGTTGGAGGCTTAACCGGCTGAGCCACCCAGGCACCCAATGACGTTTCTGTTTTATGCCCTAGGTCTTTAATCTGTTCCTTTAATCTATTTGTCTGTTTCTAAACAAAAGTTGGATTGTTTTTAAAAATATGGCTTTATGATACATTTTTCTTAACTGATCTGGTAGGTCAGGTCAGATCTTGTAGGTCCTCCTTACTTTTTTCCTTAAAATTATCTTGGCTGCTTTTGGGCTATTTGTTCTTTCATATGAAATTTATAATCAGTTTATGAAGACTAGTAAAATGTTCTCTTGGAATTTTGGTTGGTATTACAATGTGAGTTCTGGCTTAAAAAAAATTTTTTTTAATGTGTATTTATTTTTCAGAGATAGAGACAGAGCTTGAGCAGGGGAGGGGCAGAGAGAGAGGGAAACACAAAACCCTAAGTGGGCTCCAGGCTCTGAGCTGTCAGCACTGAGCCCCACGAACCAGCAGATCATGACCTGAGCCGAAGTCAGATGCTTAATCAACTGAACCACCCGCCCCCATATGCTCCTGTTTTTGCACTTATGATCATACTACAGAGACATTTTTTGTATTTAAAAAAATTACTTATTTTATTTATTTAAGTTCTTTTTATTTGAGAGAGAGAATGAACAAGAGAGGTGGAGAGGGGGTGGGGATAGATGATCCGAAGAGAGTTCTGTGCTGACAACAGAGAGCCCTATGAGGGGCTCGAACTCAGGAACCACGAGATCATGACCTGAATCGAAGTCATCTGCATAACCAACTGAGCCACCCAGAAGCCCCTATTCATTTTTTTAAAGTTTATTTATTTTGGGGCGCCTGGCTGCCTCAGTCAGTTAAGTGTCTGACTTTGGCTCAGGTCATGATATCAGTTTGTGAGTTAGAGCCTTGCACCGGGCACTGTGCTGACAGCTCAGAGCCTGGAGCCTGCTTCGGATTCTGTATCTCCCTCTCTCTTCATCCTTCCCCCGCTCATGCTGTGTCTTTTCTCTCTCAAAAAAAAATACACATTAAAAATTTTTTTAAATAAAGTTTATTTATATTTAGAGAGTGCACATGCATGTAAGCAGTGGGGAGGGGCAGAGAGCAAGAAGGAGTAAGACAATTCCAAGCAGGTTTCTCACTGTCAGCTCAGTGCCCAATGCAGGGCTCGATCCCACGAACCACAGATCATGCATGACGAGCTGAAAACAGGAGTCAGTCGCTCAACCAGCTGAGCCACCCAGGCACCGCCTTCCCCCCCCTCCCCCCCCCAGTTATTTATTTTAAAGTTTAGGTCCTTTACGTCTCCATATAAGAATAAACTACCGAAAAAGAATAAAAGTGCATAGAATACATATCACTTCCCTCTTGAGCCGTAAAAGACATTTTAGACCTTTAGTTCTTTTATCTCACCTTTTGAAGGTTGATTTTAGTATTTGTTTCTGTAAGATAATTATTTGATGATTGGTTTGATTGAATGCTGTCATTGCATTACTCTTTTTTTTTAATGTTTTATTTACTTCTGAGAGAGAGAGGGAAACAGTGTGAGCAGGGGAGGGTCAGAGAGAGAGGGAGACACAGAATCTGAAGCCGGCTCCAGGCTCTGAAATGTCAGCACAGAGCCCTATGCGGGGCTCGAACCCACGAACCGCGAGATCATGACCTGAGCCAAAGTCGGACACTTAACGGACTGAGCCACCCAGGCGACCCTGCATTACATTCTTATATTTAGGATTGCATTGATGCTGTCTGATCTTTGTGAAAAACTCAGTTTTTGTTTTTTTTTTAAAAATGTTTTATTTATTTCTAGGAGAGAGAGAGAGAGAGAGAGAGACAGCGTGAGCAGGGGAGGGTCAGAGAGAGAGGGAGTCACAGACTGAAACAGGCTCCAGGCTCTGAGCTGGCAGTCAGCACAGAGCCCGACGCGGGGCTCGAACCCACGAACCGCGAGATCATGACCTAAGCGAAAGTCGGACGCTTAACCGACTAAGCCACCCAGGTGCCCCAAAACTCAGTTTTTTTAAAGCCTGAACTTTTCAACACTCCATCAATGACACTAACAATTACCAGTAACATTTGTGTTAGTTACACTATTACACTTTACAAAGCAATGTCTCCCAACTTAGCTCATTGTCTACCTATGATGCCTCTGTGAATGACACAGGTACTATTATAAAGCCCTTTTGCCAAGGAGGACACTGAGGTTTCAGAGTGATTAAGAGATTTATGCATTTTATAAGTGGCAGAGTGGAAATTCAGAATGAAATACTCTCCTTTTTCCACTTGGCACTAATACTTTTTGAGCTCTACCAAATCAGATAATGCCAGCTTTTTATCAGTTTAGATAGAAAAATAACTAATGTGCCAAATTTTCTCAAAGTTTTCTCTGATGTGTTTTTCTTAAATGGGTACCTCATGCTTGTCTGTACTAGATGCTGGAATAGGATGGTATCTGATGTAGCATGGAGTTGTATGTTTTGTGATTTTAAGTTTCCCTACCAGCGTTTCTGCACTATTCTGCATAGAGCTCAGATTCCCAGGTGTTGGGCCATAGGAATATATTTTAAAATCATTGCGCTGTGCTGAGTAAGCCCTCGACCCTGCAAACCAAACACATTTTAGGTCCCAAAATAAGGCTAAATAGAGCCACTATGGCCTTGCTTCACTCTCTTACATTACATCCACCATTTCTCCTTCCTCCTCAACAAAGTAAAACTTACTAAGGGGTATATACAAAGGAAATAATTAAGAAAAGACTATAAGCACACTATAGCTACAAGGATGTTCATCTCAGTGGTATTTACATATTTACAAAGGTTTTCAAAAAAGGAAATAAATGCCAAAGTAGGGGACTAAGAAGATATATTCTATAATGGAATACTCCTCTGGCATCACATATTATTAAGAATATTTAGGGGCGCCTGGGTGGCTTAGTCGGTTGAGCGTCCGACTTTCGCTTAGGTCATGATCTCGCAGTTTGTGGGTTCGAGCCCCGCGTCGGGCTCTGTGCTGACTGCCAGCTCAGAGCCTGGAGCCTGTTTCAGTCTGTGACTCCCTCTCTCTCTGACCCTCCCCTGCTCACGCTGTCTCTCTCTCTCCTAGAAATAAATAAAACATTAAAAAAAAAATTAAAAAAAAAAAAAGAATATTTACTGATGTGTATTGATGTTTACGTTACATCAGGAATAAAGGATAATAGCATACATAGTGTAGCCAGTTTTCGTATATGTAAAGTAAATACACACTTGAAAAATTCCAAAGATACATGCTAAATGATCTTTTCTATGTGGTAGTTTATGAGTTTTTTAATAATTCTTTTTTAAATTAAGTTTATTTATTTAATCTCTACAATGAACGTGGGGCTCAAACTTGCAACCCCAAGATCAAGAGTCACGTGTTCTTCTGACTCGGCCAGCCGGGTACTCTGAGGTTTTGAATCATTCTTATTTATTACCTTCTTATTTCTACTTTCAGCTATTATTTTTAGTTTTTACAACGAACACATATTGCTTTTGCAGTATAAAATCCACACATAAATTATGTTTATTAAAAAAGAAAACCCACTCAAGCTTTTTAAAAAAATCTTTTTAGGGGCGCCTGGGTGGCTTAGTCAGTTAAGCGTCCAACTTTCGCTTAGGTCATGATCACGCGGTTCGTGGGTTCGAGCCCCGCGTCGGGCTTTGTGCTGACTGCCAGCTCAGAGCCTGGAGCCTATTTCAGAGTCTGTATCTCCCTCTCTCTCTGACCCTCCCCTGCTCACGCTGTCTCTCTCTCTCTCTCTCTCTCTCTCTCCTAGAAATAAATAAAAATAAAAAAAATAAATTTTTTTTATGTTTATTTTTGAGAGACAAAGACAGAGCATGAGAGGGGGAGAGTCAGAGAGAGAGGGAGACACAGAATCCAAAGCAGGCTCTAGGCTCTGAGCTGTAGCACAGAGTCTGATGCAGGGCTCGAACCCACGAACCGAGAAATCATGACCTGAGCCGATGTTGGATGCTCAACCTACTGAGCCACCCAGGCACCCCCCGACTCAGGCTTTTAAAAACATTGATAAACACGTTAGTTGCTGTGCTCTGGCAACTTAGCAAAGGAAGAGGAAATGGCTTGCATCGAATTTAATTTAAACATAAGAATTTCCTGAAGGTAAGACCTTAACTGATTAAAAATCAGCTAAAAGGGAAGGGGCCTAGGTGAAATAGGTGAAGGGAGGTGGTCAGGTACTGATTCCTGCAGTGAGCTGAATATACAGGGGTGGAAAGGATTTAAGGGTAGAAAATAAAAGGCTTTCTGAAGCTGGCTTCCTAGGATGCAAATTGCCTTGTTAATGACTCTGAGATGCAGTCAGTTAGCAAGCATGCACTGAGGACAGAGTTGTGAAGAGAAAAAAGAAATAGAAATTCAGATTTCAATTATTCATTCACTTATTCATTCATTCATTGCTCAACCATTCTTGATGTTCACTACAAATCCAGCACTGTACTGAGTGTCTTTACTAGTTTACAATTTAGTTGGAGTGATAAAAGATGAGGTTATGAAATCATTTGGGAAGCACTGGAAATGAGAAGGAAAAAACAGGTGACTTCATTCAATCAAAGAAGAGATAAGAATAGTTGAGATTAGTGAGAAGAGGCTTCCTGAAGATTGGGATTTAAAAGTTTAAGAAAATTTCATGGGGCACTTGCATGGCTCAGTTGGTTAAGTACCCAACTCTTGGTTTCAGCTCAGGTCATGATCTCATAGTTTGTGGATTTAAACCCTGCATCATGCTTTGTGCTGATAGTACAGAGCCTGCTTGGGAGTCTCTCTTTCCTTCTCTCTCTGCCTGCACTCTCTCTCTCTCAAAATAAATAAGTAAACTTTTTAAAAAGTTAAAAATAAAAATTTAAGAGTTTCAGGGATGAGATAATGAATGTGAAGAGCTTTTAACTAATAACCTGATATCTCACATGTACCTATTGTCATTTTGTTTATGAGATGTACCTCTGCTTCTTCAAAATTTGACATTTAAAAAGTGTCCTTATTTTCCAGAAAATATTTAGCTCTTCTCCATTAAGAAATGATAAGTGAAAACAAAATAGAAAGAATATCAGAATTACAGAATTTCAGAGAATGAGGTTACCTTTTGCTATGATGTAGTCTGTAGGAATACTGTAATTGTCTCCCCATCTGTTCTCCTCTTCTTCCTTGCCAACTGACTCCCAATTGTGTGCATAGCATCAATGGACTCATCTAAACTAAAAAAGCCCACACACTTCCTAGCCTTTCAGTAGGGGTCACCATGTGACATAGTCCTGGCCAATGAGATGTAAATAGAAGCCATCATGCGGGTCTTCCAGGGACCAGAGTTGACCCTTTTGCCCTTTACCCTGCTTTCTTCCTCTCACCTAGAATGCAGACAGATGCTTGGAGATGATATTTTGTTTTTTTATTTTACTGTATTTTTGTTGAGAGGAGAGACAGAGCATAAGAGGGGGAGGGGCAGAGAGAGAGGAAGACACAGAATCTGAAGCAGGCTCCAGGTTCCGAGCTGTCAGCACAGAGCGCGATGCCGGGCTCGAACTCACAGAATGCAAGATCATGACCTGAGCTGAAGTCTGACACTTAACCAACTGAGCCACTCAGGCACCACTTGGAGGTGACATCTTGTAAGCATGAGAATGAGGGCCACCGTGAAAGTTTGTGTGCCTGATCGCATGTGGGACTGTGAGATTTGCCTGGATTGTCTAATCCAGGCCTTTTGTATGAGAAAAATAAAACCGCTAAGCCACTGGTGTTTGGTGCTAGCAGCCAAACACAATGACTGCCTGATAAATAATCTCACCCACTTATTTCACAGAGAGAGGAGACAGAGGTCCGTGAAAGTTCCATAAGCCTGGGCAGGTTGTATCAAGTTAAGATTTTCTTACTTCAAAGGGACAGAAAACCTAATCCCAAAGCTCTTAAGCAAGCAAAATAATTTTTCATTTCAGACCATTGAAATCAGATGTGGTCTCTTCCAGAGACTCAAATTATTATTATTCTTATTATCTTTCAGTTTCTGGTCTGGGTTTTCTCTCTCTCCATCTTGTGGCTGCTCCCTCCACTCCAGAGAGGCTCTTAATTTCTTTGTGGCAAGGGGAAGCCAGCAGCTCCCGCTTTACCCAACTCAGGGTTAGTTCCAGAGGAAAAGCAAAAACTGTTCCTTGGAAGAAAGTCACAGTACTCAGGAGAAGTGTGATACCTGCTGGGCATTCCAAAAATGGATATCCTAGATGCCTCGGTCCCTAGAACTAGAATTTAGGGCTCTTGCTTCCAAGTGACTTCACTTTCTACTTCATCAGATAGCCTCTGTTTTAACATAAATGGGTATATGCAACATCCATAAGAAATACATATCTGTCAGATATTTCTTTGGATCATATAAATGATCATATGCTCCTTTGGTAGCTTTTGATCACCGTAGTATGTGAATACTGTAAAGTCTCTCCAGAAGAAATTAGAATTCACTGGGTGCCATACTTAAAAATGGCCCCGGCACTGAGGACCAAGTTGGATTGCGGGTTTGGGGTTGGCCCGCTCATGAGCAGTGATACAGGTTACATTTTCCTCTTTACTTCTGGAGGGAAGCCTATTGGAACAACTTGCACCAAAAAAAGGTATTTATTTAATAACTGCAAAGGGCAGGAGTGCCTGGCTGACTCAGCCAGTAGAGCATGAGGCTCTTGATCTCAGGGTGGTGAGTTCGAGCCCCACACTGGGTGTAGAAATTGCTTAGATAAATAAAATAATAATAATAATAATTACAAAGGGCAGACCAGCTCCTTGTTCCTTGTGATTTCAGCTCAGGTGGTCAGGGATGAGTTCCGAGTTCCCTCAGCCAGTTTTGTGCCTTGTCTTTAAATGCTTTGGTCCTCAGTCCAGCTTTATTTATTAAGTAAGTAAACCTTACTGAGTCCATCATTACCCAAGACTTCCAAGAATAGAAGTTTTGCAAACTGATCCTCTTTCAAGACATTATGGCTGCTTTCTTTCTCTACAAGCCTTTTTTCTCTTTTGGAAGAATTGTTGGCCTTTAGGATTCTTGAAATTCTTCCATATTTAGTTACTATGAAAATAAGCATTTAAAGGCTTATGTGTTAATGCTCAAGTATATTTGGAGTGAAAACCCAGAACGCATGCTCATGTAGATTTGTTTCTAATCAATTTACTCTTTCTCTGAGTTTCAGCAATTTATGTTTACTTGGATCTCCTACAGGTAAGAGGTAAATCTAGGATAATTTCTTTTCTGGTTAGAGTTTTTGCTGTCCATGTAACAAAGCATAAAGTCTCTTGGGTGATTCATGTTTAAGCGGTGTTTGCTTCTCTCTGTTAAATAGTTTTTTGGCATGTTAAGCTATTGGACTCCAACAATGAAGAACGTGTTACTGAATGTTTCAAACTTCTGTCTCACCATCTCCTTTTCTCTCTTTTTCAATTTTTAAATATTTATTTATTTTTGAGAGAAAGAGACAAAGTGTGAGTGGGAGAGGGGCAGAGAGAGGGAGACACGGAATTGGAAGCAGACTCCAGGCTCTGAGTTGTCAGCACAGAGCCTGATGCAGGGTTCGAACTCATGAGTGGTGAGATCATGACCTGAGTTGAAGTAGGATGCTTAACTGACTGAGCCACCCAGGCGCCTCCCCCTCTTTATTTTTAATTTTTTTTTAACTTGAATATTCTCATACTTCTCTTTCTTTCAACATTTAAGCAATTTCTGAGTTCTTCTGATTCTACTTCCATAATGTGTTGCATATACAATTCCTTCTTTCCATCTTTTTAAGCCTTTACCTTTCAGGGCTTCATTGGTCTTTGCTGGGCTGGCTCTCTTTCTAGACTCTCAGCTGCCAATTTTCTCAATACACTGTTGCCTCTGTTACTTTCTTAAAATATAGCTCTGGTCAGATCATTTCCCTCCTCCAAAACTTTCAAGAGCTCCCCAGTGCTTATAGGATAAAGAACAAAATCCTTGTTTGTGGCCTTTTACCTCTAACCTTTTCTTACCTTTCCAGTTTCTTCTTTCATGCTATTAATCTCTATACTGAATGTCAAATTCCTAGTACATATCAACAAATGGCATATTAGAGAGTTTGTTTCATTCTGTGTGGGTACTAAAGTCAGGTGCTCAAAATCAATTATAAGTTATTTAGGGCAAGGATTTGTTTTATTTGTACATTCTCAGATACTGTTCAACCAAGCGTTCGCGACACATTAGACACCAACCCGTGAACTGTATATAATTCACTGTTAAGATCACTCTACCAACATTTGGGATGAAATGCTATGGGAATCCAGAGAATAATTAACATCACTTGGAAGGGTTCAGGATGAATTCACAGATATAATATCTGAGCTAGACTTTGAAGGATAAACAGGATTTTTGTGAGTCCAGAAACTGAATGAATAAATAAATGAATAATTGTCTCTAAGCCTCATATTTTATAATTAGACTCTAACAGCTGTGGGCAGATCCCTTGCATGCCTCTTCCCATGTTTGGAGAAGTCTACATTTCTTTATTCAGCTGAAACAAATGCTTCTCAGGTGGAATATGTTATTTCTAAAGTCAGTCTCGTTTATCCAGTAACTTCAACCTAGCCCTTCAATTCTGGGCTTAGTTGTGGATGACCAATTCAACTGTTTTATCATTGCATCCTTAACCTAAGCATTTAGCCCTAATCCTCAGCAAAGCTGAAAACAGATACTCCGTGTTTCTTTGACAATCCACTGACAAAGTCCAATGAAGCTCAGGTATTTCTTGGAATATTTGTATCAACACGTAATAGCTGTGATGCCTCGCAATGTAAACATGTATGTCAGGACTTTGCCCTGCAACTGTCTAGCCTCTCTTAACCACTGTAGGAAATTGT
>NW_027528798.1:6181904-6186618 GCF_008692635.1 Crocuta crocuta
GGGCGGAGAAGAAAGTGATGCATGTTCGATGGCATTCCTTCTCCTTTTCCTCTAGCAGCCTACTGATAAAGCAAAAGATAATTGACTTCTAGTACCTTACAAAGCTCTAGCACAACACCTGTCACAATGCATGTATTTGTTTAAAGGTCATGTCCCACATCAGGCTGAGAGTTGACTTCTCATCTTCATCTTTGTAAAATCTTTGTGTTTCCTGCACCTTGCACAGTTCCTGTTTGTGGGAAGAGGGAAGAATGGATTTGCTTCATATGGAAGAAAGCTTTTTCATCTTCTCTGGGTTATGGATTGTTTTTGTTCTTGTTTTCAGAAATTTTATGAAAGTTAAAGACTTTCATCCTTCGGAAAAAGGCGCATGTAGATATGAGCTTGCAAAAATTTGTATACAAGTTTAAGGAGATCACAGATGCCTTGAAACAAACCCATGGCCTTCAGATTAAAACCCCCTGAATTAAGGGAGAGGGTAATAGGAAATTGTAAAATGATTTCTAATTCATACTTTTGGTCAAACTAATATCACAGCTGAGGTGGGGCTACTAGACTAATCATATTATCATATTATGATTAGATGTGGAAAGAGCATCTTAGCAAACATGGTAGTGTCCAAGCCAGTGTGAATAAGGACTTGTTTGTATGAATAAGGACAGTTTGCATAAGTCCACCCTGCCTACTGTTGGAATGGCCTAGAGACATCTTCCTTCCTTTGTTGGTAAACCTCAGGGGTTTCTATTGTCCAGTTAAAATTTCTCCTCCCTAATCCACCTTCTGAATTTCTCTGGCATTTATCTCCCTTCACCACTGTTCCCCAGGTTCTTTCCAATTCAAGCTGATTGCTCTGTATCTCAGGACTTTCAATTATTCTAGATCTTGAGAGACTGAACTGGTCTCTGTGGGATTTCAGATAAAAACCCTGACTGAGACCCAGTCATAAAGTACAGAAGTACTTCATCAAAGTGAATTAGATGCCTGATTATCAGATTTAGGCAGTGAAAGATATAAGGAGTGAGAATGTTCTAAATCCAATGGCAAAACTATCAACACTAATTTTTCCTTCAGAAATATTTGCCAGAACATGGTCTAAGGGTGACAATTGACACACAGTCATAATCAAATAAGACTTTGTTTACAATTTTAGCACAAATGCAGTCATTACTCTTTCCCACCACTATCAATTCCCCATTATTATTATTAAGAAGGGATCCCCAAGGTGGAGCAAAGATAATTTTCGGTCTAAACTCTTTTTGTCCATGACTTTAATTGCTCTGGAAATTTTCCTTTCAGATCTTGTGTTTGTTTAGGAGGTTCTTTACAATATACATGTGACTAAAATTATTTTAACAGCCTTATTTGTATTACAATGACAAAGATTCTGTAGATCTTGTGACAACACATTCTTCTGTTCTGTAGGACTTTAGTTAATTCCTTTTCAGTGGTTGATATTTGAGCCTTTTTCATTTAGTGTAGATCCAGCAACACAATTCACTAAGTGCCTAAACAGGTCCAGGAGGGGTTAAAGAACACACCACCAATATAAAAACTGCCACTCTCTTGCGTAATCTATACAACCTTGTAGTTGAGTCTGGGTTCTTGTGAAATTTTAATCAAGTAACTTGGGAATGCGATATGATGATTGGGGAGCAATATAAAGGAAATTCTACAAAGTACTAAATCTGCTTTATGTTTTGTTCCATAATCCTATTGTAACTTTCAATGAGAGGAAATTTCCAAATTTTACATGCTTAAAGTTTTACTTCTTATTATGTGCAAAGTTTTATGAAGGTGTATATTTGGGTGATGGGTGGTTTTTAAAACATGAGACTATTTCCAAAATCAAATAAAAGGGGAAGCAACTGTGACCTTAATGACTACAGGGGGAAATATCCTTGGAACTGGGGGTAGCATGTAATTTGCTCAAGATAAAATGATCAGTTATTTTTGGTAACCCTCAATATCATGCGGGTCATATCATATTTTGTGATCAGAGCAAACATGTTTACTAATGAATTTGTGTTTTTAGTCACTGAAAATTTAAGGATAACATAAAATCTAGGTCTCAAGGTTCAAGCTTGGCCATGAAAACTGTCCATCTAAACAGTTTTTCAAGGAATGTATCTCTGTAAAAGGACATGGGAGGGACACAGAATTTTCAAATATCCATTGAGATAGAATCACTGCTTGATGCAAGGCCTTGATGAGGTGGGGCCTGAAAATCCATCTAGGAGAATTCACAGTCTAGGTCAAGTCACACCCGGGGTGGGGGGGCGGGGGAGGCCCTCTCTTTACTTTGTTTTATCAAATCAGGGGAAATCTGATTAACGTGGACAACAAAGCACTCATACTGGGGGGACAAAAAGGCACAAAAGGGCAGAGACATGTTAAGGGAAAGGGGAAGGAAGAGGCCTTGCCAATTCTTGTTAATTGGGGTCAGAACAGTACTGGGGATTTCCTCTACCCTAAGTTTGTTGAATGATTACATAGGTCTGGGGAAAGGGGATATGCTCAGACTGATATACCCAACTTTTTAGTATTGGGGTTCTGCCTGGTGGGTTGCAATTTCCTCTCCTCACGTTTTGTATTGACTAATGGGAGGGGGAAGGTCTCCAGCAGGTGTCTGCTCCAATTCAAAAGCTCTGGCCAAGGCCTTGGCCAGTTGGGCAACCTGGGTTTGAATCTTCCTCTCTTGAATTAGTGGGGCTCTTACCAGTTATGAGGGACTTCCCTGGGACTTGTTGCAACAGCATGCAGTGGCAATGGAGATCTGAGG
Source organism: Crocuta crocuta (assembly GCF_008692635.1). NCBI lineage: Eukaryota > Metazoa > Chordata > Mammalia > Carnivora > Hyaenidae > Crocuta > Crocuta crocuta. Next base: position 6,184,684 of record NW_027528798.1, read on the forward strand.
GTAGTTTCTGCTTCTGCTTTGCCATCTTGGGGTGGCTCTGAAAAGCTTTCTTACCTCTGACAGGAAGACCATGTTCACAGGGTTGATTCATTACTACACAGAATGCAGTGAAGATAATTGGGCAACCTGAGTCAGACGTTCAGATGGAAAGATAGGGAGACTCTGATGACACAAGTTTAAATTCTAGGTCTGCAGGTAAAGCTTTGCAAAGAGCCCCACCCTAGAGACACCTGCAATGGGGCCTCCTTTGCTGAGTTTCTTCCCCATCTCCAGGACTCCAAGTCCAGATGAATTGCCCAAATTCCTGGGGGAAAGGCTGTATTATATCATCTATATCTATCTATATACATATCTATCTATCTATGTATAGATATGTGTGTATATACACAAGACTAATTTTTATGATTTGTAACCATCTTTGTAGATAAAACAACAAAAACAAAACCAAATTTAATAGCTTAAAAACGTTGCCCAGTGATTGCTGGCATCAATATTCCACACAAGATTAAAATTATTTCCCAAGATGCATACCCTGCACTCCAATTGATATATTAATAACTTGATTAAAAATTTCTCAGAAGTCTATTAGAGTCAGGAAACGGTCTGCGGTGTAGGTGAGGATTTTCAGTTTTTGCAACGGAAACTTTTGGCCCCATGAACAGAGTAGCAAAAACTCAATTAAATGTGTTTTCCCTCCATCTTTGCCTAATCCAAAAGCAAAAAATGAAAAATGGTTTGGAAGAGAGGTGTTTAGGTTTGCTTTTTTCGTTTTTTCCTCTAGAACGGCCAGGTGGATTCATATGATCCAATTTTTAAATAGTCTTTTATCTCCCATTCCGAATAAACCCGGCCACCCAGCACAATCAGAAAGTTGTTTTTTGTTTTGTTTTGAATTTTCAGCCTCTAAAGGATGGGGGAAGGGAAACAAGAGAGGGGGAGGGCAAAGGACGGAGAAGTACTTTAATTAAAAACAACCAATAACTCGAGTTTTTTAGATAAGGGCTTTCATTTCCTAATTAAGAAATGGGTTTGCTAGTCCTTTGGCCGACACAAGTTAGATACTCCTATGAAAACTCTCAAGGACTGGTGGCCGTCCCAGGGATGAAACTCCATTCCCCAGCGAGACCCCAAGCCAGCCAGCCCCCGGCCGGCCCTGCCTAGCTCTGGGGTCCTTCCCACTCTTCCCGCAAGCACCTCGGCTCCCCCGGGTCTGTCTTCTCTTGCCCTCAGCTCCGTGCTGGACCGGCCGCCTCGGGCTCGCCGCCACCAGGTCGGCGCAAATACCTTTTCCCTCCCCGGGGCCCCAGGCGCGGACATCTCCCTGCCTCCCTCCCTGCTGGAGGGGCCCTTCCCCGGCTGGGGAACAGCAGCCCCGGCCGCGGCGGCAGGAAGCGAAGCCCTTGTTGATGCTGTTCCATGGCGCGCCTCCCCGCCCTCCGCTGGCCGCCCCAGCTCTTCTCGGCTCCGGGGCGCCCCCCTCCGCGCCTGCGCAGTGCCCCGCGGGGGGCGGGGCTCAGATTCCTGTCAGCGGCGGCGGCGGTGGCGGCGACCGTCAGTTTTCGCTGAGGAGAAGCACGAAAAGGACCCGTTGGCTCTCCCCCCCTCCCTTTCCCCGCCCTGAACCCCCCTCCTGGCTCGCCGGGAATTAGTCCCCGTGGAGTTTCCTCTCCACCTCGCTGCTGTTTCCTCGGTCCTCGGCCCGGTGGAAGTCACTGCCCTCGAGGAGGAGGCAGCAGCAGCCGCCCTCGCCTTGCCGCCCCCGGTTCGGTGCCCGCGGTCCCGGAGAGGAGGTGCCGCCGCCACCGCCGCTCCCCCCCTCCCGCTGCCCTCGGGCCGGGCTGGGTCGAGCTGCGATGCCCTCGGACTTCATCTCATTGCTCAGCGCGGACCTAGACCTGGAATCGCCCAAGTCCCTGTACTCGCGAGGTGAGTCAG
>NW_027528798.1:6188531-6196590 GCF_008692635.1 Crocuta crocuta
CTGGGGCCGCTGCGATCGGCGCGCCGCGGCCCCTCTTACCAGGACCATCCTCCCCAGCAAAGTTGCCCCCAAACGGGCGGCGTGGCTTGGAGCCGGTTCTGGGTGCAGGGGCACCATTTTTCTCCCCCTCCAGGTTGTTTGTGCGCCGTCGTTCTACCCCCCTCTCCCTCCGGCCTAGTCCACTCCCTCCCCTTGTTGGGACGGCCCCCCTCGACCAGGCGTTCTTCCTTTCCTCGTCATCTTATTGCTGGAAAGGGCCCGAATTTTGTTTTCCTCTCTCTCCACCTATGTGGCATTCTAATGACTTCCATCGCCCTCTCTTTTACAGAGATAGGGGTGCTCTCCCAGATTCAGTTTTATTCCTCTCCTGTCCCAAGGGTACCAGCTCAGGCACTGACGCTGCTTGTCCTTTGAGAATTTTCTCTTTCGCTGCTGTTCAAGGGTTCGTTGCAGGGAGGGGGCAACGAGATTCCCATTTTAAAAACTCTTCTTGGCTAAGGCCTGAAGGGGATTCCCGGGATCCACAGTACCAACACTTGAGTTCATCTCTACCGGGTTTAAATTCCTATACTGGGCACCACAAGAATGTGTTAGAACAGGTTCCCCGTGCAAAAGGGGCATCAAACCAAAATGCTCGCGCTGCACTCTTCACCACTTTTTACACCACTGGGAGGGGCAAAAGACAAAACTGGGTTATTAGCTATTCATTTCATCATATTAAAAAAAATTATGTGCCGTTGCGAACCTCCTTCCTGAGAAATCCAGCGTTTCTTCGCTTTTTGGTGTTATGTATCCATCCGCTGATTCCACCCCCTCCGGAAAGGGGGACTTCAGCCTCCCGGTATCAGTACCTTGAAATTGTTTAAGTGAATCAGTGTGAGAAGGTTTCGTCTGGAAGGTACTGGACTTTACAGACTGACGACTGGGTTTGTACACAGAGTCCTACTTAGTAACTGTAGCCATTGTCTGTCGCTCCGATGACTTTAGTTGGCAGTCACCATCCTGTAGGATGTTTCTCCGGCACCGTACCTGAAGGAGTTTGGAAATAGTGTAGTTTTGAGTGTCAGAAGAAAAAGATGATGTCAAGAGGTGATTCTTAGAAGAGGGCTAATGTGGTACAGTTGGGTGCTAAAAATAGTCAAGACATTAACACCGTTTGTGCAGCAATCATCAGATAATTTTCCATGAAACAAACACTTTATGACCATCTAAGTTTAGCAAAGAGACCGATGTGAGGCAATTCAGCCTTCTTTCACCGAGCATATTCACAAATACGGGCTTTAGCTCTTAAAAATACGTGGCAGTTATGTAAGAGATGTATGCTACCCTTGCCTTTTTTCTTTCTTTTTTTAAGTCATTCAGCATAAAAAGTGCTTAATGCTTTTTGTGTTTTTCAGATTCTCTGAAGTTACACCCATCACAGAATTTTCATAGAGCTGGACTATTGGAAGGTCAGCAAAGTGCCATTTTAAAGCATATTGTGTGAGTATGCAAAGGCTTTCTCTGAAATGGAGTTTAAATGAGAAAGTGTGAAACTTTGCAAACTCATACAATGTAGTTTTCTCCTAAAGAGCCTGATCCTTCTTTTAGAGCAGCTGAATGTTTCAGTGGATTTTGTTGCTGTGTTTGATGTGCTTGTTAGCTTATTGTATCTGCTTTGAGAAGCCTTAAAAAAACTCATTAAAAATTATGTGTTGGGTGTTCTACTTTAGAATTCCAGATCTTAATTCTAGCTTTTTAGAAACAAACTGAATATGAAAAGGCTCAAACATTAAGATCGTGAGTATAACTAAGAATGACGCCAAACACATATTTAGTTTGAAAATTCAGAATTTAGAACTTTTATATGCTGAGCATTTCAAAACAGCATGTTAAATATTTATTATCAAAGCATTGATGTCATTACTGTTGCATTATTTTTAAGGATAAGGAAAGGATAAGGATAGACATGATGATTGAACTATGCTTAAGAAAAAAAGGTTTGAGAAAGTTCTGGAAGTGTTAATAGAAGGTGTAGAATTTAAACAGCTGACAATTACCTTAGCAAACATTGTTATTTTAACATTTTAAGACAAAAAAGGCCCTATTTGTGTTTTGTAATTTAAGTATATATATATTTCTTAAATTTTTTTTTAACATTTATTCATTTTTGAGAGTCAGAAAGAGACAGAGTGTAAGCAGGAGAGGAGCAGAGAGAGAAGGAGACACAGAATCTGAAGCAGGCTCCAGTCGCTGAGCTGTCAGCACAGAGCCCGTCACAGGTCTCCAACCCACGAACAACAAGATCATGCCCTGAGCCAAAGTCAGACACTTAACTGACTGAACTACCCAGGCACCCCTAAATATACATTTTCTAAGCTTATTATTATGTTTTAGTAATCTCTTTACTCAATGTGGGGCTCAAACTCACGACCCCCTAGATCAAGAGTCACATGCTGTTTGGACTGAGCCAGCCAGGCACCCCCAGTGTTTTGTAGTTTTTGAAGGGGTTTTACATATATCCTCTTTGAAACTTCGAACCCTGCAATTAGACAGCAAGGATATTCATTTCCCCATTACATAGATGAGTAGCCTAAGGCTGAAGTGAAGAGACTTGGCAGAAAAATGTCACACAATAGCAGGAATAATGCTTTTTGTCTTTTAGCTCGAGTTCTTTACCCAAAGCCAAGCTGCCACTATAAAATATGTGACCAGTAACTTAAACATTTTGTGGTCCACTTAAAAAAGGCCCTAAATATTTAAGTTTGATTTGAGTTTAGATGTTTACCTTTCATAGTGGGGTGGGGGGGAGTGGGTTTTGTCCTTGAGCTTAATTTTGAATATATATCAGTTTATTGGTTATTAGCTCTGTGACCTTGCGCAGGTGATTTCACCTCTCTAAACTTTAATATTCTTTCTATAAAAATAGATACAATCTCTTAAATTTAGTGATGTAAGCCATATGAAAATGCCTAATATAGTGTCTGGCTTAAATGTTTTTCTTTAGTATCAGCTAATTTGTTTCAACTATAATTTAGAGCATATAAAATATTCTCTAATTATTGATTAAGTTTATACTTATAAGAAGCCCACTGATACATATTAGTACAAAGATCGACTACGGTTTGAGGTGAGGAATTTTATGAGTGTATCTTAGTGAAGCAGATTTCTGTTTTTTATTCGTATTGTTCAATTTGTGTCATGCTGTAGATTCATATTTGTCTATACAAATCTATCCATATTCTGGGCAGCAGACCAGATAATCATAGAGATTATCAGGCGGGAGAAAGATGAAAAAAAAAAAGAGTGTTAATTATTTCAGCAAATAATTTTAACAAGTTGATGGAAATGTAGACAGCCATTTAATATGTATATTTACCTGTATGTGCTTAAATACTTTCATTACTTTCTTATTTTGGTTAAGAGGATACTCAGTCTTTTTAAAAAAAATAAGACCATCCTTGTACAGATTATATGTACATTGTAAAATGTATAAATATCAAGAATCCTTTTATGCCTTTGATACAGGGAATCCTAAGACAGTTGTTTGCTTGTGGAATGAAAGTAGAGTATTTAATCTCTGCACTCTACTTCTATTTTCATCTTTTATTATGGGCATTTTAAAGAACATACAAAAGTAGAGAGAATAAAGTGATGGACCCCCAAATGCCTGTCACCAGGTTTTAACAATCATCAATACATGTCTAATCTTGTTTCTTTTATCCTCTCCCTTCTCCTAAGCTGTATTATTTTATTTTCTTTTTAAAGTTTATTTATTTTGAGAAAGAGGGTGCACATGAGCAGGAGAGGGGCAGAGTGAGACAGAGAGAGAGGGGGAGAGAGAGAGAGAGAGAGAGAGAGAGAGAGAGAGAGAGAGAGAATCCCAAGCAGGCTCCACACTGTCAGTGCAGAGACCAGCATGAGGCTTGAACTCACGAACCATGAGATCACAACCTGGGCCAAAACCAAGAGTCAGACACTTAACTAACTGAGCCACCCAGTTACCCCAAGCTATATTATTTTAAAATAAATATCAGACATCTGTCATTTCATATAAAAATACTTCTGTATTGTAGTGATGTTTCTTATATTTTTAAAATACCCTACTTTATTCCAGGAAATACTTATTTTGATTTATTACAGCAAAGTCTGTCCTCTCCCCTGCCCTCTCCTTAAGATAAAGTACAGCTGGAGGCTACTGCTTCTAGTATGTAGTGTACCTTGCAATCTGTGTTAAAATTGTAGGTCATGCATCAGATTTGGGTTCAAATCCTTGTTTCAGCATTTATGCATGACCTCAGGTTAGTTATTTAATCTTGTTGTGCTTCAATTTTCTCATCTTCAAATGGGGGCAGTCACAGTATCTTCATTGTGGGTTGCTAGGAAGATTATTTTAAGGCAAATTCATGTGTAAAGCATTTAACCTAGTGCATCGTAAGTCCTCAGTAAATGTTAGGTAAATTAAAAATTTTAAACAACCATTATGTGCCAAGAACTTTGTTAAGTGTGAACTCACTGAACTCTTCATAACAACGCTTTGAGATGGTTATTATTATTCCATTTTACAGATGAGGGAGCTAAGGTATAGGGAGGTTCATTAACTCACCCAGAGTCACACGACTGGTAAGTTGTAGCCAAGATTCCAACACAGGTAGTGTCACCGTCGTCTGTGCTCTTAACTACTAAACTGCACTGACTACCTGTGTTCTATAATTTGAAGTATTTTCTGGTAATATGTGTGTATACTTTCTATCAGTAGTCTAGATTATCCATTTAATAATAAATGCAGCCCAGAGTGAGGAGAATTTAATTACTATCATACATTTGTTAATTTTTTTATAGAACATGTTTTTTCCAAATTTAAGTTCTCTCTTTAAGAAAATAAGGTTGGAAAATTTATAGTTGAGTGCCATTGAGCTTGAATTATAGATTCAAAATCTCTTTACCATTCAATTAAGTTTGCTTTTATCCTACGTATTGATGCTGGTCTTTCTTGCATATCTATCTATATATATAGATATATATATGTATATATATATACACACATATATATATTTAAAAGAATAGGGAAGTAGTTTTTTTTTAATTGAGATATAGCTGGCATAAAACATTAATTTCAGTTTCACATGGGTGATGATTTATTATTTGTATATATTGAACAGTGACCACTGCAATAAGTCTAGTTAATATTGGTGACCATATGTAGTTCTGCTACTACCTTTTTACTTAATGTGATGGCTTGACAGTGAGAAAAGAGTCTAGGTATCTAATTCAATAATACATAGTTGTAAATAATGTTTCTGATGACCCCATAATTACATGTAAACTCTTTTTTAAAAATTTTTTTTTTTAATGTTTTATTTATTTCTAGGGGGGAGAGAGAGAGAGAGAGAGACAGCTTGAGCAGGGGAGGGTCAGAGAGAGAGGGAGTCACAGACTGAAACAGGCTCCAGGCTCTGAGCTGGCAGTCAGCACAGAGCCCGACGCGGGGCTCGAACCCATGAACCGCGAGATCATGACCTAAGCGAAAGTCGCTTAACCGACTAAGCCACCCAGGTGCCCCTACATGTAAACTCTTAATAAAATAAGTAAATAAAAGAGATACTCTTGCAATTATATTAAAAATAACTCCCACAGAAAGTCCTTTACAGGGGTGCATGGGTGGCTCTGTGGGTTAAGCATTTGACTCTTGATTTCGGCTCACATCATGATCTCCCCATCGTGAGATTGTGTCCCAGGTCCGGCTCTGCGCTGACATCATGGAGCCTGCTTGGGATTTTCTCTCTCTCCCTCTCAATAAATAAACTTTTTTTAAAAAGTCTGTACAAAAGTATGTACTGTAAGATTTTACTTTTTGATTCTATTTTTGCATTTTGTATTTTCTTTGCCTTCTTTAAGGAAGATAGGTTATATATATTGAAAAAAATAAGATGGTTTACAAATTTGAAGGCTAGGAGTCTTTTGAGTACCTAGAGAAAAGATTCACTACAGAGAAAAAGTTATCATTTCTTACACTTTCTATATTAAAAAATACTGATTTTGGCATACATTGTTTGTTATAGAAAAACTGAGATAACAAAGTAAATTAAAGTAAATGAAATTAAACCAATATGATTAAGAGGTCATTCTGGAAATACAGAGATGTAAGTTAAGATAGTATAAAATCAGGTAAAACAAGAAAAATAATAGTGAATTGGAAAAAATAGAGTAATAAAAACAATGGATTAAAATTTTTAAATGTGTTTACAAGCAGGAATTACAAGATTACATGGTGGATAAAATTATGTAACTGGTTAAATAAGAGCTAAATATCAATGTGAGACAATGTTAGTACAAATTTAATATTTGAAACGAAGATGTTTTTATTTTTTAAGCTTTTTAAAAAATGTTTTATTTATTTCTGAGAGAGAGAGAGAGACAGCATGAACAGGGGAGGGTCAGAGAGAGAGGGAGACACAGAATCCAAAACAGGCTCCAGGCTCTGAGCTAGCTGTCAGCACAGAGCCTGACGTGGGGCTCAAACCCACGAACCATGAGATCATGACCTGAGCCGAAGTTGGACACTTAACCGACTGAGCCACCCCGATGCCCCTGTTTTTTATTTTTATTTTAACAATGAGTTAGGGACAATAAACTGCTTTTTTTCTTACCATTGTCAAATTTTTTGACCCCGTGCATAATTATACTTTATAGTTCACAAAATGAAAATCCTAAAAACAGTAGCAGTGTTTTACTGACTTTATGGAATATTTCTGAATTGCCATTGAGCCTGATTTATTTCTCTTCCTAGGGCTGATGTTAGTAGAGTTGGTTAAGCCATTACTTCTTAAACTCTGTTTTTGTAACTTTTATTCAGTACTAGAATTCTGTTGATTACAGTAAGAAGATAGAAATTCATAATTAAATGGTTCTTGGCTTGTTCGTAATTTATCCTTGACTCTACTGTAATTATTCCAGGAGTTCCCTAAAGCTAGAAAGTGATAGTACAGAAAAACATTTCTTTTTTTTCCTTTTTTTAAAAATTTATTTCTGAGAGAGACAGCGTGAGCAGGGGAAGGTTAGAGAGAACGGGAGATACAGAATCTGAAGCAGGCTTCAGGCTCTGAGCTAGCTGTCAGCACAGAGCCCCATTCGGGGCTCAAACCCACGAACTATGAGATCATGACATGAGCTGAAGTCGGACGCTTAACCGGCTGAGCCACCCAGGCGCCCCCAGAGAAACATTTCTTACTGTGATTAGTATTACATATAAAAAATAGCTACTTTATATTAGAAAAAGTTGACTCATTATATTTTCCATAAAGAATAATAGATAATTAGAAAAAAATAAAGGTCATATTTAATTTGAGACATCATTTGGGCCTGCTTGTTTAGTGAGAGAAGATAGTCCTGTTAGTTCTAAGGTATAAGATATTCTTCAGTAGACATGTTGCTTATTAACTTGTTATTGTCTTGTTGCAAAGATTTTATTTCAAGTTACATAAAAGAGATTTGTGTCTTTTATTTGCTGTTGTTTTAATAAAAATCAAGGTTAAAAAAACTAACAGTATGTAATGCACTAAATATAAACATGTCCTTGAATGAAAAATGTAGAAATTTTCTTTATGGATTAACTATAGATAATGATTTTAGCTTCTAAATATAAATAAAACCTGGTTTTGTGATAAAGGATCTAAAGATATGCTACATGAAAATTTTTAGTTACCATTATTTATTCCTTTTTTTAACTTAAAAAAATCTTAACGTTTATTTTTGCGAGATAAAGACAAGCATGAGTGAGGGAGGGGCAGAGAGAGAGGAGGACACAGAATCTGAAGCAGGCTCCAGGCTCTGAGCTGTCAGCTTGAACCCACGAACCATGACATCATGACCTGAGCTGAAGTCGAGCACTCAACTGACTGAGCTACCCTGGCGCCCTTTTTTATTATTATTTTTTTAATTATTAAAAAAAGTTTTTTTCTTAATGTTTATTTTTGAGAGAAGAGACAGAGTGCAAGTGAGGGAGGGGCAGACACACACACACACACACACACACACACACACACACACACACACACAATCCGAAGCAGGCTTCAGGCTC
>NW_027528798.1:6196665-6213455 GCF_008692635.1 Crocuta crocuta
TGAATGTTTATTCATTTCTTTCCCATTCAGAAATGTTACGATTAATTTTAGTAAATTTGACATTTTATTTTATTGGTACTGTTTTTGAAGATGAGGCAAGAACAGAAAAGTTTTTTTTAATGTTTTATTTATTTCTGAGAGAGGGAGAGAGATAGCATGAGCAGGGGAGGGTCAGAGAAAGAGGGAGACACAGAATCCAAAACTGGCTCCAGGCTCTGAGCTGGCTGTCTGCACAGAGCCTGATGTGGGGCTCAAACCCACAAACCGTGAGATCATGACCTGAGCCGAAGTTAGACACTTAACCGACTGAGCCACCCAGGTGCCCCAGAAAAGTTTTTAAGAGTGACCTAAATTGTTGTTGATTACTCTTATCATTATAAATTTAGGGTTTTTGTTTTTTTTAGTTTTAAAAAAATTCCTTAAAGCAATATTTGTACAGCATGTTAAAAGAAACAGTGTTGGTGAAGAAAGAATAATAATAAATTCAATATTGGTAATACTTGAATAATTTTTCAGCTACTTGTATAGCTAAAATTTTACAGATTTTTAAATCTATAATATCTATAATAATATCCATAAAATATCTATAATATAAATATCTATATTTTGTTTATTGTATAGGTATCTTTCACATTAGTCCTCAGAAAAATCCTATAAGATAGTATCACTGTCCATATTTCATAAATGAGCAAATTGAGGTACAGACGGATTCACTAATTTTCCCAACGTCACATAGCTAATCAAGAAGGCTGGGATTTGAAGCTTGACTGTTTTACCACAGAGTATTGGGCTTATCCTGACTTTCTTTAGTTTGATCATTGGTATTTATAGTTTGGGCCCTACTAAAATTACACCACTGTTCAGATGGTATAAAAAGAGTGGTTTGTGTAGAATTCTTTACCTAAACAGTTTCCATAAAAGAGAGAAAGTCTATAAGCCATATATAAAAACCAGTTAAGAATATGATGATGATCCTTTTGGGGAATATTTTAACACATAAAATTAGCTGATCATTGCCTGGCTTTGGTGAGTGTCTTTAAGATTTTGCTGAAGCACATCACTGGTTGAGCCACCTCTGTTTTGACAGATGATGATACTCAGAAGTGAAAAGCAGGGGAAGGGTAAGCATAGCATCACCTCAGGAGAATACTTGAGAGACGGAGGATGCCACGTGACTCTTGGTATTTTTGGCAGTAGTTTATGGAAGCATGGAATCATTGCACCTTTTTCTGCTGATGTGTCTCAGAGCCTAACTAAATTTGAAAGGAGATGAGCAACAGAAAAAACAGTACTAATAGAGCTTCAGGAGTTAGTTCATTATTAATGAACTTCGTGAAAATTCTGTTAGCCATTAAAAAACATGGATTTTAATTCTAGTTTGGCCTTGAAACCCTGTGAAATACTGTGCAAGCTTTCCTTTTCTTTAGCAGAGACATTAGTATCAATTTTGCTCACCTAAGAGTTTAAGAGGAAGAACAACTCTTTCAGAGTTAGAGGACCAAACTCTGAAAAGCTCTGAGTAGTGGTATTTTGCATAGGGCCCTATTAATTTACTATGGTGGTTCTTTGTACTGACCCCCATCCTCCTTTTTTTTTTTTTTATGTATTGTCTTCTACTCATGCCTCTATTTTCGCAGAGTACTCTCTACATTTTACTTGTTGACTCTGTGGTTACTTCTTGTATCCCTTCTCTCCTTGCCTTTTATTTTTAAATCACAAACCATCTTTTTAAAAAAAAAAGATTAGTTTATTGTCAAGTTGGTTTCCATATAACACCCAGTGCTCATCCCAACAAGTGCCCTCCTCCATGCCCATCACTCATTTCCCCTCCCCCCAGCTCCCATCATCCCTCAGACAAACCATCTTTATATAGAGATACAGAGATTCACCAGTTTTGAGCATTTCAAGAGTTTTACACAAGTGTATACATTTGTGTAATCACTGCAGACAAGATAGAGAACATTTCAGTCTACCTCTTGCTCTTTTATAGTCAATTCTGCCCACTCTAGCCCCTTAGGCAACTACTGATCTGTTTTTCCTTAAAATAGATTAGTTTTGCCATTTTTAGAACTTTATATAAATGGATTTATACAGTGTGTACTCTTTTTTCTTTAACTTTTGTTTAACCACCATAATGTTGTTAAAGGGAAAACTATTTTTTTAAAGGGCATAAAAGGAGTGACATTTTTAATTTTCTTATATATTCTTATATTTTATAATGTAGCCAAGTGCATTTTTTTTAGGGATGACTTTTGATGTTTATGTGCAAGTATAAGTTAGTCATGATATTTATATTTATTCATTGCTCAAAATGAATTTACACCTAGATCCTGGCCACATGTAGCTTATAGCTTAGTAGAAGAGATTACATGTGAATAAACAGTGATAACAGTGTTTTAAAGGATTTCATAATTCAATCTAGATTGGAGAATGAAATTAATATGGTTGACTTTAACTTTTTTTTTTTTTGGTTGATTTTAACTTTTATTTGTTAATAGGGCAGTACTTTTTGTGCACCTTATATCAGAGCATATGATTTGCCCCATACTTAAAAATTGTAAATTGAAGTTTAGACTTTAAAATTTCTTTGTAAAGTAGTTTGAATTTTGAGAGGGTTATATGGCTAAAGAGTGTGTAGGAAGTATGTACTTTTTTACTCTGATTGTTTCTGTAGGTTAATATAAAAGTCAAAACAATATGAACTTTCTGTTCCTTATAAGTAAGTACTGTCTTATGCTTAAGTATATTGTAAGTACTAATTTTTAATAAAATTTAAGTTTGCCCAGTGATCATATATACTATATACCATACTGCTAGTTTGGACCTTAGGTATTAAAATACCTCTTTTAAAAAAATGTTTATTCATTTTTGAGAGACTGAGACAGAGCATGAACGGGAGAGGGGCAGAGAAAGAGGGAGACACATAATCTGAAGCAGGCTCCAAGCTCTGAACTGTTAGTACAGCTTGGAGCTTTTCAGAGTACAGTGATGGGTGCATCATTTTACATTTTAAGCAGCAATGTAGGAGAGTTCTGATTTCTCCATATCCTTGTCAACACTTGTTATTATCGTTTTTATTATAGACATTCTTACGGTTTTGATTTACATTTCCCTATTGACTAATACTGTTGAGCATCTTTCCATGTGTTTATTGGCCATTAGTATGTCTTCATTGGAAATATGACTATTAAAGGGTTTTACCATTTTTAAATTGAATTACTGGTCTTCTTGTTGAGTTGTAAGAATTCTTTATATATTCTGTACACAAGTCCTTTATCAGATAGATGATTCACAGAAATTTTCTCTCATTCTGTGGGTTGTTTTTCACTTTCATGATAGTATCTTTTTTTTTTTTTTTACAAATAGTTTATTGTCAAATTAGTTTCCACATAACACTCAGTGCTCATCCCCACAAGTGTCCTCCTCCATGCCCATCCCCCCCTCCCCCCACATCCATCAGTCCTCAGTTTTTGTCAGCATTCAAGAGTCTCTCATGGTTTGCTTCTCTCCCTTTCCCCCACCATTTCCGCCCTTCTTCTCCCCCTTGTTCCTCCGTCAAGTTCCTCCTAATCCTCCTATACGTGCAAACATATGATATTTGTCCTTCTCTGCCTGACTTATTTCGCTCAGCATAACACCCTCAAGGTCCATCCACGTTGCTACACATGGCCAGATTTCATTGTTTCTCATTGCCATGTAGTATTCCATGGTATAGATAAACCACATCTTCTTGATCCATTCATCTGTTGATGGACACTTAGGCTCTTTCCATGTTTTAGCTATTGTGGAGAGTGCTGCTATGAACATTGGGGTACATGTGCTCCTATGCATCATGATAGTATCTTTTAATGCACAAACATTTTAAATTTTGTTTAAGTCTCCTTTATCTTTTGTTGTTGTTACTCTTGGTTTGTGTTTTATTTAAGAAACGGTTGCCTAACTTAGTGTCACAAAGACATTTACATTTTCTTTTGAGAGTATTCTAGTTTGGCTCTTAGATTTTGATCTTTGATCCATTTTGAGTTAATTTATTTCTGGTGTCTCAGTTCTTTTTCATTTGCCTGTTCTTATGTCAGTACCATTCTGTCTTGATTATGTAGCTTTGAAATAAATCTTGAAATTGAGAAGGGTGAGTCTTCCAATTTTGTTTTTCTTTTATGGGGTTGTTTTGGCTATTCAGAGTCCCTTGAATTTCCATTTGAGTTTTAAGATTAGCTTCTCAACCTCTGTAAAAAGAGTGAGCTATGGTTTTAATACAGATTGTATTGAATCTATTTTGAAGAGTATTGTTTGTGGAATATTGTTATCTTAATAATATTGTACCTTCCTGTCTGGGACCATGGAATTTCTTTCCTTTTATTTAGATCTTCTTTAATTTCTTTCAGTAGGGTTTTGTAGTTTTCAGAGTATAAGTTTTATACGTCTTTTTAAACAGTTATTTTTAAGTATTATTTTTAATCATTGTTTTTAAGTGTTAGCAAAATTACAGAAATAATTTGATGAATGGTGTCTTAAAACTTAGGAAAACTTTAGTATTGAAGTACTAGATTATACATCTATTTAGGAAAAAAAACCCCAAACTTTTGGTAAAATAATTGACTATAAAATATTAGTTAGAGTCAACCATAAAATTAAAGCTGTAATAAGCCGTAAAGAACATCTAGTGAAGTCCAGTTTTGCTTAAAAAGTTGTACTGGGTGGTAATTTTCTCAATGATAGCAACTATTCTTTGCATTCTCAATAGCATCTGGCACAAGTGCTTTATAATCTGAAATGTGCTTGATAAATATTGAATGAATGAATACCATATCCAGAAAAGAAGGAAGGAATGGTATCGAAAGTCTGAGATTGTGTTCTAGTTATATAAACCCATGTGGAAAGCTTCAGTTAAAATAACAATTGCATTAAAATTACAACAGCTCAAAAACTTGGCCTTTAAAGAATGAAAGCTATTTAAAGACAAAAATTTAGATAATAAAGATGAAAATGAGGTAAATTTATTCTCTAAACCTAGAATACTCAAATAAGAAAGTTTTCTTGAAACTTGAGTGGAACAGCATTAGGGCAAAATGTATGACTACGTAATGGTTCTCTTAGGGGAACTTTTACATGTTACAACTGAAAAAAAAAAAAGGATCTAGAATGGTTAAATAAATACATAATAAGACAATCATCATGGGTAATTAATTGAGAAAGCAGGAGATGTGGCCTTAATTTTATGATATAGATAATGTGCCTTTATCAGAAAATGTAATTCTTTCCAACAGAACTTTTTTTCCTTTGTGTTTGGGAGAGTTATATTTTGGGCGGCGGGTCTTAGTAAAAAAAGGTTTTTTTAAAAAAATTCTGTGCCCCACAGAACAGAATAACCAAGAAAGATGAGGCGATGTTATAGAACTGGAAGTAGCCCTTTTTAATGTAGCAACAGTTCTTCATAACTTAGCTTTCTCAACTCTTGTATTTGGCATAGTTTTCCTGGGAGTTTAGTGGAGTGAAGTGGGGTATGTGTATGGGCGTGTGTGAGGATCACTTCTGTTAAATCCTGGTCTCTAACAACTATTCAATTAATCTTGTAATTTTTAACTGTCATATTCTAGGAGCAAACTTCACTTTAAATATATAAGTGAATGAGAAGTAAGACTTAGCAATATATTATATAGACTAATGTTAAAAAAATATATATGTATATTTTTCATGTATAGAAACACTATTTTTTTAGCCTTTAATTTCTGTAGGGTCCTAGGAGTGGTATAGCATCTAAAACACCAATTTGGGACTACCATACTTGTATTATTTATTTCATTGGTTTAATACCACCACTTTTGGAATAATTGTGTTAAGAGTTAAGGATTCTTTTTAAACAATTTTTTCTTTTTAATATTTATTTATTTTTGAGAGAGAGGAGAGAGAGCACACAGTGGGGAAAAGGCAGAGAGAGAGGGGAACAGAGAATCTGAAACGGGCTCTGTGCTGACAGCAGAGAGCCCAATGTGGGGCTCAAACAAACGGGTTTTTTTTCTGCTAGAAATAAATTTTTGTATTATGAGGTTTTTTTAATGTTATTTATTTTTGAGAGAGCGAGATAGAGCAAACTGGGGAGGGGCAGAGAAAGAGGGAGACACAAAATCCAGAGCAGGCTCCAGGCTCTGAGCTGTCAGCACAGAGCCCAACGTGGGGCTTGAATTCATAAACCACTAGATCATGGCCTGAGACAAAGTCAGCCGCTTCATCAACTGAGCCACCCAGGCACCCTGCATTATGCTATGATTTTTAATTTTAATTTTACTTTTTTAAATTATTTTTTTAACGTTTGTTTTTGAAAGAGAGGGAGAGAGTCAGAGCATGAATGGGGGAAGGGGGAGAAAGCGAGACAGAACTAAAAGCAGGCTCCAGATTCTGTATTGTCAGCACACATCCCGATGTGGGGCTCAGACTCATGAACTCCAAGATCATGACCTGAGCTGAAGTCAGATGCTTAACTGACTGAGACACCCAGGTGCCCCTGAGATTCTTAAATCCAAAAGAATTGTTTGTTTGAGGCGTTTTTTTGGGTCATTTTATTCCTATGATATTCTTTTTTTTTTTTAATTGAGATATAACTGACATTTAACGTTATATTTTAGGTGTATGACATAATGACTTGATGTATGTATATATTGGAAATGATTATGATAATAAGTTTACTTAATATTCATCACTACTTGTAGTTACAGTTTTTTCCTTGTGATGAGACCTTTTTACTCTCTTAGCAACTTTTAAATGTATAATACAGCATTGGCAACTATAGTCACCCTGCTGTACATTATATCCGTAGAATTTATTTGTCTTATAAATTGGAATTTTGTACCACTGATCGCCTTCACCTATTCCCCCATCACTTGCACTTCTGGAAACTATCAGTCTCTTTTCTGTAGTTCTCTGTATCTCTGAGTTCATGGTTTTTGTTTTATATTATTTTCTTTTGTTTTAAGTAACACATGTAAGTGAGATCATACAGCATTTGTCTTTCTCTGTCTTATTCACTTAATGTTCTCAAGTTCCATTCATGTCACATACAGCAGGATTTCCTTCTTTTTTATGGCTGAATAATATTCATGTTCATGTGTATTTTCTTTACCCATGTAAAGTGTCCCGTTAAGTTGTTTCCATGTCTTGACTATTGTATGTAATGTTTCAGTGAACACAGGGGTGCAGGTATCTTTTCCAGATAGTGCTTTCATTTTCTTTGGATAAATACCCAGAAATGAAATTGCTGGATCATATGGTAGTTCAGTTTTTAATTTTTAATTTTTTAAGGAACTTTCATACTGTTTTACATAATGGCTGCCCCTGATTGACATTTTTGAGTATAGAAATTGATTCTATTTGAATAAAAATGTGTTCTTTTTATTTTTTTAATGTTTATGTATTTATTTTTGAGAGAGAGGATGAGTGTAAGAGGATGAGTGTAGGAGGGGCAGAGAGAGAGAGAGAGACGGAGGGAGGGAGAGAGAATCCCAAATAGTTTCTCACTGTCAGCGCAAAAGAGAGAGAGAGAGAGGGAGAGAGAGAGGGAGGGAGAGAGAATCCCAAATAGTCTCTCACTGTCAGCGCGAAACCTGACCCAGGGCTCAGACTCACAAACGAACCTTGAGATCATGACCTGAGCTGATACAGAGTCTGATGCTTAATCGACTGAACCACCCAAGTACCCCAAAAATGTGTTCTTTAAATAAGAGAAACAGGTGACTGGCTATAAATGAATACAATACAAAGAGAGTCTACTCCATTTTATTGGTTAGAACAATTATTTCTCTATATAATATATAAAGTTATATGATATACATAATAGCAAAATACTACTTGTGCTGTTATACATGTTTGTTTAAGTTATATTTAAGAACATACTGACTTTGGGGGCATCTGGGTGGTTCAGTCAGTTAAGCATCAGATTTCGGCTCAGGTCATGATCTCACAGTTTATGAATTCAGCCCTACATTGGGCTCTGCACTGACAATGCAGAGCCTGCTTTGGATCCTCTGTCTCCCTCTCTCTCTGCCCCTCCCCCGCTTATACACACTCTCAAAAATGAATAAATATTTAAAAAAAAAGAACATACTGACTTTAATATCTTTTCCATAATTATTGGTAAGTGTATAAATGTTTTTTGTAAATGTTTATTTTTGAGAGAGAGAGAGTGCAAGTACAGGAACATACACAGGTGTGGGAGAGACAAAGAGAAAGAGGGGTCTAGAGGAGCCGAAGTGGACTCTGTGCTGGCAGCAGAGAGCCCAATGCGGGCTCAGACTCATGAACTGTGAGATCATGACCCAGCTGAAGTCAGACTTGTAACTGACTGAGTCACCCAGGTGCCCCCCATATAAATGTTTTAATATAAAAACATTGATACAATAAAAATATAAAAACAATGGTACAATAAAAATATACACGTGAAAAGTTTTTCATGTCATTAGGAAATGTCATTAGGAAAATGCAAATTTAAAGCACAGTGATATACTACTTTCTACCCACAAGGATGGCTATAATCAAAAAGCCAGATGTGGCAAGGTTGTGGACAAATCACTTCATATATGGAAATGTGAAATGGTACAGCCACTTTAGAAAATAACCTGGAAATTCCTCAACAGATTAAACATAGATTTACCATATAAGCCAGTAATCTCACTTTTAGATACATACCCAATGGAAATGAAAACATCTGTACACACGAAAACTTTAACGTAATAGCAGCATTATTCTTTTTTTTTTTTTTTTTTGCATCTATTTTACTGGTCTTTTTATTTTATTTTATTTATTTATTTTTTTTTACAAATAGTTTATTGTCAAATTAGTTTCCACATAACACTCAGTGCTCATCCCCACAAGTGTCCTCCTCCATGCCCATCCCCCTCTCCCCCCCACATCCATCAGTCCTCAGTTTTTGTCAGCATTCAAGAGTCTCTCATGGTTTGCCTCTCTCCCTTTCCCCCACCATTTCCCCCCTTCTTCCCCTTGTTCCTCCGTCAAGTTCCTCCTAATCCTCCTATACGTGCAAACATATGATATTTGTCCTTCTCTGCCTGACTTATTTCGCTCAGCATAACACTCTCAAGGTCCATCCATGTTGCTACACATGGCCAGATTTCATTGTTTCTCATAATAGCAGCATTATTCTTAATAGGCAAAACATGGAAACAGCCCAGATGTCCATCAACTGATGAATGGATGGATAAACAAAACGTACATCCATTCAATGGAATAATGTTTGGCATAAAAAGGAATGAATTAGTGGTACATGCTACAGCATGGATGAATCTTGAAAACATGCTAAGTAAAAGAAGCCCATCACAAAAGACCACATATTCTATGATTCCGCTTATATAAAATGTACAGAATAGCCAGATCTATAGGGGCAGAAGGTAGATAAGTGGTTCCTAGGGTGAAGTGGGAGTTGAGGATAGGGATGACAGTTAAAAGGTTTGGGGTTTCTTTTGGAAAAAATGTTTTAAAATTTATTGTGGTGATAGTTGCACAACTTTGTGACTATACTAAAAACCAAGTGGCCATCAACAGATGAATGGATACATATAATATGGTATTGTACAGATAATGCAATATTATTCATCTTAAAAAGGAATGACATTCTAATACATTTTACAACGTGGATGAACCTTGAAAACATGTTAAGTGAAATAAGTCAGGTACAAAAAAGGACAAATATTGTAGATTTTCTTAATGTATCTAGACTAGAGATAGAAAGTAGAATAGTGGTCACTAGAGACTTATGGCGAGGGGGCATTGGAGAGTTATTGTCTAATGGGTACAGGGTTTATATTTGAAATGATGAAAAAGTGCTGTAAATGGGTAGTGGTGATGGCTGCACAACATTGTGAATGAACTTAAGGCCATTGAATTGTACACTTTAAAAATGCAGTGATAGGGCACCTGGGTCACTCAATCATTTGAGCATCTAGCTCTTGATTTCAGCTCATGTCATGATCCCAGGGCCATGGGATCAAGCCCTGCATCAGGCTCTTTGCTGAGCATGGAGCCTGCTTAAGATTTTCTCTCTCTCTCCCTCTGCCCCTTTCCCTGCCTCCTGCATATGTGGGCGTGCCTGTGCTTGCTCGCTCGCGCTCTCTCTCTCTCTCTCTCTCTGTCTCAAATAAAAAAAAAAAAGATGTAGTGGTAAATTTTATGTTATATTATTAAAACAGAAAAAGGTAATTTTTTTAAAACATAAAGTTTATTAATTTTGGGAGAGCAAGCACAAGCCAGGGGAGGGGAAGAGCAAGAGGGAGAGAGAATCCCAAGCAGGATCCGTTCTCCTATCACAGAGCCTGATGCGGGGCTCAGACTCATGAACCAAGAGATCATGACCTGAGCCAAAGCCAAGAGTCAGAGTTTAACCAACTGAGCCACCCAAAAAGTAATTTTAAGAGTCTGAGATACATTAACTTTTTTGTTTTGAAGTTACTGAGAAGTTACTGAATCTCTCAAAAGAGACTATTTTTCCCACTTAACAGTATATTTTAGTTGTCCAAATCATATATGGTTTTCTTCCTTGTGTTTTCATATGTGAATTTCTCTTGCTTTCTCTTTGGAGCCCATAATCTTTAACTTTAAATGTGAATGGAAAAACCTAGACATCACTGAGTATGCTGCATCTTGAATGATCCAAACCAAAATTTTGATGACCCAGTCTAGACTCCAGATAACTTTGTGAAAAATTCATGGAGTAGACACATTAAGCATGTTAAGAGTAGAATTTTTTTTTTACTATTAATATGCATAGTTGATTCATTTTGTTGATTTCTGGAAAGCAAATGTTTATATTTAATAGTAGCAAGTAGATTGCAGTTTTCCAATAAATGTCACAGAATTGTGGCAGTGAGCCAGGAAGAAGAAAAGCCGCATTAGTGAAGTTGAAACACACTTATGTAGCTATGGTAACTATAAACCCTACTAAGTCTCAAAAAGGTATTCTCTTTGTGTTCATACGATTAATTAGACATTAGTAGGGTTAATGAGGACCCTACATAACTGCTAGATTAAATATAGGTATAATTGTATTCATCAGAGGGCCTGGGTAAGAGGCATTGTTGGGTAGTTTAACATTTGTTTTCTGTGAGCCTTAAAGTGCTTAATTTCCATTTCTTTGATTTGTTATGGTCCTCAACTATGAAAATACTTTCTATTTGAAGATGTTTTCTTTATTGCCATACTTCAGGTTTTAATTTGAAAATAAATGAGAGAATATAAGCATCATTCAATTTAGTAAATGAATCTTGACTAGTATTTGTATGTTTACTGATAAATGCATATTACTCTGTGCACAAGTAGATTTTATGAATAAATAAGGTGTTAGGTATAAATTAGGCACTTTGGGGTGCCTTAGTGGCTTAGTTGAAGTGTCTGACTCTTGATTTCAGTTCAGGTCATGATCTGGCAGTTCATGGATTCGAGCCCTATATCAGGCTCCATGCTGACAGCTCTGACAGCACAGAGCCTGCTTGGGATTCTCTTTGTCTCTCTCTCTCTGCCCGTACCCAGCTCACACTCTTCTCTCTCTCACATTCTGTCTTTCAAAATAAATAAGTAAACTTAAAAAATACATAAACAGAATCTTTAAAAAACAAAAAAACAACAAAAAAATAAATTAGGCACTTTGGTAATTCATAATCATTGTTGCAAAATGATTGGTCCTTTTACCAGTAAGAATTTCTTGATGGATACCCTGACTTACCTATAGTTTAATATTTCCCCTAATTACAGAAGAACTTACTCCAAAGAAAATTTAAGATTAGGTCTGTAATCAGGGTTGCTTCTATTCATTTGATAGAATTATAATGGGCTGCCTGAGATGGCAAGCCTCTGGAGGGAGATGGCATCCAGTTCTAAAAATAGAAAGGTAAACTAGAAGTGAAAGATAAAATTGTGTTCTCACTATACTTGTTTGCTTGTTTGTGTGTAAATACAAAAGTGCATTTTCCCTTAAATTTAGATGTGTGTTTTGTTCTCTTATACATTTATACTAGGAAGTCTTTTCAACTTGTTAGGCCTCTTCAGAAACATCAGTTGTCAACCAGCATGGAAGCCAGTTGTATTTTGATATATACCAAATCAAATGGACTTAGAAGTGAAATTTAGCAGTCCTTTTATTGTAGGAGCAAAATGAAACAGGAAAAAGTGAACCATGAGAGGTAAACTGTTTTGGAGAATCATTTTAGGTTGCACTCTCTAGTATTTGCCCATCCATTTGCAAATGCCAAATTAGAGGGAAATTGGTAGGGAAAAGATACTGGGACTTATTCCATTAAGAACTATTTAAATATTCACCATCTAGTTCTTGAACAAAAGTAGACCAGAGCATTATATGGAAGGTCCATCTCAGTGTGTTGAACCTTTCCATTTCCTTCTTCCATTTTAGTAGGACAGTACTCATCTACTTTACTATTAATTGTACTTTGCAGAGATAATAGATTGTAGTCAACATAACTTTTTATTTGTTTATTTTTCTAAAATTTTTATTTATTTTGAGAAAGAAAGAGACAGAACATGAGTGTGAGAGGGGGCAGAGAGAGAGAGAGGGAGACACAGAATCGGAAGCAGGCTCTAGGCTCCGAGCTGTCAGCACAGAGCCTGATGCAGGGCTTGAACCCACGAACTGTGAGATCATGACCTGAGCCAAAGTTGTACGTCCAACCAACTGAGCCACCCAGGTGCCCCAACATAGCTCTTTATAAAGGGACTGGATGGTGTGTTCTGTGAGAAAAATACCATATTAGTGTATTTTTTTCATTCTAGTAGCACATCTACATTTGAATTGCTAAAAATCCTTAAATATAGAAAAAATTGAGTACAAAAATTCAGAGGATACCATTTAATAAAAATAAGAGTAAAAAAGGTTTTATCAGTTAAGATAAGATAGCTAGGAATAGACAGTACAAAGCAATATCCCTAATTTTGGTATTCAAAATTGAATAGAAACTGCAAGTTGCAGAGTCTGTACTTTAGGATGATTCAGATCACTCCTTTCAGTCTTCAGGGTAAGGTTCTTGAATTTCAGTCCCAGGAATTAAAAGAGAAGTGCCTGCCTGCCTGCCTTCCCTCCTTGCTTGCTTGCTTGCTTGCTTCCTTCCTTTTTCTCTTTCTCTCAGCAGCCAGAAGTTATTTTCCTTGATACTTTGTTTTACTTTGTTTTCTTGTATCTCTTTTCTGTATATTTGTCTTCTATCATAGGTGATTCTTTGACACTCAGCTATCTGAAATCTTACTTTGGCTTTTATACATCTTCTCAGTACAGATTTTAATGAATGCTAAGTGTCAGGTGACTAGATATGACTGTTTTGAATGAACCAATAAATTGACAAATCTTGTTTTAGGCAATTAGGCTATGGTATACAAAGGAAACAAAATAGTTTTCTAATAAGTTTAGGTTTGAGCATTTATTTAAAAAACTGTTAGGCAAGGTTCAGAATTTTTCAGGGATAGCCATTTCACAGTATAGAACAGTACTATTTCTTTGTATTGTAAAAATAAAACTCAGTTGAATTCCAGTTTGTAAATATTGGAAAATTGTCATTCACCATTGCTTTGTCTCAGGTTAGAAGATCATAAGGGGAAAATAAATCCTAAAGTGATATAGACACAATCATATTTTAACATTCTGTACGTTGGGTTCTGTATCTTTTCCTGGCTTTTTTTCTTCCTTATCCTGACAGGATAAGAAGGTTTGTCTATTCATGTCCCATTGAGTCTCTCATTGCCTCAAAGGTGAGTTGTTTTCTAAAAACTTACTTCAGTAATTACACACTTTTGTCTTACCTAATTTCTCCATTGAAACAAGGGTCTCGCAGAAATTTTGTTCTGGGACCCTATTCTCTGCTTTATAGCAGATCTAATTTCAAGGTCTAATGCCCAACTACATAGGAACATTAATATCTCACTTCTGGGGCCCACTGTTCCTCTAAGAGCAATTTTCTTCTGCTCTGGCCATATAGAATTTTAAAACATTAAGACAATTTTTAAAAATTTACATGTTTACCATGCTCTCTCCTATGATAATGTGTTAACATGGAGAAGGCAGTGTGGGTAAAGATGTGGGGCCTTGGAGCAGGACTGTCTGGGTTCAGGTTCTGATATGTTGTTCACTAGGTGTGTGACAGCTTGGGCAAGTTCATTGACATCTGTGCCTCAGTTTTCTCATCTGTAAAATGCTGTTGATAACAGAGCTTTCATCACAGGCTTGCAAGAATTAATTGAGTTAATGGAAGTAAAGTGCTTAGAGTCATGCCTAGCATAAGCTACATAAATTATTGTTATGATTATGACTATAATTATGGGAATTTAGTTGCTACATGATCATTTTTTAAAGGATAAAAACCATAGTTTTACTCTAAGATCATTATTAGTACCAAAGAAAAAGTGGAAAACATCACATTTAATGTTACCATCCAGTTTTCCCAGCACCATTTGTTGAAGAGTCTGTCTTTTTTCCATTGAGTATTTTTTCCTGCTTTGTCAGAGAGTAGTTGACCTTATGGTCATGGGTCCATTTCTGCATTTTCTGTTCTGTTCCATTGGTCTATGTGTCTGTTTTTCTGCCAGTACCATACTTCATGATAATTACAGCTTTGTAATATAGCTTGAAGTCCAAAAATTGTGATTCCTCCAGTTTTTTCTTTTTTCTTTTTCAGGATTGCTTTTGCTCTTAGGGGTCTTTTGTGGTTTCATACAAATTTTAGGATTGTTTTTTTCTAGCTCTGCAAAAAATGCTGGGGATATTTTGATAAGGATTGCATTGAATGTGTAGATTGCTATGGGTAGTAGTATAAACATTGTAACAGTGTTCTTCCAATCCATGAGCATGGAATGCTTTTCCATTTCTTGTGTCATCTTTAATTTCTTTCAAAAGTGTTCTGTAGCTTTAAGAGTACAGATGTTTTACCTCTTTAGTTGGTTTATTCCTAAGTGTCTTAATGATTTTGGTACAATTACAAATGGATCAATTCCTTGATTTCTTTTACTGCTGCTTCGTTATTGGTAAGTAGAAATGGAAACAGATTTGTACACATTGATTTTATATCCTGCACCTTTACTGAATTCATGTATTAGTTGTAAAAATTTTTTGGTGGAGTCCTTCAGGTTTTCTATATAGAGTATCATACTGTTGGCAAATAATTTGACTTCTTCCCTGCCAATTTGGATGCCTTTTATTTCTTTTTGTTGTCTGATTGCTGAGGCTGAGACTTCCAGTACTGTGTTAAATAGTAATGGTGAGTAGTGGACGTTCTTGTCTTGTTCCTGACTGTAGGGGAAAGGCTCTCAGTTTTTCCCCATTGAGGATGATATTAGCTGTGGGTTCTTTCATATATGACCTTTATGATGTTAAAGTATGTTCCATGTATCCCTAGTTTGTTGAGAGTTTTTATCAAGAATGGATGCTATATTTTGTCAAATGCTTTTTCCACATCTATTGACAGGATCATATGGTTCTTCCCTGTTCTTTTATTAATCTGGTATATCACACTGATTGTTTTGCAAATATTGAACCAGCCCTGCAGCCCAGGAATAAATCCCACTTGATCATGGTGAATAATTCTTTTAATGTACTGTTGAATTCAATTTGCTAGTGTTTTATTGAGGATTTCTAGATCCATGCTCATCAGGGAAATTGGTCTGTAATTCTTTTTAATGGGGGTCTTTTTGTCTAGTTCTTGCAATCTAGGTAATGCTGGGTTCATAGAATGAATTTGGAAGTTTTCCTTCTGTTTCTATTTTTTTGAAAGGGTTTGAGAAGAATAGGTATTAATTTTTCTTTAAATGTCTGGTAGAATTCCTCTGGGAAACAATCTGGCCCAGGCCTCTTGTTTGTTGGCAGATTTTTGATTCAGTTTCTTTGCTGTTCAAATTTTCTATTCCTGAAATTTTAAATAAATCACATTTTATTAATTTTTTTAAAAAATGTTTGTTTATTTATTTATTTATTTTGAGCAAGGGAGGGCCAGAGAGAGAGCCTGATATGGGGCTTGATGTCATGACCCTGAGATCCTGACCTGAGCCAAAACCAAGAGTTGGACGCTCAACCAACTGAACCATCAAGGCACCCCAACATCACATTTTAAATAAACCAGAATAAATATCAGTTTGGGTCATTTTGGCATTTTCTGTTGGTGACTGTTTTCCTTTGGGTGGTATCTTGATTTATCTGATTATAGGAATAATAACAGTGCCAAAGTTTCTTTGGGTTTGAAAACTGTTTTTGCCAGTACAATATCAATTAATGTTGCCAGCCATCTCTTCTTTACTAATGATTGTATTATCTTGGGTGTCTGGTTTTTAAGGCTTAGTTTCTTATTGTAAGTGAATTCGATGAAGTAGAAAAGCTTTAGATATTTGATTCCAGGCTGGCCACCGTAGAAAAATTACTTCCTGATACATCTTATTTGCAATTCAGTTAATTTAGAGGTACCTATTTGATAGTGGGGAAAAAGCACAAAATTTACAGTCAGGAAACATGTATTTAAATATTAGTTTCATATTTTGCGAGTCCTATTTAATTTAATCCTTTCATCCTCATTTTCTTTTTATCTAACAGGGTTATTATGAAGTTACATGAAATAATGTTTTTCATTATTCTGGTACTTAATAAACATTTGAATGTGAATCTCAAATATGCTCTAGATATTTTAAGAAAAAATTGTGTGTGTGTATACATATATATGTATATATACAGATATATATATATACAGATATATATATATATATATTTGAAGGAAAATAAATTTTCAGGAAAATTCATTCTTTTT
>NW_027528798.1:6213491-6325884 GCF_008692635.1 Crocuta crocuta
GATATTTTAGAAAATTTTCAAAAATTGAAAGTTTATTTTTTTCAAATTATAATAAAATTATACTTTTAAATACTTATTACAAAAAAGTTAGGCTTTTGTAAAAGTATAAAACATAAAAAGTAGAAAAGGAAAACATGTACTCTTATCACACAGAAATAACCACTGTTCATATTTTGATGTACAGTATTTCATTCTGTACTTATCTGTGTTTTCTGTATATATATGGACATTTTATATTTGTTTTTTCTAAATTATGAATTTTGTAACCTTTTTTTCTCAATATATTTTGAACACCACTCTAGGTTAGTAANTTATACATATACATTTCTTTTATATAAGTGAGATTATTTTCTTTAGGTTTTATACAGCTGTAGCCTGCTTCCCTCACTCAAGAATATATTTTCTGGGGCGTCTGAGTGGCTCAGTTGGTTAAGCGTCCGACTTCAGCTCAGGTCATGATCTCAACGGTTAATGGGTTCGAGCCCCGCATAGGACTCGGTGCTGACAGCTAGCTCAGAGCCTGGAGCCTGCTTCGGATTCTGTGTCTCCCTCTCTCTCTGACCCTCCCCTGCTCACGCTGTCTTTCTCTCTCTCTCTCAGAAAGAAATAAAAAATAATAAAACTTTAAAAAAGAATATATTTTCTACAGTCCAAATAGACATGTGTCTTTATTTTTAATGACTGCATTGTATTTCATGATATGGATGTGTCAACATTGCCATCAGTTGTTTAACCACTCTCCTATTGATGACATTTAGACTGTTTGTGGTTTTTATTTTTATAACCAATGCTGGTGGGGAGAGCAATCATATATACATATTTTTGCATACTTAACTATATTTTCTTCTTAATTTAAATTTACAGAACAATACTTATTGGGGAAAAAGCATATATACATTTTAAAGGATTTTGATATCTTTTGCCTCCAAAAGGTTTTACCAGTTTATATCCATTAGCATTACCACTTTCCCTGAACCTTTGCCAACACCATATGTTATCTTTAAAAAATTATTACAACCTCATGGGGCACCTGGGTGGCTCAATTCATTAAGCATCTGAATTCAACTCAGGTCATGATCTCACAGTTCATGAGTTTGAGCTCCACGTCGGGCTCTGTGCTGAAACCTGAGAGCCTGGAGCCTACTTCACATTCTGTCTGTCTCTCTCTGCCCCTCCCCTGCTTGCACTTTGTCTCTCTCTGTCTCTCAAAAATAAATAAACATAAAAAATTTTTTAAAATTATTACAGCTTCATATGCTATGTTATCTTATTCTTTTAATTGGCTATTAAAATGGGATATTTTTAAATGTGTGTGTGTACTGGCCATTTATATATCTTTTGAATTGTCTTTTCTTATCCTTTGCTAATTTTTTTTCCTACTAAAATTTTTTTTAATGTTTAGAGAGAGACAGAGAGAGAAAGTGAGCAGGGGAGGGGCAAGGAGAGAGGGAGACACAGAATCTGAAGCAAGACCCACACTCTGAGTTGTCAGCACAGAATCTGACTCAGGGCTCAAACTTACAAACTGTGAGATCATCACCTGAGCCAAAGTTGGACTCTTAACCAACTGAGCCACCCAGGCTCCCCCTTTGCTAAGTTTTCCATTGGAGTGTTTGTTTTCTTCCTAACATTTAAAAGAAGGGTAATAATTATTTTCTTATGAATGATATGTGTTACTTAGTTGTCATTAGTGTTTTCCTGTCAAAAATTATTAATAATCTCTGTAAGTTTGTGATTACTTCAAACTTTGAAGATCCACAGATGTTGAGTCTTTACATGTGCTGATCTTGGCTCAGGTCATTATCTGACCATTTGTGGAGCCCTGTGTGAGACTCTGCACTGAGATCAGAGCCTTCTTGGGATTCTCTCCTTCTCTTTTTGTCCCCCCATTGCGTAGGCAGTTGTACACACCCTCTCTCTCTTTCTCAAAATAAAAAAAAGCATTCTTTTTTTTTTTTTTTTTTTAAGAGAGTGCAAGCCAGGGAGCGGGGCAGAGGGAGAGAGAAAGAATTTTTTTTTTAAATTTTTTAAATGTTTTATTTATTTCTGAGAGAGAGAGACAGTGTGCGCAGGGTAGGGTCAGAGAGAGTGGGAGATGTAGAATCTGAAACAGGCTCCAGGCTCTGAGCTAGCTGTCAGAACAGAACCCGATGTGGGGCTCGAACCCACGAGCCGTGAGATCATGACCTGAGCCACAGTTGGACACTTAACCGACTGAGCCACCCAGGCGCCCCGCCGAGAGAGAAAGAATTTTAAGCAGGCTTCATATTCTGCATGGAGCCTGACACAGGGCTTGATCCCACAACCCTGGGATCATGATCGGAGCTGAAATTTAGAGTCAGATGCACAACTGACTGAGCCACTCAGGTGCTTCAAAAAGCATTTTGACTTCTTACTCATTTATTTTTTCTGTATCCTCAGCCAAGATAATATTTTTACTAACTACAGATATAATGATAAAAGACAAAAATGTGATTCCTACCCTGATTGGGCTTTTCTTTTAGATGAGGAAACAGGCGAGTAAATAATCTATTAAAAATAGTATTCTGAGGAGCACCTGGTTGGCTCAGTCTGTTAAGGATCCAACTTCAGCTCAGGTCATGACCTCATAGTTTGTGAGTTCAAGCCCCACATCAGGCTCTCTGTTGTCAGTGCACAGCCAGCTTCAGATCCTCTGTCTCCCTCTCTCTGCCCCTCACCTCTGGGAAGCTAGCACTCTCTCTCTTCTTTTCTCTCAAAACTAAATAAACATTAAAAAAATAGTATTCTGAGTGCTCTGAAGAGGGAAGTACAGATTGATGAGGTGGGGCATGAGAAGGCGCTGATATACCAGGGAATAAGGGAGGGCTTTTGGTTGAAGGTAACATCCAAACTTAATACTGAAATCATAAAAATTAGATAAAGGTGAAGGGGCTCCGTTGGAGGAAATTGTTCCAGGTAGTGGAGAGAATATCATGTTGGAAGATTAGTATGTTAGACAGTGGAAAGAAATTCAGTATGGCTGGGTCATACAGCTAGAGATTGGGGAATGAAATGGTAAGGAGGGAAAAGGTGTAGCTGTGAAAGATGTGATAAATTAAGGCTGGCTGTGATAACATTCTGAATTAGTAGCAGCAGGAATGAAGAGAAGAGGATCACAGGTATCACAGAAACCTGACTAAATGTGATAAAAATATTATAGTCAAGTAATATTATATACACTTATTACATATGTCTTGTGTTTTCTTTGTATAGTAAAGGGCACATGATCCTAATAGTTGAAAAGAGATAACTCTGCCCCACTCACTCTGGTGATCTCTGGAGATCAGCTTTGGCTGTCAGATTCTTTTGCTACCATTTCTAGCCTGGCTTCCTACTTGAGGGGGCCAAGGTTAATCTTTCTTCAATATAATCTAAAGTAGATCTTGGACCTAATGTTAATAGAGGATATATAATGAAGTGAGGCGTACCCTTGCTAGACCTTAATAGAGGTCTAGCAAGCATACCCTTCCTAGACCTTCTCTAACACCCAGAGAAGAAGGTGTTAAGGAAAAGCCAAGAGGAAAGTAGGAATGAAAGGGTAGAAGGTATCATTTGTTGCTATAGTAGTATTTAGTTACTAATTTTTAAGCATAAATTTAGGTCATTAGTATACTGAATATTGAGATGTTTGGCAGGGTAACCATTTATTCACTTATTCAGTATATTTTCAGTATATTTACTGCCTAGTGTACCTTGTGTCCAGTGCTTGAAGAATAAAGAGACTCATTGCTAGGGCACCTGGTTGGCTCAGTCAGAAGAGCATGTGACTCTTGATCTCAGATTGTGAGTTCGAGCTTCATGATGGGTATAGGGATTGCTTAAAATAAAAATGAATAAATAAACTGGAAAACAAAACCCAGAGATTCACTATTGTTAGTAGGGCAGACAGACATACAATTAACATTGTTTGGTAAGTGCTACTTTAAAATAATTGTTTCATGTTGAAAATAAAGTATCTGAAGATAATGGGTTAAGTTTTGGATGTGTTGAAATTAAGATTTTTGTGGGTTATTAGGTACCTAATATGCACCAAGCACTAATCTAAATGTTGGGAATACAGAAGTAAAGAAAACAAAACACCCTACCCTCACCAGTTTATATTCTGGTGCATGGAAACATACAAATAATTATCAGATAATTATCTTGAGAGATAAAGAAATAGGAAGTACTGCTAATGGATATAGGGTTTCTTTTGGGGTTATGCAAATGTTCTGGAATTAGGTAGTGGTGATGATTGCAAAACTCTGTGTATACCCAAACCACTGAATTATATAATTTACATGGGTGTACTTTATAGCATGTGAATTATATTTCAATTTTAAAAAGTTGGGGAGTAAAAAAACACAATATGGTTAGGAAGGTTAAGAAAGTGATATGGGGTGCTATTTTGTATAGGGTGGTCAGAGTGCCTCTCTTTGCCTCAGAAACCTGAAGGAATTCAGGGAGTAAGCTATGGGAGTATGGAGGGAAAGAATTTTCTAGCTGGAGGAATGGTGACTCTAGAGAATTTGAACTTGGAAATGTGCTTCACATGTTTAAGAAACAGTAGGGAGGCCACTGTGGCTGAAGCAGAGTGGGTAAGGAGGAGATTTATAGAATATAAAATGTGGTAGTGTTAGGGTACTTAGATCATGTAAGGACTTTGGGTTTTATTTTGAAATGGGAGCTGAGGAGTGATGTCACCTGAGTTAGGTTTTATTTATTTATTTTTAAATTTTTAATGTTTATTTTCTTTTTTGAGAGAGAGAGAGAGCAGGGGAGGGGCAGAGAGAGAGGGAGACACAGAACCTGAAGCAGGCTCCAGGCTCTGAGCTGTTAGCACAGAGCCCGATGTGGGGCTCAAACCTACAAACTGCGAGATTGTGACCTGAGCCAAAGTCAGACACTTTATCAACCAAGCCACCTAGGCACCCCCGAATTAGGTTTTAAATGGATTATTCAGGCTATTGTGTAGGTAATAAGCTGAGTAAAATACATAGTGAGTTTGAAGGCATTTGCATTAGTCCAGGTGAAACAGACAAGGATGGTAGTAGAAGAGGTAGGAAGAAATGGTAGAATTCTGGATATATTTTGTAGAAAAAGCAGACAGGATCTGCTTATGGATCGTCTGAGTGTGAGAGAAAAAGATGAGTGAAGATAATACCAGAGTTTTTAAACTGAACAATTGAAAGGATGGAGTTCTCATTTAATGAGATGTCAGAGACTCTGGTGGGTGGGTTGGTGAGGGGAAGCAAATGAAGAGATTGGATTTAGATATATTAAGAATGAAAAGTCTAGGGACACCTGGGTGGCTCAGTCGGTTAGGCGTCCGACTTTGGCTCAGGTTATGATCTCACAGTTCGTAGGTTTGAGCCCCGCGTCGGGCTCTGTGCGGACAGCTAGCTCGGAGCCTGGAGCCTGTTTCGGATTCTGTGTCTCCCTCTCTCTCTGATCATCCCCTGCTCATGCTGTCTCTCTCTCAGAAATAAATAAAAAACATTTAAAAAATTAAAAAAAAAAGAGAAGTCTGTATAAGTGTACAAATGGAGATATTGACTAGGTATTTACATCTATAAGCCTCAAACTGGAGGGAAACATTGATAGTTATGCGTTATGGGTATCATTGGAGTTAATAATGAAGCTGAAATTAGTAACTAGAGAAAGAATGAGAAAGAAGAATGCTGAGAGTTTATTTCCCTGGGGGGGAAAAAAACAAAATATTTAAGGGACATTTAAAAAGGAGCAAATGAGGGAGGAAAAGAAACAAAATAGTGGAGAGAGGAGTTTGCAGAAAGCAGTAGTGTCAATAGTTCTAGAGAAGTCAATTAGGAATTTATTGGTAACAGAGAAATTTTAATGGAGTAGTATGGACAGCAGCGAAATAGTAGTTGATTAGGTAATAAATGTGAGTAATGAAAGTGGGGGCAGCTAATGAAGGCAACTTTACTTGTGCTAAGTGTGGTTGTAAAGGGAAGTTGAGTTGAAAGCTCCAAGAGATACAAAAGTCTTGTGGAGTAAAGAAGTTGAAGATAAAAGAAAATTATTAATAGAAGACTTTTGGAGGAACAAAGCAAAAAAGGCGATCTAGAATACAGGGTTTCTTCTCTTGAGCCTAAAGGGACAGAGATAAGGATAATTTGTGTCTGGAAAAGGAAGTATGGGAAATTCATCCCCTACAGTCTGTTTTCTCTCTGGAGAAATAAACAGTTAATTCCAAAAATGGTAGATAACAGGGTGGTGGCTTTAAAAGAATTGTGAAGAGTGGAGGGAAAAACTGAGGAGGAATACTAAAAAAAAAAAAAAGTTACCCAGAGCTACTTTGAGGAAGATCATGAATTCATAGTGGTACTAGTCTTCAAAACTTGGAAGCTATGATTCAGGAATGTTGAAGTTGAGTGGTTAGAATCAATATGATAGAAGAACTCTAAGGACTACATAAAGGAATTCTTCAAAACAAAATCTCATGTTTTCCTTGAAGTTGTACCCCACTGGTCTTTTTCTTTTTCATTTTGTACTTTCCCTGCTAATGCTGCCTTATGTTTAATCTGTTAGAATTAAAACACACACACAGATACTCCTTGGATTTTTAAATATGCAAAAGTACAAAACAAGGACAAATCACATGAAAGCCTGCTGTGTCTAGATATAACTACTATTAATATGTTGGTGATTATTCTTTCAGACATCTCTGTGTGTATACAAATCTACTTATTCATATATTTCTGTATAAATTGGATTATACAATCATGTTTTCTTACCTGCTTACAGATATTATTAAATATAGATCTGTTTTGCTATTACTATAGGATATTCCATAGTTTAAATAACAAAATATACATATATCAGCCAATCCTTTGATCATGGGCTATTTTCCTTTTTAACTCTTACAAACATCACTATAATAAACATACTGCATACATTTTTTTTCTTGTACTGTTATGGATACTTCCTGTGAGTAATAATAGCTAATACTTAATGTAGTATTTTCTCCATGGTGAACTGTATTCTAAGCACCTAAATTTGTCTTTTAGTTGTAAATTTCTTTTGCTGTTAAATTTTAAGGTGAATCCTTCATACTTGCATCTTTTAGCTTTATCTTGAGAATGCAATAACTAAATAAGGCTACCTACATGTAATTGGGTAAGATCATACTCAAACCATCCTGTATTATATAGTGTTGTGGTTAAGCGCTTAGGCTTTGGAGCCAAAACACACCTGTATTCAAAAATCTTTGCTCTGCTATTTACTTTGGTTGTAAAACTAAACTTCACCTCTCCAGTTTTTTAAATGAAGGACATTTAAGTCATAAGACCATTTTTTCACTGGGAGGATTTTTAAACTAAGATGAAATAATAATTATTTCCTTCAGGGTGCAATTTGTTTCTTATTATTTTTTTAAATTTAAAATAATTTTTTTAAATGTTTTATTTATTTTTGAGAGAGAGAATGAGAGACAGCATGAGCAGGGGAGGGTCAGAGAGAGAGAGAGACAGAATCTGAAGCAGGNGCCCATGCACCTGGTTATAATCTTTTATTTAATAAGTGTTCATTAATGAAATTTATGCTATTCTTATAAATTATATTCAAAGAATAGTTAATGCTATTGAGAAATGCCCATGATGGGGGCGCCTGGGTGGCTTACTCGGTTAAGCGTCCGAGTTTCGCTTAGGTCATGATCTCGCGGTTCGTGGGTTCGAGCCCCGCGTCGGGCTCTGTGCTGACTGCCAGCTCAGAGCCTGGAGCCTGTTTCAGTCTGTGACTCCCTCTCTCTCTGACCCTCGCCTACTCATGCTGTCTCTCTCTCTCTCTCCTAGAAATAAATAAAACATTAAAAATTAAAAAAAAAAAAAAGAGAGAAATGCCCATGATGGATGTTAATTTTTTTTAAAAAGAAGATAGAGCGATGGCTGGGTAGCTTAGTCAATTAAGTGACTGGCTCTTAATTTCAGCTCAGGTCATGATCTCATGGTTCATGAGATCAAGTATTAGACTCTGTGCTGACAGTGTAGAGACCACTTGGGAGTCTCTCTCTCTCCCTCTCTTTATGTGCTCCTCCCCCACTTGCACATGCACAACTGTCTCTCAAAATAAATAAATAAGCTTAAAAAACTAAACAGAAGTCCTGGGTGCATCGGTGGGTTAAATGTCCAACTTCGACTCAGGTCACGGCCTCATGGTTCTTGAGTTCAAGCCCCATATTGGTCTCTCTGTTGTCAGCACAGAGCCTATTTTGGATCCTCTGCCCCCCCATCCCTCCTCCCTCACAAAAAATTAAAATAAACATTAAAAATTTTTAATTAAAAAAATAGGAAAATGTAATTATCCCAGTTTTGTTTAATAAAGTAAGACTATAGTAGGAAATAAAATGTTAGAATGGTGATCTCTGAGAATTGGGATTTGAAGTGAGTTTATTTTCTCTTTTATACTTAAAATTTTATTAATGTTTATTTATTTATTATTATTTTTTTTAATGTTTTCTTTATTTCTAGGAGACAGAGAGAGAGACAGCATGAGCAGGGGAGGGTCAGAGAGAGAGGGAGTCACAGACTGAAACAGGCTCCAGGCTCCGAGCTGGCAGTCAGCACAGAGCCCGACGCGGGGCTCGAACCCACGAACCGCGAGATCATGACCTAAGCGAAAGTCGGACGCTTAACCGACTAAGCCACCCAGGTGCCCCAATTAATGTTTATTTTTGAGAGAGAGAGAGAGACAGTGTGTGTGAGTGGGGGAGGGGCAGAGAGAGAGGAAGACGCAGAATCCAAAGCAGGCTCCAGGCTCTGTGCTGACAGGTCAGAGCCTGACACAGGACTAAAACTCATAATCACAAGATGAAGACCTGAGCTAAAGTCAGATGCTTAACCTACTGAGCCACCCAGGTGCTCCTTTTCTCTTTTATACTTAAAGAAATATTCCTGGAGGTGCCTGGGTGGTTCAGTCTGTTGAGCTTCAACTTCTGCTCAGGTCATGATCTCATAGTTCATGGGTTTGAGCCCTGCTTCAGATTCTGTGCTGACAATTCAGAGCCTGGAGGTTGCTTCAGATTCTGTGTCTCCCTCTCTCTCTGCTCCTTCCCTACTTGCACTCTGTTTTTGTCTCTCAAAAATAAACATTAAAAAATATTTGTAAATATTTCCAAATTTTCAATAATGATATAGCCTTTATATATCTTTTTATTACCCGTATGCCTTAATAAAATGTTAAAGAATCTTCATGTATTACAACATTGTAATTAACCAAAACTTTCATAATATCATCTTTTAATTTTTCCTCACAGATTTTAATTTTTAGTGTTCATATTTATTGCAAATCTCTAGTTGCTATCAACTATATGATTTTGGGCAAGTTCTTAATCTCTGGCCCTTTATGGATATAGTTTATTTATCTATGAATTGTTTAAATACAGTTCCTGTGTCTGTAACATAGCCGAGTAAACTCTTTAAAAGTCAGCTTTTTAAGTTCTGTGAAGTCTATACCTTTTTTTAAATTTCTTAATTTTTTTTTGGTTTTTTACTTATTTTTGAGACAGAGACAGCGTGAGCAGGGGAGGGTCAGAGAGAGAGGGAGACACAGAATCTGAAACAGGCTCCAGGCTCTGAGCTGTCAGCACAGAACCTGATGCAGGGCTCGAACCCACAAACTGTGTGATCATGACCTGAGCTGAAGTCAGACGCTTAATCAACTGAGCCACCCAGGCGCCCCCACCTTTTTTTTTTTTAATAGGAAGTGTTTGGGTACCACATCCTTATTTCATCCTCTGGAAGATTATGTACTTATCACCCCTTGACTGTCATATGCTGCTGCTTTCTTATTAAATTTGCTTACAGAGAGAGATCAAGAAAATTTTAATCTTGATAATCAAGAAAGTTGGGACCACCATTGTAGTCTTTAAGGCATTGCAAAGTTTCTCACAAAAGACTTCTGTCTTCCTCTCCTCCTATTTCATAAAAAGATCAATCACATAACTCCCAACAGTAGAGATTGAAGACTCAGATGCCACAGGACTCAGAGAGTAAAATGTAAATCAGTGAAATTGGCTGAATGGTACTTAGAGTAACTGGAAAGCACACTAAAAGAGGCAGCTCTAGTTTTCCTTATGGGTATATATACTTAATGTTATCAGATCTTCCGATTTGTCAAAAGGAGCCAGAAGTCTAGATTTTTATGTAAAATCCCATTATTAAACATTGACAACTAATTCAAAATGTCTTAGAACACTGTGTAGGCTAAACATATCTGAAGGCCAGATATGTTCTATAGAAAATGCAAGACCCACAGAAAGAAAAGCTTTGTATTTTTATTGAAATGAGCATGAGGTATTCACCTGATTGCCTTGGGAATAAAATAAACAATGCTCATGAAACATATCAGTAACACTTCTTCATTGCGTACCCTTTTGAGAGTAGGAATTATGACTTTTATTATTGTTAATAATTGCAATTAATATCTCCAGATTCAGGATCAAGAAGATGTGGTTTATCTATACCATGGACTACTACATGGCAATGAGAAACAATGAAATCTGGCCATGTGTAGCAACATGGATGGACCTTGAGGGTGTTATGCTGAGCGAAATAAGTCAGGCAGAGAAGGACAAATATCATATGTTTGCACGTATAGGAGGATTAGGAGGAACTTGACGGAGGAACAAGGGGGAGAAGAAGGGGGGAAATGGTGGGGGAAAGGGAGAGAAGCAAACCATGAGAGACTCTTGAATGCTGACAAAAACTGAGGACTGATGGATGTGGGGGGAGGGGGGGATGGGCATGGAGGAGGACACTTGTGGGGATGAGCACTGAGTGTTATGTGGAAACTAATTTGACAATAAACTATTAAAAAAAAAAAATATCTCCAGATTCAGTGGTTCCTGGTAACCTGTCAGTAACTGCATGTGCTTTAAGCCAAGTGGTTTCATCTGTAACAGAGTTTATAGGGTTATGGTAGTGACAGTCACAAATTATAATCAGTTTACATGTAAATTTTTGGCACATTTTAAGGTGGGAGATTTTAGGTTGGGGGAGCAACTGCATTGTTAATGTGTGTTTGGCTCTGTTTACCCTAGCATCTATATTTTTAGCCTTACTAGGAAAATAGTAATTATTCTTATATTTTTTACTTTGTTTCTTACCTAAAAAGTGAACTAATGTAAGTTGAACTTTTTTTCATTTTTATTTTTTATTTAAAATTTTTAAAAATTTCATTTTATTTATTTTGAGAGAGAGAGACAGAGAGAGTGAGCAGGGAACAGGCAGAGAGAGAGGGGTAAAGAAGAGAATACCAAACACTCTGCAGTTTCAGTGTGGAGCTTGATGTGGGGCTTGAACTCACGAACTCTGAGATCATGACCTGAGCCAAAGTTGGACACTTAACCAACTGAGCCACCCAGGTGCCCCTAAAAAAATTATTTTTAATGTTTATTTTTGAGAGAGAGACCGTGCAAGTGGGAGAAGGACAGAGACAGAGGGAGACATAGAATCCGAAGCAGCCTCTGCTGTGAGCTATCAGCACAGAGCCCAACGTGGGGCTAAACCCAGGAATCACGAGATCATGCATGGCCTGAGCTTAACCAGATGCTTAACTGACTGAGCTACCTAGGTGCCCCTCGTTTTTGTTTTTTAAAGATGCTGGCCATGTCATTAGATATTCCCCTTTTCTGAGTCTTTAGTATGAACTTTGAATTCTATTTAATGCATGCATGCATCCATCTATCCATTCATTCAATAAGCATTATCTTGACCTTTTCAAAGATCCTAAGGCCCTGCATAATCTACTGTACCATTCCCACTAACCTTATCTCATTCTAGCAAGGGGAATGTCTTGATTACTGTGTTTTGGTCACATTGTGCACCGTTTAATTACTCAGACATGCCATGTCTTTACCTGCCTAAAGACTTATGCACATGCTGTTGCCTCAGATGTCTTGCTTCTCTTTCTGCTTTGAGTTGCTGATTCTTTCTTCTCCTCAAGAACCACTCAGAGAAGCCTCTCTGACTATCTTCTCTTAAAGTAGTTCTCACATTATTCTTTCTTAAAGATTCCTGTTTGTTTTCTTTTTTATTTTTTTTTAAAAAATTTGATGCTTATTTTTGAGAGAGAGAGAGTGCAAGGAGGGTAAGAGCAGAGAGAGAGAGGAGACACAGAATCCAAAGCAGGCTCCAGG
This sequence comes from Crocuta crocuta, assembly GCF_008692635.1. Taxonomy (NCBI): domain Eukaryota; kingdom Metazoa; phylum Chordata; class Mammalia; order Carnivora; family Hyaenidae; genus Crocuta; species Crocuta crocuta. Next base: position 6,225,649 of record NW_027528798.1, read on the forward strand.
CTCTGAGCTGTAAGCACAGAGCCCATTGCAGGGCTCGAAATCACGAACTGTGAGATCATGACCTGAGCTGAAATCAAAGGTTTAACCAACTGAGCCACCCAGGCACCCGTTTGTTTTCTTCATAGCATTCATCCCACTTTGTTTTTCAAAAACTATTGCCTTGTTGCAAATTTTTTTTCTCTCTTAAAGAGAGCAACCTCTTTTGTCTTACTCAATTTTGTATCTTTGGCTCACAGTAAATTACTTTTGAATTAATTAATTACTCATCAGCTTAATAATCATATGCCTACAGAATGGTGGCCAGTGCTTTCAGGGCATATTGTATGCATTATTGCCAGTGCTCATAACTCTGTAAGGTAGATAGATATTTCTGCCATATTATAATTGAGAAAAATTAACTTCCCTAAAGTCACACAGAAAATAAGTGATGGGGCACCTGGGTTGCTCAGTCGGTTAAGCATCCAAGTGCTTTGTATTGTATTTGTAGACATTTCTAAGGAAAATTGTGGTTTTCTCCTTCCTTATCCCCCTTCATGCAAAAAAGATTACAATAATATCTAAAATGCCTACTAATAGTATATCGTGGTTTTGACTTTCTGATCAAGTCAAATGAAAATTCGTGTATTTTTACTTAATAATAATATTCATACTCTCTTGTATTAGAACTTTTATCCTCCCCTGAGTCTTAACCTCTTAATTCTCCTATATAATTAGCCGTTTAAACATTGATAGGTATAGAAGGGTTTCTTACATGTCTCTTAAGCATCTACTTCTACAGCACAGCCATTGGCAAATAGAAATAATTAGATTCTCAGGAAGCCTGGGTGACTCAGTCAGCTGGGTGTCAACTCCTGATACCAACTCTTGATACCAGGGATGTGGGATTGAGTCCCGTGTTGGGCTCAGCACTGAGCATGGAGCCTGCTTGAGATTCTCTCTCTCTCTCTCTCTCTCTCTCTCTCTCTCTCTTTCTCTCTCTCTCTCTTTCCCCCCCCCATGCTCTCTCTTCCTTCCTCCCCCTCTCCCTCCCTCTGTCTCTTTCCCCTGCTTACATTTTCTTTCTCTAAAATAAAACAAAAAAAATAGGGCCACTTGGGTGTCTCTCTCAAGCATCCAACTCTTTATCTTAGCTCAGGTCATGATCTCATGGTTTGTGAGATCGAGCCCACATCAGACTCAGCATAGAGTTTGCTTGGGATTCTCTTTCTCCTTCTTTCTCTGCACCCCCCCCCCCCCGCTTGTGCATGTGTGCACATGTGCTCTTTCTAAATACATAAACATTGAAAATAAAATTAAAAATGCAATAAAATAATTGAATTCTGTTCTACAGTATTTCAAAAATTTTTTTTAACATTTTATTTGTTTTTGAGAGACAAAGCATGCATAGGGGAGGGGCAGAGAAAGAGGGAGACACAGAATCTGAAGCACGCTTCAGCCACTGAGCTGTCAGCACAGAGCCAGACATGGGGCTCGAACTTACAAATCTTAAGATCATGACCTGAGCCGAAGTCGGCTGCCCAACCAACTGAGTCACCCAGGTGCTCCTGTTCTACAATATTTTAAAACAATCCCACTGAAGTCCCTCAACTTTTTACCTCTTCATCTCAAATTTTTGTTTGGGTCTTCTCATTTTCTATCTTCTTTTTCTCTCATGTCAGTGGAAGAAATACCCAGTCTTTTCCTAAGATGCCCCCAATCTTTTGGACTTGATTCCGTGACAACTGCCTCATTTTAATATTTTCCATCTCTTGTTTTTCATTATTTTTTTCATGTTTTTGTTTTCGTATAGCAGTAGTTATCAAACCTTTAAACTATGATTTCTATGGAGGTTCCTCTGCAGATGATATAATTTCCAAAAAAATTGTACTTAAAAAAGAAAATGAATTCCTTATGGTAGTATAACCCTATAAAAATGGCCTGGAAAACTGTTTTATTTAGTCATTGTTGTATATTAATCTCAACTTCTTCACCATCCATTTGTTTCTAAAACTTTTGTTAGCATGCAAGCATTTGCTGGGAAATTCATTTATAATTTCAGAATTGACAAACTTCATGGTGTTTTTTTTTAATGTTTATTTTTTGAGAGAGAGCGAGTGGCGGAGGGACAGAGAGAGAGAGAGAGAGAGAGGGACACAGAGAATCCGAAGCAGGCTCTGTGCTGCCCAGGTAAAGCCTAATGTGGGGCTTGAACCCATGAACCAAGAGATCATGACCTGAGCTAAAGTCAGCCTCTCAACCATCTGAGCCACCCAGGCACCCCCTGATGACACTTCTTTTTTTAAACGTTTTATTTATTTCTAGGAGAGAGAGAGAGAGAGACAGTGTGAGCAGGGGAGGGTCAGAGAGAGAGGGAGTCACAGACTGAAACAGCCTCCAGGCTCTGAGCTGGCATTCAGCACAGAGCCCGACGCAGGGCTCGAACCCACGAACCGGGAGATCATGACCTAAGCGAAAGTCGGACGCTTAACCGACTAAGCCACCCAGGCACCCCTGATGACCGTTTTAAATTAAATCTCTTCTATATGTCTTCTCATGGATCTTCAAGCATTTCCTTATTCCTGGCTATTTCCTTTATATCATCAAACATACACAGTTTCTTTTTCTGCATAATAAAATTAAATGAACTCTTTATTTGGTCCTGTCTCCTTAAGTAGTTTTTCCTTGTCTTTGGAAGGACTTTATGAAATAGTAGTGTGTATTTCTGCTTGCATTGCATTTACTTCCTCACTTACATTTAGTCTTCAACTCTTTGCCTTCTGGCTTCTCTCCCCATCACTCCCTTGATACTTCTTTGGCAAAAGTATCAAGAAATACCTTTTGCCACATCAAATAAATACATTCTTTCAAGTTTTTCCTTGCTTGAACCGAATAAGGCATTTTCATTTTTGGCAGTCCATACCAGGACTGTTCTTTTTTTTTTTTTTTTTTTTGGACACCATATTCTTCAGGCTCTTCTCTGACTCTAGCCTCTTACTTGGCTTCTTTTCTTATTCTGATCCTTCTGCTTCTTCATTCTTTATATGGTTTGTTAGCAATCTTATGTATTCCCACAGCTTCTATCTTCTTGCTCATTTGTACATTCATCAAATGATGCCTTTGTGCAAGGCACTGTGCTCTTGCTGAGAAGAGTGTGAATGAGACTGACTGCCATGATGTGAATAGTCTAATAGGAGATACATATAGACTAATTGACAATTGTGGAACAGTATATGACAAATATTGTTAAAGGAAATTCATAGGATGGATACTTAACTACCACTGGAATGGTCAGGAAACCCTTTTTGGGAAGAAGTAATGTTTGAAAGGGGCTGTGAAAAGTTCAGTTTCAGATGGAAGCAGTAGCATTTGCAAAGAAATTAAGGGGGTGCTTGGCTGAAGAATTGGAAATCATTGTACCTTGAGAGTGTTGAAAGAGAATGGAAAGGGGAAAGATTGAAGGGTTTTAAAATAGCCACTTGTTAGTATTCCTTCAACAAGTAGTGCTCTGTTGTGTAATTTTATAGCTATATTTACACATATGTATACTTTTTTATTTTTTTAATTTAAAAAAATCTTTATTTTTGAGAAAGAGAGCATGTGTGCAAGCAGGGGAGGGGCAGAGAGAGAGAGAGAGAGAGGAACAGAGGATCCGATAGTGCAGAGCCCAATGCAGGGGTTTGAACTCACAAACTGAAATCATGATCTGAGCTGAAGTCAGATATTCAACCAGCTAAGCCATCCAAGTACTCCTAAAAATAAAATCTTTAAAAAAAATGTGTACTGGGGCACCTGGATGGCTTAGTCGGTTGAGCCTTGAGTCAGGCTCTGATCAGTGCAGAGCCTGCTTGAGATTCTCTCTTTCCTCTCCCTCTGCCTCTCCCCCTCTCACCACAGGAGCATTCTCTCTCTCAAAATAAACAAACAGTTTTTAAAAAATCTTAAAAAATAAGTTAACCAAATGATCAATAGGCATATGTAAATTTGCTCAAAGGCATTAGTTATCATATTAAAATCCCAGTGTGATATCTCTCTATCTCCAGTAAATAGCCTCTAAAAAATTATAAAAACATTTCTTTATGACTGACCTTGTGCTGTAGTCAGAACTTTCATACATTGATGGTTGAGAGTGTATATTGATACAACTTCTTGGGAAAACTATTTAGCACTAATTTGCTTCATTATTTTAGATATTGTTAAAGTCTACATATATAAGATATAAGTGTCAAATATCTAAAATTATCTATTGCCATGTGAAATAACAATTGTCATTTTAGTCAAGAATGATAGACAACACTCATTTCTTCTTTTTGATATGTAAATATAATTGTTTTCGAGGTTTAAAATTTAAGTAATCTTTCAGAGGTGGTTCAGCTCTTTGTTACCATTCTTTTTTACTTTTTAGGGGGAAAATAACAATACTTAAAGAAAAAATAAACTCATGACTTACAATTTGAGACTAAATTTCATGCTTTAAAGTAATGACTCTTTGCCAGAATCAACTCTGGAGCTTTATAAAAATATGCATTCTATGATCCTGCCTACTGTAAACCCTTATTCAGTAGGTCTGTGATGGAGCCCCACGACATCTTCATTCAAGAAAAAACCCTACATATTTCCATATGCAATTCTAATATTCCTTGTTGATTACTACTGTCTTTCTTGAACTTGTTCATTTGTTTATTGTCACTCATTGTAGACAAATATTTTTGTTCTCTAAACAATCAGCTTATGTCTAAAAGTATGAGGTTTGGGGCACCTGGGTGGCTCAGTTGGTTCAGTGTCTCACTCTTGATTTCGGCTCAGGTCAAGATCTCACAGTTTGTGGAATCAAACCCTGCATTGGGCTCTGTGCTGACAGGGTTGAAGCCTGCTTGGAATTCCCTCTCTTTCTCTTTCTCTCTCTCTCTCTCTCTCTCTCTCTCTGCCCCCATCCCCAGATAAATAAAATAAACTTAAAAAAAAAAAAGGATGAGGTTTGCATATTCTGTTTGTTGTTAATGCTTGTGTAGAGTAGAGAGGAAAAAGTGAGCCTTGTTGATTTAATTCAGCACTGGCTTGAGGGAGGGAAAAAATCATGTTATATGAATAGAAAAGAAGAAATTTTATAGGAAATAACTTTTTAAAGTCACTTAAAATGAAGATCCTAAATATGAAAATTTATGTTTGTTCATTTAAAAAATGGTAGTTTAGGTGCTCTTGGGTGGCTCATTCTGTTGGGCAGCTGATTCATGATTTTGCTCAGGTCATGATCTCACAGTTCTTTTTTTTTTTTTTTTTTTTTTTTTTAGGGGGNTCAGCACAGAGCCCGACGCGGGGCTCGAACCCACGAACCGCGAGATCATGACCTAAGTGAAAGTCGGACACTTAACCGACTAAGCCACCCAGGCACCCCAATGATCTCACAGTTCTTAAATTCAGGCACCATACTGGGTTCTGCGCTGACAGTGTGGAGCCTGCTTGAGATTCTTTCTCTCTCTCTCTCTCTCAAAATAAATAAATAAACTTAAAGAAAATGGTAGTTTAAGTGATAACAGAGTGGAAGATGGAATATGGGGAAATGGGTATTTGGAGTAGAAAATACTGTAGAAAAATGACATTTTTAGTTAAAGTGGGATATTTTGGTGGTGATAACAAGAGATAAGATTTTTGTTTGGTTGTGTTTCCCTCACGGAGACTCTGGGGCTAGAAACAAGAATTAATGTTTTACAGTTGTTTGGGTAGAATCAGTCATGGTAGATGATTTGCTCATTCATTCATAATATTCATTCATTCATTCTAATTGCATAGACAGGAATGTTGGAGAAAGGATTTATCTTTCAGCAGCTATTCTCCTCTTCAGGAACCAGCTCCATCCAGTCTTGGCTATTGTAATCAAATCATAACCTAATTGGAATATAATTTCTTCTTTGTAAATTCTGAGGGTTATGCTGAATACTTTCATAACTTCTACTTCTAAAATTCTATGCTTTTTATGTAAATTTTATGTTAATCTCATAAAAATACATTCATTCCATTTGTACCATTCTTGCTTAGCGCTCTTTATATTTATTCTTTTTTTTTGCACATAACCTCTTTGTCTTGGTACCGATGCCATTGGTTATTTCTCTACTTGCTATCTACCTCACTGGACTGTAAGCTGTTTGAAAAGAGACATGGGTCACTTTAGTGTCTGCACCTATGCATACAAAATGGATTACTAGTGACAAAATTAAGTTTTTCTTCTATTAGAAAATAAACTTTAGGGGCACCTGGGTGACTCAGTCAGTTAAGCATCCAAATTCGGCTCAGGTCATGATCTCATGGTCCATGAGTTCGAGCTGTACTTTAGGCTGTGTGCTGACAGCTCAGACCCTGGAGCCTACTTTGGATTCTGTGACTCTCTCTCTCTCCCTCCCTCCCCACTCATATTCTGGCTCTCCCTCAAAAATAAGCATTAAAAAATACATATATGAATGAGCAAATAATCATTTATTAAATGTCTTCAAGATTAAAAACAATATGGATGGGGGTGCCTAGGTGACTCAGTCAGTTGAGCATCTGACTCCTGATTTCGGCTCAGGTCATGACTTTACAGTTTGTGGGATTGAGCCCCAAGTCAGGCTCTGTGCTGACAGCGTGGAGCCTGCTTGGGATTCTCTCTCTCCATTTTTCTATAACATGTTAATCCTACTTATTTCTTTCCAATGATAGATTATTACATACATTGATAAATGCATGGTTATTTTAACCCCTTTTTAAAAAATGTTTATTTGAGAGAGAGAACAGGGAAGGGGCAGAGAGAAAGGAAGGGAGAAAATCCCAAGCAGGCTCTGTGTTGACAGCAGGGCTCAATTCCAAGAACTGTGAGATCATGACCTAAGCCAAAGTCAAGAGTTAGATGCTTAACTGACTGAGCCACCCAGGCGCCCCAACTACATGGTTATTTTGGTTACAAAAAAATGACTATAAAATATATGGTTATATAATATGGTTAACAGTTAAGCAGTGGAAGAGATCTGTATTTATTATTGGTTTCATAAGCATTCAGCTAAATTTTAAGCGTGTATATATTACAATGTATGGCTCCGATAGCACACACTAGGCTTCAGATAATTTCTTCACACTGCTTGAATTCTGCACCTGGATATCTCTTCCTCTCCCTTCCCCTCCCATTAATGCCTTTCTTACCCTGTTGGGCTCTGAAACCCCATGCTAGATACCCCCTGTCCACCCATCCCCATAGATGACCCTCCTCACCCAGCTAGGCTTCTGACACCCAACCCTGGGTCCTCCTCATACTCACATCTTTGACTCTGTCTGAACTCCACAGTTCTTCAAGTTCTATTGAAAAAGTATCATTATAAGATATTTGAAAATTGTAAATAGTCCATAAATGTTTTACTCAATAATTTATGCCATAGATATGACATTGAAAGTCTTAATCCTTCTAGGACAGATTTAAGTAATATCTTCTGAAAATAATGTAAGTCAATTCAGAATGTAGATAAATGGTTAGTTGAATAGTATACTCCATTCTGTATTTCATAAGTCTTAAGGTATTTTGAACATAATTGTAAAGTTTTTAGGTAAAAAGAAGTACCTACAATAAAAAAATATGATGTATTATATTAAAACGATTGTGGAATTCAAATTAGTTTTCTAAGGGGCACCTGGGCGACTCAGTAGGTTAAGTGTCCAACTCTGTTTTGGCTCAGGTCATGATCTCACAGTTTTGTGGGTTCAAGCCCGCATTGGGCTCCATGCTGACTGTGCAGAGCCTGCTTGGAATATTCACTCTCTCCCCCTCTTTCTTCCCATCCTCCCCCAAAATAAATAAATACACTTAAAAATTTTTTAAAACCCAAAAAACAAGAATAAAATATAATCAGGAAGAAGTGATATGATTAAGTAAATATGTGATAGCAAGCAATTAATTGACTTAGATGAGAAAAATTTGTTAAAAAAGAGCATCACCTACTAGTTATTCTTGGACTTCATGATCTTTTAGAAACCAAATATCCAGTAGACCTGCAGCCAGTACATTTTTCCAGTGGAGATGCCAAGTATGATGACTGTCAAGCCTGAAGTGTTTTTAACAGAATGAATGCTGTCTCTCTTCAATGCAGAACTATGTTGGCACAGTGGACGTGCCAGGCATTTTGTTTTAGAATGTCTGACATGAAACCATACCCTTGGGATTTATCAGCTTATTGAGATAGTTAATAGAGAGATGGAAGAGTAAGGCAATTAGTTCCCAAACCATTTGCAAGGAATTTTTGAAAGTCTTTTAACTCTTAAAGGTGCTATAGTAGCTTCATGTTTAGAGTGTAAAAAAAATAAGTAAAACTCAATTTTTAAAACAACGTACAAATGTTGATAATTACATTTTTCAGTATAGTAGTTTCTGCCTCTGATATCAAGGAGCATTCATTATTTAGATGACTAATATTTGTGTTATATTAATTTATATAACATATAATTTATATGTTTATATATAAATTATATATTAATTTTTGTTAAATTTTAAAGCATTCCCAGCACAAAGTATCCTATTTCTGTTCATGGCCGCTTGTTTGACAGTTGAACTGAAACATTATTTCCAGAGTCCTCCTTCCCCCACCTTTTATCATTAATCTGTGCATGGAGTTTAGTCTGTAGTATTAGTTGCGTACAACTTTTTATTTATTTTGTTACTTACCTGAAAGTAAATAAGATAGTTTTCAGAAAAGTCGTCAAATAAGTGGGCTCTCTAACAAATTTGGCCTTTACTTTCTGACCCTAAAACAACTGAACATTAAGTGCTAGCCATCAGATCAAGAAGGGTGAGGTAAGGATACAAATTCCAAAAAAGGAGTGATAACTTACAGAGTTCTTTTTAGCAGATCATCTCATTTAAGCCTTGAAGCAACTCTATGAGGCTACATACTGTCCATGCATAACCTTAATTTTTATTGTATTCATTTATTCATTATATATTTTAGTAAAAGAACATCTGTGAGCTCAGTGTCCAGCCCAGCTTATTTCTGTTCATCCTCTGCCCAGTCATTTCTCCCCATCAGAGGAAACCATTGGTTATCATTTCTTTTGTTGTATTGCATATGCTTTTTTTTTTTTTTTTTACTGTTGCACAGTCTTCATATTCTATATGGGTACAACCTATCTCAGGATTGTTTTGAAATTAGGTTAAGAAATGTATATAATAAGCTTTGCACAGTGCCTGACCCATCCCCAATGTTTAAAAAATGGTACTTATATTATTAATGTTATTTTGTGGAGAGAGAACAAGAAAAGCATGTCTTTTATCAGCTGTTTCCTATGTTTTATCTTCCTGAGCCCTTCCAGGGTAAAGTGAGAAAGTATGGGGGTTTGAAGTCTTTTCACCTTTTCCTGGGACTGAGCAATTTACAGAATGAAGGAGTAGAGAATGGGATTTGGACTATCAGTGGTTAGGGAACAGAGTTCTCTACTGAGAAAAATAAATAAATAAACTGCAGTATTAAGTTACCAATTTTTCCCTTCTCTTTCACACTGCTTTACGCCCTCAGGATACGATTTCTGTGTACTTTGAGTTTGATGCAGTATAGTGAAACTTCTCATAGCCAGTGTGGAAGAATAAAAGACTGAATTAACCTAGAAAACAATCAGTGATATAAATGCATCAATTAGTTTACTGAATGATCAAGCAAACAAACTAAACAGCTAGCCCATTTTTACACTGTTCACCTTCCCTCCCAACATTAGGAAGCATTGGTTTGCTTTCAGTATCTGAAAACAATTTCATTCCTCCATTTCTTCATTCTCTCTAATGACCCAACACTCTGCAGTATTGCACCAACATAAGACAAATTCTTGATCTTGTGAGCTTTTTTCCCATTCTGTGTAATTTCCATTTTTCATACACTCATGTTAATAATTTATATTAATAGACTTCTTTATTATATCACCCCTGTCCTAATTCCACTACATGGGTATTCAAGCAGTTCACTTACCTGGGATTTTGGTCAACTAAAATTCATAATGTACTGTTAAGTGAGTTGATTAAGCATTTACTGCATAATTAGCAACATTCATAGGAAAAATAGGTAAGAAGACAGTCACCTCAAGCCTGGCTGATAGGAAAAGAGTTCTTTAGAAAATAGGGATACCTGGCTGAATTAGTTGGTAGAACATATGACTCTTGAAATCAGCATCATAAGTCCAAGCCCCACATTGGGCATAGAGCTTACTTAAAATAAAATTAAAATTAAAAAAGAGGGGTACCTGGGTGGCTCAGTTGGTTAAGCATCCAGCTCTTGATTTCAGTGCAGGTCTTGAACTCATAGTTTCTGAGTTTGAGGCTTGTGTCAGGCTCTGCACTGACAGCACAGAGCCTGCCTGGGATTCCCGCTCTTTCTCCCTCTCTCTCAGTCTCCCTCTCTCTGCCCCTCCCCTGCTCATCCTCTGTCTCTCAAAATAAATAAGTAAAACATTTAAGAAGAAAAAAAAGTAAAATTATTTCTCAATTAAAAAAAAAGTGCCTTTTAAGTACATCACATAACTAAATTTCACTTCATTCCTTCAAGCAGGTATTCCAGCCTTGTATGATCTGTGATGAATTACGACATACGATATATCCCTCTTATGCCTGTGTCATTCATAAATTTGATGTCTTTGCTTAGGCTGTTTATGTAGTAGCCACTTCCCTCCAGGTGAACCTGAACATTTTTGGGTGCTGTTGCTTAGAGTCAACTGTTTTTATTAAATCTCCATTTCTTCACCTTGGTCATGAGAACTTTATAATATTTTCTTAAGATATTTTACTGAATTTAGAGTAGCTATACCTCTCCCATAGAAGAGCCCTAAAGAGCAAATTAGATTAGTGTGCAGCTTGGCCTTCATAATTTCACTTTTCACAAATAGAAGGTATGTGAAGAGATATTTTTAACCATAAGGTTTATTAGGAACTGTGAGAGACATAGAAAACTGCTCTTACACAATTTTCACTTGCACTTGTTCTATTCCTCTCTGGTTTTTTTTTTTGAAAATAGCTTTACTGATGTATAATTTACATATAAAATTTATCCATTTAAAGTGTACGATTTTTAAGTTTATTTCTTTCTTTTGAGGGAGAGAGGGAAGTATGACCAGGGGAGGGGCAGAGAGAGAAGGAGAGAGACAGTCCCAAGCAGTCCTAGTGGATGGCTCGATCTCACAAACCGCAGATTCATGACCTGGGCTGAAATCAAGAATTGGATGTCCAACTGAGTAACCCAGGCACCCCAATAGTGGTTAGTTTATATATGGAGTTGTGTAATCATTACCATAATCCAATTTTATTTTATTTATTTTTTAAAAGTTTATTTATTTTGAGAGAGAGAGAGTGCAAGAAGGAGCAGGGAAGGGGCAAAGAGAGAGAATCCCAAGCAGGCTCCATGCTGTCAGTGCAGAGCCCAATGTGGGGCTCGAATTCACAAACCGTGAGATCACTACCTGAGCTGAAACCAAGAGTTGGATGCTTAACTGACTGAGCCACCCAGGTGCCCCACCATAATCCAAATTTAGAACGTCTTTACCATCCCAAAAAGAAAACTAGTGACCATTCTGTCTCTTAAAAAAAAATCTAGAGGTGATTTTACTTTTGTTTTCTAAGGAAGCCTTTCCATTATGGATTTCCTATTCTCTTTCTTCATATTGTGTGTTTGTAAACCTAGAATTTCATTTCTTTCTTACCTAACTACTTTAAAAGGTAATAGAAGAAGAATAGATGTGACGTTTTAACGAGGTGGTTAGAACCAACGTAGGACTGTTTTTCATGGATTGTCAAAAGTTCTTTCATTGGATAATGGATAATAATTAAAACTGTAATTTGGATAGGATTTAGGAGTAAATGACAGTAGTATTAATGGCATGATTTATAGTCTCTTAATCTTTTTATGTCTTGTGGGAAGCAAATTTAAAAGTAAGGCCATTGTATGTGGTTGGGTTGTACATTATAATGTGGGAGGAATTTCCTCAAGATAATGGAGGGGGAAAAGTTTAAATGAGGATTTAAGTCTTAAAGAGGTTGTTTGGAGTAGCAGAGCCACCCCAGTTATGTGTGAAATAGCCTGTGATGGTAACAACTGTGTTAACTGCTTCTTCCCTTAGGCAGATATGGTAAAACTTCTAATTTCTTTAATTTCCAAACACTTGAGTCAGTTCATCAAAACATAACTTTGTTGAAGGAATGAGTCCACCTACACCTTCGATTTGACCTTGCATGTTACTTTGTTTTGGGGGGGGTAGGTTGTAGGAAGGGCTAAGATATAAGTTCTTTTTTAAAATTATTTTTTATAGTTTATTTATTTTTGAGACAGAGAATAAGCAGGGGAGGGGCAGAGAGAGAGACACACACACAGAATCTGAAACAGGCTCCAGGCTCTGAGCCGTCAGCACAGAGCCCTACGCGGAGCTCGAACCCACAAACCGTAAGATCATGACCCGAGCCGAAGTCAGATGCTCAGCCAACTGAACCACCCAGTCGCCCCTAATAAGTTCTATATTTAGTTACTTTCCTGTGTATTTTTATTAACATTGCTTTTATATCTCTAATATACACTTGATGTTAGCCAAAAGGCTGAGAAGCGATATATACCTCTAATATAGATTTAACTTTATACACTTCTTTGGGAAGGGTAGAGTGTTTCAGTCCACACAGGTTTGTTTTGTTTTGATTTATTTTTTTTTATTTTAATAATTAGAGAGGTGGAGAAATAGTTCCAAATGATGAAGTATTGGTGATGGGGCTATTAGTAGGACAGCTTTTTTTCCCTTGATGTATATATATTTTGGTTAAATCTTTCTCTTTTCATCTAAGCTATTTTTATTTTCATATTTGCTTTTAGTTTGGACAAAAAAAAAGGACTTGAGTATGCTTCTCTTTTATATATAAGGAACTCATGTTTTCAACATGGATTGAGAAAGATAATTGTTTTAAAATCCATATTCGATGATAGTGCCATTTTGGTTTTAATTAGGTTCTCCCTGCTCTTCCCCCCACATTATTTGAAAGATAGGAATAATTTATTTAAGGCTTTTAGCAGCATTTTAACAAACAAAATTTTTAGTCAAGGCATATTATGTTCAGACAGACTGAATTTGCCAGATGTTTTAAAAATGAAAATTTCAAGTGTTACATAATAGAGTTTTTCAAAAATTTTCTAGTTGACTCTTTACTGTGAATGAAGATAACATTTGATAGTAAAATTTCTAATTTTAGCTTTCCTTCACAACATTCTTTCTTATCCCTATCCACGTCAAAATTAGGGTACATACTCTAAAGATTAGTTGGAAGGATCAGAGTATTTATGCATTCAGTGATCAGCTAACTAAAAGTATTGTTTGTTATCAAAGATAAAATGTCTTATGGCCCTACCTTTGTTTTTTAATCACTCAAGCTAATAACTAATAATCTTTTTTATCTGTTGGAATTTTGGGTTTCTTGGAATACTAGACAAGTTCTTTAAGGCTTGTGTCTCAGGTCTTTTGAAAATGAGCATAGATTCTAACTGGGTCTTTTGAAGTTCCTCCCAACATCGATTCTACTACCTTTCTAAGATATTTTGAGATTTATTTGTGCCTTAAACCATACAATAGTAACTATAAAAGAATATTTTATTAAAGTTCTTATTTATTTATTTTGAGAGAGAGAGTGTGAGCAGGAGAGGGGCAGAGAGAGGGAGGGAGAATCCCAAGCAGGCTCCATGCTGTCAGGGCAGAGTCCAATGTGGGGCTCAAACTCATGAAACTCTAAAAGAATTTTTTAAAAGTAGATACAAATGTAATTTTACAGACAATGATTATAAAATACATTAAAAACGTATGGATTCTTTGGGATATAAAAGTAATCATAGTCTAATTTAGGCATTTATGCTTTCTGATTTAAGAGTATCGTATACTTGTGCCTGTCTGGAATTTGGAGATAGATCAGAATAAAAATGAGAATGTTTCCTTGAGCTCTGACATTCCTTGTTTAGCTTGTTTTGGGAGACAAAAATGCATTATGATAGTGCATTAAAATATTTACTTACAGATGCTGAGTAAGAAGAGCAAGAGAGACTAATGGTCTCATTGGTGAAGCCAATTTAAAGCTGATTATGAGTACGCTAATTTATACTATTATTACAAAGGAAGATAATGGACCATTTTGGGTTATTTGACATTCCTTATATTTTGCCTAATTTTGTCCATTTCTAAAATTTAATAACTTTGGAGACCATCTTAAGCATAAGGGATAAAGCCAAGAAGAAAACAGGGACCGAACTAATGGAAAATTCATTCTTCAGTTCAGTAAAGTTACATAATAAAAGAAAAACATTTGCTAATCTTTATAACAGTAATTGTATGGATTTTTTTTGTATGTGTGAATAATATAGTTCTCTTCATGAGTGAAGAGACGTATTGATTTCATGCTCATATGTTAGGTTATTGACTTACACTCTTTTAAAATTTTTTTCTCCTTCCCCCTACAGAATCTGTCTATGATCTTCTCCCAAAGGAGTTACAGTTACCTCCATCTAGAGAAACATCTGTAGCATCAATGAGTCAGACAAGTGGTGGTGAGGCAGGCTCGCCTCCTCCAGCTGTAGTTGCTGCTGGTATGCATTTCATTTTACTTTATTAAAGAAAACTAGTGTATTATCTGGCCAACATGAACAGTGCTGGCAAAGTTCATATCAAAAAGAGTGTGATTTGAGGGTTTATTTTAGGAAGTTTTAAAATATATACTTCTAACCTTAAAATATTTCAATATACATTTCTTGATATAATTCTTATTTCTTAAAATGTCACATTGGCACATCTGTTAGTGCCATTTCCTTTCTAGGAGCTTATCTTCAGCTATGGAAACAAACTTGAAGCTCTTTTGTTGACTGCTCATAAAAAGGTTACATACCAAGCTATGGATAGAAAATTACATTTGAGTCTCTATTTACCAATTATTTTCAAAAATTTGCTGAAAGGGAAAAATATTTGATTTTGTATAACCTGAAAAAGGACTCTAGCACTCAAGTCTCTTTTCTGTTTGTAGCATGTTACTATAACCTTTTCCCTACATTTAAAAACATGTGATTTAAGACTTCTTTTAAATTCAGTTGAAAGTAATGGGAGATTTGAATGTAATATTTATATACAGGTATTTTGCAATATCAATGAAAAAGTATAGAAAGTAATGTTTGAAGTGATAATTATCAAGTTTATTTTTACTCAGCTCTCAAATCATACACTTCATAATTATATAAAATTGGTTCAATTTTTTATTGAATCAGAATAAAAGATTGACAAAAAACTTAATAGAAAAAGTCTTGATTATTGATAATAAGAGTGCTTACAATAATACTAGATTGCCCAACTGTAATTCATTTTTTTGTTGGGTGTTATAGGTTGCAAAGTGTATTTGGTTTTTTAAAAAAAGAAAAAAATATATATACTCTGAAGTTGTATCTATACTTCTAATTAGAGGTTTCTTATCCGTTGGTACCTCTGATCTTTTAAAATGGTACTTAACATCCATCACAGCATTGTTTTCAGTAAATTCATTTCATTTCAAAAAGAATGGTGAAGTGAAAGGTTGTGATTTAAATGAGGATTTGGTACTATAATGGGAATTCATATATTTTTCTTGTATGCATTAACCAATGTACCATTAACCTTGTGTACCAGTCTTTTCCCTGAGCTGTATATTGCAATGTGCAGCCTTTCTGGCTGAGGGCAGGAAAACTTTAAACATAGCAAGGAAACTTATCAGCCCTGCTCACTGTTCATGTGTTGCCAGACATTTTCTAACAGATTCTGTGGATTTAATTGTGAACTTTTAAACATTCAAATTGGTAAGACGACCTGGTTTTACTTTATATGCACTGGGTTCTGGAATATTTTTTTCTGGAATTTAAAATTTTTAAATATTGCTTAAAATTGTATCAGATGATCAAATATGAAAAACAATTTTAATGAAATATTTCACTTTAAATCCACAAGTAGAAATTGACTAACTGATTTCTTTTATATCTTTTGAGATTGTTTTTTATAGACTTGTTGAATCTATATAGAACTAAAAGTCTGTTTCTTCTGTGCTTTTTAACATCTGTTGACAGTAGATCCAGTTCCTTTTAAAAGCTGAAAAATTGTCAGGTTGGAAAAGAACACTTCCTTTTAAATAATGCCAAACTCAATTTCAAGTTGTTATATATAAATATTGAAAATTCTTGAATATGAATCACTAATAGAATGTTGATCCTCCCTCCCTATATATATTTGAGAAAAGCCTCCCCAGATAAATTAAATTGAAAGATAAGAGTTGAAAAATCATAAAATAAGAGAATTAACCAAAGGAAGTATTCTGAAGTAATAAATTCTTATTAGATCAAGAAGTTATTGACATTATAAAGATGATGAAGAGAGTAAGGAGGTAACATTGACAGTTTTCTTATATTCACATACAGAAAGTTTCTATGGTCAAAAATCAAGTCATTTATAAATTTTTTACTTAACTTTACTTTTAGTAACCAACATAATAATCTTATTCTAGGCTTCTGTCTTAATGGTAAAATAGTTTTTGTCATCTAACATTATAGGTAAGAGAGTTTACACATTAAAGAGTAATTATCATAGGGAAAACAGTTAGTATATATCACTATGGAGTTGCTTTTTTATTTAACATATTAATATGTTTAGTGACATAACTGTCAAAGAGAAGGATTTGGAGTAAATTATCAGTTACTCAGTGTTTCCTGACCAAGAGACTTGACATCTAGGGAAAGGAACATTAATTTAGACTTCTGTGAGTTTTTTTTAAATCTATACATTTGCTGTTTAAATATGAAATGCATAAAAATGATGACTCTTGATGTAGTTAATTCTTCAGAGTTTTGAAGGAGCCGGATTGGCTGCTATCAGGTATGAGGGCCTGGTGGGAACAGACTTCTAGTTCTGCCATAAAGGTTTGTGTTTCACAAGTTCTAAATCAATTTAAATTTTAAAATTTAGAGGCTGGGCATGTACATTCTTTATTACTTAATTATTAAAAATGTGTTTCTCAGATTCGCCAATCTAGATTTTTTTCTCTTTACGCATTACTGAGGAAATGAGTAAACTTGGTGCTGCTAATCCACAATCCAGAATACTGAGTAAAAGAATATCTCTCAAATCTTTTTCTGCCTGTATTCACACTTTTACATACTCCCATCAGTAACATCTTTTTACCTGGTATGTTCCAGAGTTGGGGCTGGGAGAAAGAGAGATTACTTCTAACCACTCCTCTCCTTTCTGTGGGCCAAGTGTCAAAATCTGGGAGATGTAGTTGATAGTCACTAGTCTGTAGTTTGTACTTCTTATTTTTTAAAGACCTCTGCTTTTGTCCCACTAGAACGGTAGTTAAGAGTTTGAAATTCAGTATGTGAATGAATAAGTTTTAGAAATACAGACCTTCTGAACAGTATTAAAAGTTCTCAATAGTTAAGACAGGGGCCATTTTCCTAACAAAAAAGTTATCCAAATGAATTAATGGCATTTTTGGCAAAATAAGAAGTTGCTCAAGAAATGCAAATTGTGAAAGGATTCTTTTTGTTGTTTTTGTGTGTGTGTGTTTGAGGGGGGGGATTGGGAGGAATCCTATAGTATAGGTTTTCAAGAACTAAAATGCAAATATTATTTTAGGAAGACTAACAAACAGTTACACCAGAGTTTAGGGAGTTTTTGCAAAGAGATATAGCAGGCAGTTTTCTTAAATAACAGCTTTTTTGGTATATAACAGACATACCAATCAAGTATTTTCTTAATCTACTTATTACATGTTTATAGTTTTTAATCTTTAGATTTACTTAACTTAAATAAAATAGGAGGTTTTTCACAGAAGTGAACAATAAGCTTTAATCCTCATTTTAAAATTAGATTATTTTGGGGGGAGCATCTGGGTTGCTCAGTCGGTTAAGCGTCCGACTTAAGCCCAGGTCATGATCTCACAGTTTGTGAGTTTGAGCCCCGTGTTGGGCTCTGTGCTGACAGCCCAGAGCCTAGAGCCTGCGTTAGATTCTGTGTCTCCCTCTCTCTCTGCCCCTCCCTAGCTCACACTCACTCTCTCTCTCTTCTGTCAAAATTAAATTTAAAAAAAAACTTTTAAAATATTAGATTATCTTCTTATTCTATCCTAGACTCTTTTTCTTTATTTTGGGATGCTTAGTTTATAGCAAAATCTTACTTTGCTAAGATAACTGTTTCAAGTTTCTTTATATTTTTTATCCTAATTTGTGAGATAAACAATGAATTAATCAAACCATAGGTTTTATAATTCAGCCAGAGAATCTTAAGAATAACGAGTTAGTGATTCTTTTGTTCTTTGTTTTTGTAAAATTGTTACTTTCAGTAATTATATATTAATACTTGTAGAAGTAATACAATCTCAGGACACTTTGTAACATGTGTAGGTATACAAATAGATTAGGCATGTAAATAGAAATATCTGCTGAATATCTCTACTAGTTAGATGACTAGAGGTTTTTAAAGGCTATAATTTTAGTTAATAACTTTACGTGAAGTGATCCGTATAATAAACTTTTCTGTTGGAAGAGACAGACTTATTAAATAGTGCTTTGAATTTTGTGCCATTACAGTTAATAAATCTCAAGTACCTAACAGGTATTTGCTATACTGAAAGAACCTAATTGAGTGCTATTTATATTAGAGGAGAGGACACTAGAGAGCTAAATTAATGTCCTGTAATCAAAGAAGTATAGCTGTGCTTCAATTTGTTTCAGACATCTTAATCATCTAATAAAATCATAGGAATTTCTAAACCATCCATAACAGCATAATGTACAAAAAATGAATTAAAGAAACTGTAAGTTACCATTTTTTGAGTTCCTAGTATGCAAGAGGAATTGTGCTAGACAATTTGCATATCATCATATCTCAATCCTTCAGGCACAAGATACCTTTCTCGCTTCTTTCCTGCTGGGGTCCAAGTTTTCTTCTTGTTATTATACTTCAGGGAATTGTGTGCTGTTACTTCACTTAAGGAAACCTTAGTTCCTGGACTAAGCAGTATGTAAGATATTGAACTGGAAATGCTATAAGCCCCCTTGAACTCTGCAAAGTTTCAAGATCTACAAAATGGGAATATGGGGGCGCCTGGATAGCTTAGTCATTTGAGCATCTGACTCTTGATTTTGGCTGAGATCATGATCCTGGGGTTGCAGGATCACACCCCGCCTCAGGCTCTGCAGGGAATATGGAGCCTGCTTAAGATTCTCTCTCTCTTTCCCTCTGCCCCTCTCTCCTGCTTAGACATGCTCTCTCTTTCTCAAAATAAAAAAAAATAGGAATATGATTTCTAGAAGAAAATTAAAAACATTAAGTTTAATAAAAATGATTCACAACAACAGAATTACACAGCCCATTGGATTTATTATAACTTATTTGCTAGTGTTAGAAAGTATTTATAGTTATAGAATTTGCATTTTCTTGAGTTGAATAAATTTTGAGAGTAAACTTGTCTTTGATTGGTGTCCTAGGTTAACTAGGCAAATATATTTCAGAATTTTGGTCATTTATTTAGTATACTGTTCTTAAAATTAAACTCAAAGCTCATTAGCTGGAAAGGTGATTCATCTGTGTAACCTGTATATTGATGTGGTGAGCTAAAATGTGAGTTGATCTTGGTTATTCCATTTGGCCATTTCTACTTTTTCTAGAAAACAAGACCACTTCAGAAGGAAGTCTGATTCTAGTTACAAACATATTGCAAATAGGTTTAAAAACTCTACTCCTCTTAGGACGCCCAGATAGCTCATTTGGTTAAGCGGCCAACTTCGGCTCAGGTCATGATCTTGCAGTTCGTGGGTTTGAGCCCTGCATTGGGCTCTGTGCTCACAGTTCAGAGCCTGGAGCCTGCTTCGGAGTCTATATCTCCCTCTTTCTCTGCCCCTCCCCCACTCCTGCTCTTTCTCTCTCAGAATTAAACATTAAAAAACTTTTTTAAATAAAAATTAAAAGCTCTACTCCTTATTCTGTTTTTTTTACTGAAATAATTTAGTAAAGCTAAATGTATACATTTATACATATAGAAATATATATGTATGTATATATAGATTTATGTTAACATCTGCATTATTAAAATGAAAAGCATAAACAAACTTGGGCCATAATGGAAACTACCAACTCAGGAGGCTAACTGTATTATGAATTATTATTGACAAAAAGTACACATAGCTTGTTGTTGATTTATTCCTTAAATTTTTACTTTTCTGTTGTCCTCTTGATAACTTTTAGCAACACCTTTATAAATCATTGTGACTTAGTCTGTTTCTGATACAAAAAGCACATTTTTATATTACCTGAGCCTGTAGATTAGCATTTTATAACTGCTTACATATTTTCAACCTATCATAGACAAAATACATATATAAAATAGATACAGTTTCTATCTATGGATTTTGTACAACTTCACATTAACAAAGTAATGCACAGAAGTGGGCTTACTTTCTTATATCACCAATAAGATAGATAATATAAGTAAAAATTGTTACCATACTAATTGCCATAAGTAATTGTTTATAACACTTAGTATAAATAATAATAAAAAAGTTGTATAAATAGTACTCCACCTGGAGCAGGAGTAAGGAGAATGGTTTAGGGTAACAAGAAATTTCACCTGTTTCTGTTACTTTTCTTCTCTTAAACATAAAATCATATGTAGTAAAATGTTAGCATTTGTCAAAATATAAGCCGAGGAACCATGAGTATTAATTTTAAATATTTCATATTGTAAAAAATATCATGTGGCAGATGATTAAGTCAAAATGAGGCACCTGGGTGGTTCCGTCAGTTAAGCATCTGTCTGACTCTTGATTTTGACTCATGTCATGGTTTGTGGGTTTGAACCCCGTATTAGGCTCCACACTGACAGTACGGAGCCTGTTTGGGATTCTTTCTCTCTCCCTCTCTCTCTGCCTTTCCCCAGATCACACATACTCTTTCTCCCACTCTCAAAATAAATAAACTTTAAAAAAAAACATAAGGTAGAAATTATTTTTTAAAAGTTAAAAAAAAAAATAAGTCAAAATGTCCAATGAACTATGCTTTTATTTATTTTTTTTCTTACAAATAGTTTATTGTCAAGTTGGCTTCCATATAACACCCAGTGCTCATCCCCACAAGTGCCCNACTATGCTTTTAAAAAGGAATGAAGAGTGCTTGCTTCGGCAGCACATATACTAAAAAAAAAAAAAAGGGAGTAAGGGGGGGGGACACCTGGGTGTTTCAGTCAGTTCAGTTTCCAACTCTTGATTTCAACTCAGGTCATGATCTCATGGTTTGTGAGTTCGAGTCCCACATTAGCTCTGTGCTGATAGCATGAAGCCTGCTTGGGATTCTCTGTCTCCCTTTCTCTGCCCCTGCCCTGCACTTTCTCATGCATCCGCTCTTTCTCTGTCAAAGTAAATAAATAAACATTTTTAAAAAGTAATAGGGGCGCCTGGGTGGCTTGGTTAAGCGTCCGACTTTTGCTTAGGTCATGATCTCGCGGTTCTTGGGTTTGAGCCCCGCGTTGGGCTCTGTGCTGACTGCCAGCTCAGAGCCTGGAGCCTATTTCAGAGTCTGTGTCTTCCTCTCTCTCTGACCCTCCCCTGCTCACGCTGTCTCTCTCTCTCTCTCTCTCTCCTAGAAATAAATAAAAAATATTTAAAAAAATAAAATAAAAATAAGGTAATAAAGGTATGAGATATATAGGACACTTGGTAATTTATTTTTGGCATAAGTGAGGGTGTATTATCTTTTCATCCATAAATGCAAGTAGATGTCTATTGGTAGTATTTAGCCTCCTGAGGTAAAACTCATTTCCCCCATGTCATTCCTTCGTGAAAAGGTGCTATTGTCAATTAAATTAAATCAGAAAATAAATGAGAAAGCACCTCAAAGTGCCAGGCCTATACAGGCATAATCTAGATATCACACACACACACACTCACACATATTATAATATGAGTACTTAACATTACCTGACAATTAGTGATCATTCTGTAAACATTGACTTTTCTCCCACATATATATCTCCTTTCTTTTTTTTTTTAAAATTTTTTTTTAATGTTTTATTTATTTCTAGGAGAGAGAGAGACAGCGTGAGCAGGGGAGGGTCAGAGAGAGAGGGAGTCACAGACTCTGAAACAGGCTCCAGTCTCTGATCTGGCAGTCAGCACAGAGCCCGACGCGGGGCTCGAACCCACGAACCGCGAGATCATGACCTAAGCAAAAGTCGGACACTTAACCGACTAAGCCACCCAGGCGCCCCTGTATCTCCTTTCATTTGTTAATAAGGTTTAAAAAAATAGATCTTATTTTTATAGAAGTAAGATTTTTAACCTTATTTTGCTTTCTTTCCATTCTCATCCAGTCTGTTTTTTAGGTTATTTTGAATTTTGCCTGTCAGCCAAGATAGAGCTACTCTTGGGACATGGTATTTACATTCTTATTCTTTCATGTTGACACTCTCTCAATAGGAACCCTGTATATAAAAGAGACATTGATAGAAGATGATGAGTGTAGGAAGAACAGACATTTCCCAAAGGGATGTTCTTAAAAGTGACTATTTAAGAGTTTTTGGAATTCTCTTTTTTCTTTTTTTCTTTTTTTTTTTCTTAAGTGAAGTGATACATTTGCATGACTGGGTATTAAAACTTCTGGTAGAGCAATGTATGACTTACCTTCTATTTTTTGCTTAGACACTTTTGTCTGCAGTTGGATCCAATATCCACTCTAATACAGACCAGATATAAAACCTGATTAATTACAAGATTTTAATGATACAAATACTATTTTCTTTCCCCTTTTTGGTCTCCTAGTCTAAAACAAAGAAATGTGAAGACATTGGACTAGAGTTGGCAGGAATACCTTTATTATTTAATCTAAATATATTAAAATGTATTACTTGATAAAGCATTGAGGTGACCTGCAAATAGTATCCTTTAGACTGTTTTTCTCTTTAATTCTTATCTAAGTTAATATAGTGATGATCTCTGTTTTTGTCCTAACATTCCCTTTCAAGTAGTAAAATGATTGCCTTTTTTTTTTTTAATAAATATAGTTATCAGCTAGTATAAGTACTCCCTTTTGTGTTTAATCTATTTGAAGTAAAGGATTCTTTCTGGGCTTTAGTCCCTTTACCCACTATTCACCAGTGATGCTGACCAGTGGTACTGAAATCAGTGGATGATAGAAAGTATCTTTCTTTTCCAACAGGAAACGATTAAAAAAAATTGGAGGGGCGCCTAGTGGCTCAGTTGGTTAAGCGTCCAACTCTTGGTTTCAGTTCAGGTTGTGATCTCATGGTTCACGAGCCTCATGTTGGGCTCTGCACTGACAGCGTGGAGTCTCCTTGGGGTTCTCTCTCTCTCTTTCTCTCTCTGTCTGTGTCTCTCTCCCTCTCCCTCCCCCTCCCCCACCTCTCCCTGCTCACACTATCTCTCTCTCAAAATAAATAAACTTTAAAAATATTTTAATAAAAATAACTAAAACCAAATTGGATAATATATACCTAGTACATATCTTACACTGCTTAGATACTTAGGGTTGAATAAGACAAAAGATATATTTAAAACATTGCTATAAATGTCAGGACACTTACAAATGTTGTAAGCATTTTATTTTTCAGGAAACATTCTTTAATAAATATTCTCTGAATATATTAATGGTACTCTGACAAGGTAAAAAATAGTTACTTTAGGATAATTTATATTAAAAATAGAATAATTATTGTATAGTATTATAATCCTGACTGATGGTTTCTTGGACTGGGGAAAAAAAGATGGTTTCCAATAAATCAGTAACAAACATTTTAGCTTCAGCAACAGTGCTAATTATTTTTTTAAATAGAGCCTCTAGGATCAAACATTTTATGTAGTTTAAAAGTGAAAACTGGTAACTTTTTCTTAGGTGTATATAAAGAAGTATGTGAAAGTTGGCCTGAGAAATGAAAAGAGTCTTTTGCTGTTGAAATACAGATAAGTCTTTCTGGTTGAGTGTATTGGTCAGTAGTCTCTTCTATCTGTAAGGGAATTTGGGTAAAGGCACAGCCTGAAAACATCTGAGAGAGAGAGAGCATTCTGGCTTATGGATTAGATTGCATTAGTAAACAGGAGAACAAATTGGTGAATATGAGTTAACAGAAATTTTGGATAAGAAATTTTTCCACATGGCATTTATTTGGATGTTGATAATTTATTTTTTTTAAAGTTTGTTTTAAAACATTGCTTATTGTGGCATGTAAACTTATGTTGGGTGGGAAAAGTACAAGTGGGAAATTGAAATTGTTAAACATGTAAATTAAATGATCAACCCTACAATTTTTGTTTTTTGCTTTTGTTTTTGGTAAAGTAATCTGGATTGCTTATTTTATATGCTGGGATGCTAGTTGTTTTTTCTATTAATACACTTAACTTGCATTCTAGCTTCGCCATTCAGAGACAGGCATCGTGTGGTGGGTTGTGTGACAGTGTCTGTCAATAGTGAAGACAAATAGTGCCAGAGACACTTAACCCATCCAATCTCACCCAGGGTATAGGTCGGTCTCGTTTTCAGACTTCTTCATAAGTCTTTTTTTTCTTTCTTTCTTTCTTCCTTCCTTCCTTTCTTTTTTTTGTTTCTAAATAGTGGATTGATACTGATTGAAACTAAAAACTTTCTGTAAAGTTTTAAACTTTACATTAATACTATAAGAAGAAGAAGAAGAAAAGTAGAAAACGAAGGTTGGCATGTAAGGTGTTGACAAAGCAGGTTTGCAGCCACTTTGTGTGTTATAGATTTTTCAATCCCTTAGCAACATGAATGTTGGCCTTATAATTTTTTTCTCTTGATATCTTTCTTCTTTGATCTGAAATTTTGCCTTGTATCTGGTGACTTTCATCAGGCAAGATGTTTAGATTTGAAATCTTGTTACCAGAAAGAAAAATGAAATACTTAAAAAGGATAACTAAGGTTGAACAGTAAGTGTTTTAGACCAGAGATATCTGGATTGTTTTTTAAGATTATTTTCTGAACAGTCAGTGGTTTACTCCTTCTCCGTTCCACTATTGGTTCACTTAAGCACACTTGCAAATTTTTACGGCTTTTGTTTTAATGACATTTTTTGGAAGCTCAACTGATTTTGCCCTGATGCTGGAAAGTTATGAAATATATGTGCATATTTAAATGCTAAGGATCACATTTTCATCTTGGAAGCTCAGTTAAATGTCATTTCTGTCACATCTTTTACATTAGTGAAAGGTATTTGTTTCTTTTAGGGACTTTAAAGAATGTTTCCAATTTCAAAGCTTTCTGTAAAAAGTTTAGTTAGTTCCATATGAAGTGTCATCTCTTTTTTAATGGTATTTTAAGTACTAAAATGATACGGTAATTAAAATAATTTCTGGTTCACAAATCTAGAGCTAATCGTTCTTAATTTCAAAATGTAGTTTAAGCAAGGAATATATAAAAGCTATATGAGTTTCTATGTGTGGTAGCATTTAAAAGTCCCATTTTCATCTTTCTCATCAAATTAATAATACTTATAAATTCTAGGGTATCCAGGAAGGCATTATCTGCCACTCTTTATCACAGCTACTTTGAATATTCATAGTGAACCTTAATGATTCCATCAGTTCTTAAAAGCATATAAGAATATGTAATTTCAGTTCACCGTCATTACTGGCATTTGGTCTAGTAATTGACTCATGCTAATAATAGAATTATTAGATGTAGACATAGAACACTGTGTGATACTTACACATTTCAGAATTAATTTACTGTTTTGAGATTGTGTCGATTAGTAAATATAGGAAATGGTTTTCCATTTGGTTTACCATGCTCGCTAGTCACAGAAAATGTTATAGAAAAATAAAATTCCTCTAGCTTTAAAGATAATTTTTTCATAAGAGAAAAAAATGAATAATAAAAATCTCTTTACAAGTTACTTAGGTAAGAGAATAAGTTTAAGAAAAAAATTTAAGAAACACAACTTTACAAAGGATTGGTAAGGGATTTAAAGAACGAATAAAATAACAGTATAAAATAGAAATACGTTAGGACTATCCTGCTCAGTGAGAAAATAAAAACAGTTATTAAAATTATTTTATTTTGGAGTTTTTTATTTTTAATATGTGGCAAAAAAACATAGTCTGTACATTCCTAACACATAAAAATGGAGACTCGAAACCAAAAAAGAAGATAGGGGTAATTAGCATATTTAGTTTATAACAACTTAAAAAAGAATATATAGATGAGGCAGATTACATTAGCATTTTAGTTCTACAGAATGTCAATTAAGCTGTTTCTTGACATTTAATGATTTAGTGACTGAAAAGTCCTTATAGGTATTTTAAATACATTTAGAGTATTCTCAGGAATGTTTTTTAGTGTTTTTCTGAGACTGCTTGGGAATGAGAAATTTGTGTTTAGAAATCTAAAGTGTTTTTAATATCATTTATGCATTTTTAATAGATAATAAGGATTTTTTTATTCTTAGTAAATTTATGGATTAATTCACAAGCAGATAATTTAGCTTATATATAGTTTAAAGAAAGAAAGTTATTAGCACTGGGGTGTGCCTGGCTGTCTCAGTCAGTGGAACATGCAACTCTTGATCTTGAGGTTATGAGTTTGAGTCCCATATTGCGGGTAGAGATTACTTAAAAATAAAATCTTAAAAGAAAAAGAAAGTTATTAGCACACGCTTTATAGAAATAGCAAATAGTTACCTTTAAACTCTTAAGTTACTTCTCAACCCTTCCCTGTATCAGGTAATGCCTTCATAATAATAATATAAACACTTTGAGTAGTACATCATTTTTTAAAAACCTGATGTGTTTTATCATGGGCATACTGGTACATTTGTTGGCCAATATAATTTTAGTGTAATTCAACATATGTATCAAATACTGGCTTCCAATTAATTTAATAAAAAAGTTGAATTTTTACAGCTCAGGTCTTGATCTCAGGGTCGTGACTTCAAGCCCCATTTTGGGGCTCTACCCTGGACATGGAGCCTACTTAAAGAAAAATAAAGTTTAATTTTATACATGCAAACACTGTATTAGATACTAGAAGGGTCTAAGATGTCCATGTTCTAAAGAGGTCCATAGTTCTCCACTTCACCCTTTCATTTGGCAACATTATTACACTTAGGTGATCTTGCTAACCAGAATGTAACATCTTTATGTGAAGGATTTTATACACCATTATCATCATCATCAAAGTAACACTGATATTGTTGCAAAGAGTTTTATAGTTTTAAAAAATTGTCTTGTTAGAGTCTTAAAATGAGTAGAATTTTTGTAATTTAGGCTCAAACTGAGATAGCTTTAAAAAGTAATACTGTTTTTGAATTAGAGGATGCTTACTGCTGTCTTTTGACAGTTTATGTTTTCAGTTTTATAGTTTTGTGCTAATGAACTTTTTTATTTAATAAGTATGTCCAGGAAACTGCAGGTAAAATATAAAAATTATATGTTAGGTGTCCAAGGAAAATGTGTAGAATATTTTAATTTATGTAGGGTATGAGATCACAGTTTGGCATACCTGTCCCAGAACAGAAACTTATGTATGATTCTATCAATTGGGTTTTATAACCATGACTGTTTCAATAAGATTTGCAAGATAAAATCCTATATACCTGTAGAGCAATGCTAGGCAATGTCTTGCATATTAAATTCATAAATATACATGACTTACTTTTAGTTCATGATTGCTTTTCACCAATACTTTTCATCTGTCATGGACAGGGATCCCTGAGATGTTCATATTCTGCATTCTCATGTGCATGGTACTTAGAGTCAAAAAGGGGTGGTGGGGGAAAGCTGCTTCATAGAAATACACGTTCACAGCATTCATGCTGCATGTTTTGTGTGTTCCACTGCAAATACTGCATGCTGCATACTTTTATTTCTCTGAAGATGAAGAACAGAGGCTTTTACACACACACAAATGTAGTTTCAATTTTGCCAATAGTTGGAACAGATGGAGGAATGTTATACATAATACCTTTTCTATTTTTTAAATGATTTTTATAGTATTTTTTTAAAAAAAAACAAGGGAAAAACTTGTTAATTTAAACCCAAAGTGGCTACAAATCAGCTCCTAAACTATCACTGACATTAGCATCTAGATTTTGTAGTTTTTGCAAATCTTTTAAAATATTTATTTACTAAGAAAACATTGCATTAATGCATGATACAAAATTGATAAATTTTTCTTTAAATTGGAATGCAGTTTAAAGTGACTGAATTTTCCAATTTCAGCTACTGCATTTGACAAGGATACAAACTGGAAAATGGAACTGGTATCATCTTATTGCTCTAGGTTCTTTGACTTCTGGTAGATGGGAAAATATTATCATGTGGCATTATGTAGATCACATTAATGGCTAATGTTAATTACTGTGCTCTTCAGCCTTGATAGCAGTGAAAAATTATGGGTGAATTTAGTGATTTTAAATAATTTAAGTGTTCTGGTTTGTGATTTTAAGAACAATCTTTAGCACTTGGCTTTTGATTATCAAAATACTGGCATTCTTAACATTTCACTCTTTACATCATAATTGATAAGAATGTTGCAATTCCAATAACTTCCCATCACAGTTTTAAGTTTTATCCTACCACTTTAACACAGTGGCATACTTGGCTACAGATAAAAACTAATTTTAGCTTTAAACATATATTTTAGTTCTCCGTATTTTTAGTTTTGTGTGTGTATGATTATTAACTTTTCCATATCCTACACAGGATCAAATGGTATTTCTAAAATTTTAGAACTGACAACTTCCAACCTTAACATTATTAGTGTACTTCTGAGGTTGTCCTGTTAAGGGTTAAAGTAGTAGTATTTTTCAACAAGCTGTTCTGCCGGTTGCCACATGTTTTGAAAAGCTCTACTTAAGTCTTTTTTGCTAGATGTAATAAATAAGTGGGTTTTACAAAAAAACCTTCCCCAGGACTAGAGGTTTTTTTGTTTAACTCTTTTTTGTTAGACTTCATTCAGTAAAAGTTACTGTCACTCATATTAAGAAATTCCCTAAACGGTTAAAATCAAGCAGGCCCTTTAAAGAGAGAGGAAATGGATAGTGGTAACCAAATTGCTTGAGTGTATAATTAATTGAAAATTATAGGAAAAATCCATCCTATAATCAGTCCTTACTCTGCTTTTCATTCTGCCATAAAGGATGGATTTATTTTAGAGATCATGGTTTTGAACTACCATGTCTAATTTGTGGATACCCTCAGTGGTTAACTTCCTTATCTTCCACAGCCCAGCATATTCCAAATCAAACTCTTCACTTTATTTCTAGATTTTACAATAATCATAGTGATGGTACCAGTTCCATTTTGCCTCCAATTCAGTTGATTATATATTTTTTCTATTTATTTCTCATTTTATAATTGATATCTGGAATAATCAGCAGCTCTTTTCTCATTTATTTTCTCATATTTTTATTCCAGGATTTGCCTCTGAAGCAGGGAGTGTCTGCATTAAAAATGACCTGTAGTTCTCTGCTTCATAGGTTAGAAACTTATTTTAATATTTTGTGGCTAAGCACAGTCCCACTTTTCAAATTCTATAATAAATTATTTAATTGGCATTGAATGTGGACCACAAGCATATATTTCATATTGGGGTTTTCTTTATTATTTTTAATGATTAAAATTCAACAGAATATCCAGCTGAGGCAATAAAAGCTTTATTCTTGCTTTACAGCTTTAAACATTAAATTAGATTTTTAAAAATCTATCAATTATAACACAAGTAAAATATTGCTATTTGGGCATTTTTTTAAATTGCATTTTTTAGGCTTTGTATTGCTTGAAGCATTTATATTCTAAAACTTAACCAAATTCCAACTATTCATTTTGGGGAAAAACAATCAGTTCACAAATCACATTTTCAATGGGACTGCTAGCCAGCATAGGTGAAAACATGTATAGTGTATTTACTCTTAAATTGTACACCGCAGATGCTTCTTCAGCTCCCTCCTCTTCCTCCATGGGCGGTGCTTGCAGCTCCTTTACCACCTCTTCCAGCCCTACCATTTATTCTACCTCAGTCACCGACAGCAAGGCTATGCAAGTGGAGAGCTGCTCCTCAGCCTTGGGGGTAAGTAACAGAGGGGTAAGTGAAAAGCAGTTAACCAGTAACACAGTCCAGCAGCATCCATCAACACCGAAGAGGCACACAGTCTTGTACATCTCACCACCACCTGAGGACTTGCTGGATAACAGTCGGATGTCCTGCCAGGATGAGGGGTGTGGATTGGAATCAGAGCAGAGCTGCAGTATGTGGATGGAGGATTCCCCCTCCAACTTCAGTAACATGAGCACCAGTTCCTACAATGATAACACTGAGGTACCTCGTAAATCACGAAAACGAAATCCAAAGCAGAGGCCGGGGGTCAAACGACGAGATTGTGAAGAATCTAATATGGATATATTTGATGCCGACAGTGCCAAAGCACCTCACTATGTGCTTTCTCAGCTTACCACGGACAACAAAGGCAACTCAAAAGCAGGAAATGGGTTGGTATTCACATTTTTTAAAGTTCTATCACCGTTGTGCAAAACAAACAAAAAAAATAAATCATTCCCCAGTTTTCGTAATTGCTCAGCTTAAGTTTGAATATAAAAGCAAATACTGATTTTATCATGGAAATACATGAAAATTTGAACTTAAAATTACCAAGTTTCACTAGAGGAAAACATATTAATAGATTTTAGCAATTATTATGGTTATGATTAAGTAGTAGAAAATAATGTTTTGAAATAATTTTAAAATTTCAAATGGATTTATATTTTAAAGGACCTAAAAATATTTTTATTCAGACAAATAATTAGCAATGTAATGGCTGTAGTTAAAACAACTCAAAACATTCATAAAGGGCTAGTTTGTTTCATTCTTTCCTGTTGTCTCCCCATATGGTTCAACCCATTTCCATTTCTGTAAGGATTTGACTTTTATTTGATGAAAACAAGAAAAAAAACTACATCAATTTATATATTTATTTTAAGCTTTTTCTTTAATACATTCTCTTGACATTAAAAAAAAGTATCACTGATTTTTTTCCCCTGTGATTCTGGGTTTATGTATTGGAAGCAATGATAGAACAGGATCATGGTACATATTTGAGTTCTCATTCCTCTCTGCAAGTTCACAGCACTCACTATAAATATATTTGCAAATAAATATATTTCAATGGCTATATTATAGAATGTTTATTGCTATAGTATAGAATGCTATGACTTATTTTTAACTTTTTAATTCTTTTAGTACTTCTCATATTTAATTGCTAGACCTTTTAAGTTACATTTTCCTATTACATTCAGTATAATTTAACAAAATTTAATTCAATGGATTTTAAGAGATTACTTTTTTGGGAGGCAGATTATGGTCCTTTAGTTGACCCAGAATCTCCTACAATTTCAGGTTGCTAAAAAGAATGATGCGGAAGCTTTTAGTTGGTTTACTACTTGATGACATCATTCTTACCTTTTAAGTTAGTAATTGGTTAAGTATTATAGAGAATATTCTTAATGTGTATTAAACTTGTTCTTAAATGTTCTCTCAGTACATTTTTAAGTAATATCTACCATTAGCATAATTATTCTGTACTAGTTTCTTCTCTGCTCTCCTTTAAAATCCTTTTGGGGTCATGTAGTTAAATATAAACATTTAAATGTTTTTTTCTTTTTAGGAAGTCCAGATTAGAAAATTATCTAAAAGAAAACAAGATATACCTTTTCCTAAAGTGTTATTGTTAGCAAAGCTAATTTCAGAACATATTTGTAGAAGTAGTAGCTATAGAATCATGCTCTGAAACGTAGTAGCACAGATTTAAAAGGCTTATGTATATCTGTCACTAAATATGCTTATGCGTTTATTAGAGTTTCAATGCAAAAGGTTCTTTTCTTAAGTTCCAGAAGAGAGATTTTATTTTTATAGTGAAGTAAATATTAAAGGTCCAAATGAAGAACAAATAGAATTTTGATGTAGGGTTAGTCAACACATATCATTTGCATTTTCTATTAAGAGGTATCTTGACCTACATTTTTTCTGCTTCTGCTTTTGTATGATAGATATATCTTAGAAATGATGAGGTTACCCAGGGAAAATATAATAACATTTGTCGAGACAAAATCTCTCATGAAATAATTCATGGAACAGAAACTCATCAGGCAGCAGAAGAAATGTCCAGCTTCTTAGGTAATGGAAAAATATTTGACACTAGCAAATTGAAGTGATGGAGAAAGTTTAAATTTTGAATTTATAAGAACTATAGCAAGGAAAGGATAAAGCAATTTGTAAATATATTGAAAAACAGGCTTTTGAAAGCAGTTATTAAGAGGATCTCAAGCTAAAGCCCTTATTCTTCAACAAGAAAGGCGTTAGAAACGTGAAAGAAATTCAGAGATCTTTTGAGGGATGAGGGATAAGGTATCTATAGCCTTAGATCTAATAATGTGCCATAGATTACAATTTATATAATACTAAAGTGTAGGAAATGTACTCTCAAATATGTTGTAAACAGCAGTTTGTTGATTTCCAAAATGGAAATAGCATTTTTGTATAATTAAAATGTTATATAAAATAGTTTATTAAAAAGCAAAATCATTTAAAAAGGAACTATGCAGTAAATTTCTAGCCATGTTCTTAAATTCTTCAACTAAAAATGTCTTGAGAATCAGTAGTTCTATGTCTCTTCTAGATAGTCGTGAAACTCCTTTTAGGCATTTTGTAGTGAAAATTATGTTTTTGTGACAGACAATTAGAAGGATATGTAACACAAAGGAATTAGAATGACATGTGAATGAAGACTTCTGAATAGAAAATACCAAGACAGAGGACTTAATTTTTTAGATATCATTTAAAAGTAAAATCCCATATGATTAACTGTAAGCCATTATGCCTTAAAAATTACTAATTTCAGTGACTTTTTGGCTGAGAATTAGTTGACATTTTCATTGTTTTACATGTCTGAAGATCTAAATATATATGTATTCCATCTTTACATTTAAGCCTTAGAGAATAAAAGTACTTTTAAGGGCTTTTAAAAGTATCATTTCAGAAATTGTTTAGTTACATGGACTATTCTTTAAGGCATAATGTGTATACTTGGTCAGCTCATTCATCATTCTTCATCCCAAATGAAATATTTTGTTTTACTAAAATCATAAAACTTGTTTTCATCTGTTTACTCTCATAAATACTAGCTTAGCATAAGTGAATATAAAACCTGTATCTTGCCAAATTCATTGATATGCTAAAATTTCCTTATATTTCAAACTAAAGTGTTCCCTTTTCTATTTTAAAATTAATAGATATTAATTACAAACATGCAGACAAAAATAGAAAAAATAAATAACCCATAATCTAGTCATTCAATACAACTGCTATTAGCATTTTACTGTGTTTTGTTTTTTTTTTTAGTCCTTTTCAATGAATATTTAGGGGTTGTTTTTATATAATTTCACTAAGTGAATATTTTTGCTTTGATTTTAAAATAGATATAAAATGATACAATTATTGAGTTTCATATATAAGGGACTGCACATTGTATTGAGAGCAAATGTTTGAATTTCTACCTAGAATGATCAACAGAAAAATAAAATTTGTTGCCCATTGGTCCAGTTTCAACTCAGTACTTTGATTCATAGAATTTATTCTTTCAGGGCCTTTTAAATGACTTACACAGGTAATCTTTGACTTAATTACGTGAAACTTATATGAATGGCATTCCTTAGCCAGTTAGGATCCAGTCTTCCTCATCTTGATATTATAGGAACTCTTTTTATTCTGCTTCCTTTCTTTGTCTCTTTCTTTTTCCAATTTGCCTTCAATGACAACTGTTTTTTCAACACCTGCAGTTTCAGGAATTGTGAAAGGTTCAGGGAATATGAAGATGATGGAGCACAGTACTAACCCTCAGAACCCTCTCACTTATTTAGTCAGTCTTACTGTGCATTCCTTCTCTTCTCCATCCTTCTGTCCCTTTCCTCACTATTAGGCTCACCCCAGTGCCTGGTTCCATTGAGAGTACAGCATTTCTTCTTTTTGTTATTGATAATAGAGGCAACAACTTAGTTAGAGATGCAGAGTTAAATATTAGAGCCAGGTTTAAGGCTTCTTAGCCATTGTTGTTCTTCTTTGTTTGAAATTGTAATCTTCCTCCTGGGACCTGTTTGCTTTTGGAGATTTTTGTCCATCGTCATCTCTTAGCTTCTGTATTTTCAATGTGAATCATACAGAAAGCATTATAGGCCCTGACTCTATTTTAAAATGTACATGGATAATTTTAAATCTATTTTAAAATTAATATATTATTTTCTGTTTATTTTATCACATATTTGCAGTGCTTCAGATTAAATGTGTTGACCTAAAGTCCTAACCACCATTTGAAATATTTTTCTTTGAACATACATTCCACATAGCAAATGCATGATAAACAAATAAATATTAGAAATACAATGTTAAAAAATAGATTGCCGGGGCGCCTGGGTGGCTCATTCGGTTAAGCATCTGACTTCGGCTCAGGTCATGATCTCACGGTTCATGGGTTCAAGCCCCGTGTCGGGCTCTGTGCTGACAGCTAGCTCAGAACCTGGAGCCTGTTTCAGATTCTGTGTCTCCCTCTCTCTGACCCTTCCCTGCTCACGCTGCCTCTCTCTCTCTCTCAGAAATTAAAAATAAAAGTAGATTGCCTGTCTGTAAAGGCCAGATTATAAAGATTTTATATGCTAATGGCTTTAATTATTTAATCACAAATAAAAATACTGTGAAAAATTATACTTCTAGGAAAGATTGTTTAGAGCAAACTTGATTTCCCAATAAAATTGGATCATTGATTTTATTACAATTTTATTGAGAAAAATTATACTGAAAAAGATATCTAAAAAAATACATGCTACATGTACTTTAGATTGTTTTTTTAAGGCCTTTCATTTCTATTTGCTACCCCCCTTTTCTTTTGCATTGTAAATCTGATTTTAAAATAATGGTAGTTTATCTTGTACCTTTATATTACACTCACATCTATATGTAATTTTTTAAGTTTGTTTTGACTGAAGTACATTGTAAAAGGTTATAGTGACATTAGCTATTCTCTTACCTGTTATCCCCTGTTCATGACATTCAGTCTTCCTCCCTTCCTCCTACCACACATATGTATTCTTTGTCTTCCCTGTCCAATTTACTTTCTTTATTTTTGCCTTGTATAGTTAAATTTTATTTAAAAAATGTAAGAGATACTTTGCTTATGGAATGTATCTTCCCATAGGCTGTGTTTTATTTTATTGTTAGGATTATCCATTGTTTTTAATGTTACTGCCTTTTCTGTTCCTTCCTTTATCTTAGATGACTTTTGTAGGAAAAAAACTCTTCGTGATACGTTTTCTCTGTTGTGCTTTGACTTCTCAGAACATTGGAAAACCAAAAAGGCAGTGGAGTAAAGAAGAGCCCTATGTTGTGTGGACAGTATCCTGTTAAAAGTGAGGGAAAGGAGCTGAAGATAGTTGTACAGCCTGAGACCCAGCATCGAGCTCGGTACCTGACTGAGGGTAGCCGTGGCTCAGTAAAGGATAGAACACAGCAAGGCTTTCCTACCGTCAAGGTACTTATTTTATTTAGCAATGTACAAAGAATTTTCACCAGTTTTCTTACTAGTCATTTTGTTTTGAGCTGGCAAAAGCTGCCTAAAATAGATGGTGGAATTACCATATATAATGGAAATTAAAGCAAATCTGACTGAATAAGCCCAGTATTGTTACTTTAATTTGAATTTTAATTTAGATGAAAGGGGAGGTGAGAATGTGTTGTCAATAATATTTGGAAATTATGAATTATGTTCCCCTTGTATTTGACATTGGTAGCAATTATATTCAGTTCTTCCCAAACTTAATATTTAAGAAGAAATTTTGAAGTAAATTCAAGGAAATATTATAGAAATTATTGTGGACTCGGAAAATAAGGTTTTTGAGATGGCTAAAGAAATCAGGACTATGCATCTCAGAAAAGAATTTGTTGATACATAATTCAAATCTTCAGTTTGAGAAGTAGGATATCATCTGATTTTTCATGTTTTAATAATTTAGACTAAAAGAAAAAAGGGGCCTTAAATTTCAGCCCCTGGGAAACTTTGTTACAAAGAATATTTCTCTTTGAAGATAAGCCAAAAAAAAGTGAGTGGGGGATGTTTAACAAGTGTTTCTACCCCCTTGTAAAACATTTAATGGAGGAATTTTGACTAGTCACATGGTAAATTCTTGTTAAACCCAGTTTGTGTAAATGTGTTAGTATTTACTTGGATTGCCTTTCATTTTAAATTTTAATGAAATAATGGTAGAAATTTAGGATCAGGAAACCTATCCATGGCCATTAATAAGGTGGTTAATAGTCCCGTGTACAATATTATTCCTATCCGTCTGCTACTCATCAAACCAACCCATCCTCAGTCCCCTAAACTCGGGAGAAATAATAGGTAAATGAGAAATTTAAGTTATGCTTTTTATAAATATTTGTCTAACCAGACATTTTGATAGTTTGGTCAGTATTTTTAACCCAAATTGCTCTGACTTTAAGTTATGCTTTGTTTAAGTATTCCCTAGTCAGAAGTATTACTAGATTACTTGCCTGTGATAGGGAGTGACTTGACCTTTAACGTTTGTTCATTCATTCAACAAATATGCACCTCTTTCTGTGCCAGACACCCTTCTAGGTACTGCTAACAGTTTAGGTGGATTGCTCATTTGTCTACTTATTTCCCTTATGATATCATTTCACAGAGATATTGCTATACGGTTACAAAAAAGATTTATATGAATCTTTTAAAGTACTTTGGTGTACATTGTACAAGCTATTTTGTGATTTTATACATTCTATATTAGTAGCTTCAGTATTTAACTATAAACCTAAACAAAAATCAGCATTGGATTATAATTTATGAAAACTTGTTAGAGACCCTATAAGGATCCATGGATCCTGGTTTGAACTAACACTTTTTCACACCATGATATTTTGGCCCAGAATTTCATGATGTTGTATGTATATATCTAATCTATGCCAATGAGCTATATTTCCTTATTATTTATATAGTTGCACTTCAAATACTTTTCTATTCAAATAGCTTTAAGAGTAAAAATTCAGTATGTGTACACATTTGATGATGATGATGATAATGATGCCACTAACATAGTTTAGTGAATTTTCTGTTAGCAGTGGTGGTAAATTTTGACTAACTCACATGCTTGGCAGTCCATAAATCTATAAATACCTAAAGGACTGTGTATTCATTTGCATCCGGTTGTACAAATTAATTATAAATGACAACTTATCATTAAATATATAACATTTTTCGGGGTGCCTGGGTGGCTTAGTCGGTTAAGCGTCCGACTTTCGCTTAGGTCATGATNTAGGATTCAAATAATTTCTTTATTGTTATCCAGTTATAAAGGTAGAACTTGGCTTTAAATGTTTAATTTAACAATTAGACTATTTGAAAGGCTTATTTGAGTTTATGTTCCATGTTATCTCACTGCAGCTGGAGGGCCATAATGAGCCAGTAGTGTTGCAAGTGTTTGTGGGCAATGACTCTGGTCGAGTGAAACCACATGGATTTTATCAGGCCTGCAGGGTAACTGGGCGAAATACAACTCCCTGTAAAGAAGTGGACATTGAAGGCACTACTGTTATAGAAGTTGGCCTTGATCCAAGCAACAACATGACACTGGCGTAAGTACTTAGTAAAAATTTTTTCAGTATACATTACACTTTTGCAGTGGCCAGGAAAAATTTTTAGCTTCTAATGTAAAAAAATATTTTGAATATTTTATTAAAATGTTTTGAACATAACAAATATAAAAATAGATTAATGTAGAATGGTAATTGGTCAGAATGAACTCTTTTGCCCTTTGCCATAGAATTCCCATGATGAAGGACAAGGAAATAAAAGCCAGGTGGAATAATGGCTTTTTTGGAAATAATATGGACTGATTTGTCAGGATTAATAAAAGTAACATTAAAAATAAAAACTACAATTTGATTTGCTCTCCTAAATTCTTAATATTTACCTTTGCGACCATTCATGGTACCTTGACCCATCTTGATTTGAAAAAGCATGTTCGTGTTTTAAATTCACCTTCTATTTTTATTTTCCTATATTAAAGAAGAATATGTACTAGGAATATGGTTTTTTTCCATCGTATGCATTTTCATTGCCTAAAAATTATTAGCAGTGTTAATGATTTAAATTTTAAAAAATTTTTTTTCGAGTGAGGCAAATCATGAGACACTCTTAAATACTGAGAACAACCTGAGGTAGGGGAGAGGGGAAAATGGGTGATGGACGTTAACAAGGGCACTTGCTGGGACAAGCAGTGGATGTTGTATGGAAACCAATTTGACAATAAGCTATATTAAAAAAAATTTTTTTCTTAAGCCTTTGTTAAGGATTTTTATCCTAAAGTTGAACCATAACAGCAACATATATATTGATAAGAGGTAGACTTATGTTGTAATTATTTGTATTGGGAAGCTAATGCCATTTCTGTGTTTAGTTTTCAGTTTCCTTTTGAAAGCCATTTTGAATATAAGAGGTTAATTGGAAAAGAAAATTTTTGAAAAATAGTAGACTTGTTTCTTAACTTTTGAAAATTATAAAAATGTATGTAGTGGAAGAAAGGAAGGGAGTTACTGATTATAAAAATAGTACGTATCTTTATAAGTTGAAAATACAGAAAAATAAAAAATGATGAATAAAAATTAATAATAATAATAATAAAAAGCTAAGAACATACCTCTGAAACGCCAACTTCCCCAAAATAACCACTGTTTTGTTATGTATCTTTCCATCCTTTTTTTCTGATAAAATAGAAATAATACTGTACCTACTGTTTTATGACCTTGCTTTCAGTTACCATCAGCATTTTCCATATAGTAAATATTTTATAGCATGTATTTTAATGGCTATGTAGTGTTTCATTCTTTTGGGGACAGTTTGTGCTAGTTTTTTTTTTTTCTTTAAGTAAAATTCATTGCTTCTATTTTAATATCTGAATTAGCTGCAAAAATAAAGAGGCTACATTTATCTATCCATCTATCTATTTATTTATTTATTTCAAGTTTATTTATTTTGAGAGAGAGAAAGAGCATGCAAATGGGGAAGGGGCAGGGTGGGGGGAATGAATCCCAAGCAGGTTCCACACCACCAGCACAGAGCCCAATGTGGGGCTTGAACTCAAGAACCCAATATTATGACCTGAGCCAGAGTTGGATACTTAACCTAGAGTCACCCAGGCACCCCCATTTATATTCTAAAAGTAGCAATTGGGGCACCTGGCCGGCCTAGTTTGTAGACTATATGTCTCTTAATCTCAGGGTCATGAGTTTGAGCCCCATGTTGAGCATACTTTAATCAATTAAAATAAAAATTTAAAAATGGGCTAGGGTGCTTAGGTAGCTCAGTCGGTTAAGTATAAGGCTCTTGATTTTGGCTTTATCTCGTGGTTGTGAGATCAGGAATATGTGGGGCTCTGTGCTGGGTGTGGAGCCTGCTTGACATTCTTTCTCCCTCTCTTTCTGCACCTCCCCTGCTTGCACACTCTCTCTTTATCTCTCAAAAAAAATGGCAAAAGAATCTCTTATAAACTATTACTTATGTTCAGATTTTGAATAGTGATTTTACTTTACTATTTTTGCATTATTATTGTAAATGAAAAGTTGTCAAGATTAAAAAATTATGAATATTGAGAATTTATCCTTCTGT
This sequence comes from Crocuta crocuta, assembly GCF_008692635.1. Taxonomy (NCBI): domain Eukaryota; kingdom Metazoa; phylum Chordata; class Mammalia; order Carnivora; family Hyaenidae; genus Crocuta; species Crocuta crocuta. The sequence continues at coordinate 6,265,382 of NW_027528798.1, forward strand.
ATTTTTTGAATTTGGAATCTTAAGATTGTATTACATATTCAAAACATTAATAATTAGCAAATTTTGTTAAAAGAAACTTACTTGGTTAAGAATATTATGCTGTTTATATAACAGGAAATATTGGTTAATGTATTTTTTTCTGTGTTAGGGTGGACTGCGTAGGGATATTGAAATTGAGGAATGCTGACGTTGAAGCCAGAATAGGAATTGCTGGTTCCAAGAAAAAAAGCACTCGTGCCAGATTGGTTTTTAGAGTTAATATCACAAGGAAAGATGGCTCCACTTTGACACTGCAAACACCCTCTTCTCCAATTTTATGTAGTAAGTAAGAAAATCTATATCAAGGGTTTTGTTTTGTTTTCTATTAATTTTTAGACATTGCTAAATTTCCGATGTTTCATAGACTGTAGCTTGTAATCATGCAAAATTTGAAGCATTTTGAAAGTTGTAGTCAGATTTTCTAGACTACACAGGGGTAATTGCAAGTAAAGTTGAAAAGATAAGTAGTATTTTGTAGTTCCTTATTATTATCCCATACTAATTTTAAAGGTAATTTGAGGGAACACCTGGCTGGCTCAGATGCTACAGCATGTGACTCTTTTTTATTTTTCTTTAATTTTTTTAATGTTTTATTTATTTCTGAGAGAGAGAGAGACAGTGTGAGCAGGGGACGGTCAGAGAGAGAAGGAGACATGGAATCTGAAGCAGGCACCAGGCTCTGAGCTAGCTGTCAGCACAGAGCCCGACGCAGGGCTCGAACCCACAAACTGTGTGAGATCATGACCTGAGCCGAAGTTGGATGCTTAACTGACTGAGCCACCCAGGCACCCCTAGAGCATGTGACTCTTGATCTCAGGGTCATGAGTTTAAGCCTCATATTGGATGTGGAGCCTACTTAAAATGAAAAAAAAATTTTTTTTAACTTTTTTTAAAAGTGCTTTGAATGGTTTACCTGAGGTAAATTGCAAAGCCAAAGGATTTTTTTGCAGTACCTTCATTGTGTGATAAATTGCTGTGATCCTAAGTCTATTTTGTATTAGAACATAAGAAACATTCAGGTAAGTAGAACTTTGTAAAATACAGCAGTTGGAGTTCTGATTACAAATTAGAGCATTGAAGTATAGTTTTCAGAAGTGGGAATCGAAATTCTTATTTTGCTAATCTTGGCATAGGAAGTAAATGACGTGTGTGTGTGTGTGTGTGTGTTTAATCATATTTTTGTATGTGCCTTACAGTATATTCTACTTTCCCATAATGAGTATTATTACAAGTGATAAATAGAAAATTTTTTCCTTTATATATCACTTAAGAAGATTTTCATTGAGTTTAATTTTCTTTGGCATTGCTTCATTGTAATTTATACCCGAATTCCGAAGAGCAGAATAGACTCTGCTCCATTCAGTTGAATTTCCTGTTGGGTTGTTTTGGACAGTTACAGAGCCTTTGTAATGGTATTTTTGTTTCGTCATATTATTCATCCTTTGTAAATCTTATTTTCCCTTTCTTTTAATTTACCTCAAAAGTGTTTATAGCCATACTTTAGCTTAGCAAGCACTCTAATTTTTTAAAAGTATTAAAATGTCTTTCTGATCTCAAGAGAGCTCAGTTGGATTTCTCTATGTTTTGTTATTATAACAAATTTGTTTTGATACTGGTATTTTTTAGGCTATTTCTGGGTGATGTGCAATTATAAATAGACTGCTTTTACAGGTTATATATTCCATGTCCATTCTGTTGTATTTAGATAGGGACAAAATAAATAGTCTGTAGATGGTTTATTGAGTTCTTAAGCTTTTTTCATTGGGGTGCTCCAATTTTGGATTTACTATAATATGTGATATGTTCCAACTTGAATCTTCCTAGGATGCAGTTCCAATTTTAGTGGCATATATTCAGGGTTTTTTTTTGTTTGTTTTTTTTTTTTTTTTAATGTGATCTACTACTTTGAGCGTGACCATAGCCACTCTTCTGGAGGCCAGAGCCAGGAGATGCTAAATAATTCAGATCATACGACTTTAGTGGAGACTGGAAAATAGTTGCCAACTTTATTTACTCATTTGCTCTTTTTTTCATTAGTTTGTTTAGTCATTTCTTCATTTTCTGTTTAATTAAGGTATTGTTAAGGTATAATATATCCGGCTAAAGGTATTAGAGAATACAAAAGAAATAGAAAACATGATTTTCTGAAATATTTCATCTGTAATTATTATCATTTGTTAATTATCACTATTAAGGATAATATATGTCCATATTTCAAAAAGTATATCTCTCAGGGAGGCTGTGTCGGGGGTAGATATGACGGCCCTTAGAAGCAGCAGCACACAGTGGAAGGGATATACAGCTACTGATAAAAGTTAACATGCTTTGAACTCTGACTATATGCTGGGGTTTTTGTTAAACACTTTATAAGCATTGTATCATTTCCTCCTCTCCATTACCTTATATAGATTCCACTCTACAGTTGATGAAACTAAGACTTAGAGAAATTAAGTAACTTCCCAAAGGTCACATAGCTAGTAAATAGTAAGACCAGGATTCACAGCCTCTTTTAGCCACTATACTATATTGCCATTATAATCACTTAAAATTACAGTACTGAAACCAAGTTTGAACAATTCATTTCATCCTAGTCATGGCCTCTGGATGGTTAGGGCTGTCATTACAGAATGAGATTGTATTAGTGAACTGTTTCCTCTATCTAGGAGATTTATGTTGTGTAATTTATACTTTATGAATTTAGAAAGTAGATTTCAGTTCGTATTGGGGGATTTTACTTGAATATCTATATTGAAGAGTGAGCCTATGTTCAAGAGCATGTGCTCTCTTAAAAAAAAAAAAAAAAAGAAAGAAAGAAACAGGCAACAATAGATGCATCAATAGGGTACAATGGAAACATTAGGAAAGAACATCTTGTTTGGAGGTGGTAACACTTGTTAAGTATCTAGAAGGACAAGTAGAAGTAAGCCAGGCAGGACGGAGTTTAGATGAAGAGTTTGATATGATTGGAATAAAAAGATATTATGAAGAAGTAGTAAGATTTGAAGCTAGTAGAGCTAGGCAAGATCTCCTTTATAAAGACTTGTGTGTTGAGCTAAAGAATTTGATTTTTTTTTTATGCTTTTTTATTTTTTTCTGAGGGAGAGAGACAACGTGAGTAGGGGAGGGTCAGAGAAAGAGGGAGACACAGAATCTAAAGCAGGCTCTAGGCTCTGAGCTAGCTGTTAGCACAGAGCCCGACGCAGGGCTCAAACCCACGAACCGTGAGATCATGACCTGAGCCGAAGTCAGATGCTCAACCGACTGAGCCACCCAGTGCCCCAAGAATTTGAATTTTAACCTGACCACTTTAGGAAGCTTGAGGCTTGCACTTAGGCTTTGGAGTGAGATATGAGGGAAAAGAAGAGGTAAACATATAAATAATACACAGTGAAACAAAGGACCCAAAAATATTTTTATTTTAAAAATTAAAAATAAGAATGTTCCATTATGGGTTTTTGGTTTATGTTTATTTCCATGAATATAACCTTTTTGGCAGGTTTGAGCAATTGGAGCAAAAAGAGGGGTGAAAAGGAAATTGGTTAGTAAGAAGGGTTAGAATTGGAATGGGAGGTAGAAGGAAACAGGAAGATAAGAGGGAGGTAAAAAGAAAGAGGGGCCAAAAGGTGATAGAGGTGGAAGGAAGGAGAGGAAACAGACACTTCATCTTCCAACTAGAAACACTCAGTGGAAAGAAAGGCTATTGCCAGAATTTATGTGCTTTGTGATGTTGAAAAAGAAGTCCTGCTTCTAATTGTTGGTTTAACAATGACCTTTGGATCCATTGTCTGTTTTTGTTTGTTTGTTTGTTTTTAAGGGGATAGAAGAATTATCCCCTTTTACATTCTTGACATATTTTTATTTCTCCAGACAATACAGGGATACATATTTTTTTTGTTTTGCTATATTGTTTATATTATTTGGTGATACTAGATCAAACTAAGAGTATCAGTTTGCATACTTTTTTAGTATCCACCCCCAGTACTAATTTTTTAAATACACAAGGTAAGAAGAAATAGCTTTCTTCACTATAACGTATATTGGATTTTATCTTATTATGCTTATTGTATTAAATCTGACTGAATTTAACAAGTTTCCACCTCACCTGTTTCTGTGTATGCCACAACTTTAGGAAAAGGGTAATATCATTGAGTAAACTTTTCCATCTTTTCAGAGACGTTATTAAAAAACTTTACTAATTCTTTTGGCACTTTGAAACACTTGCTTTGTTGTTTTTCAGTACTCAGATATTCGTTAATTTTTTCAGCTTTATTTATTTTCTTAATGTAATACTCATTTTTGAGAGAGAGAGAGAGAGACAGTGTGAGGAGCAGAGAGAGGGAGACAGAGAATCCAAAGCAGGTTCCAGGCTCTGAGCTATCAGCACAGATTCCAGTGCAAGCCTCGAACTCACAAACTAACCTGAGCCGACACTTACCTGACTGAACCAGTCAGACACTTACCTGACTGAACCAGCCAGGTGCCCTTTTTCAACTTTTTTTTTTTTTTTACAAATAGTTTATTGTCAAATTAGTTACCACATAACACCCAGTGCTCATCCTAACAAGTGTCCTCCTCCATGCTCATCCCTCCTCCCCCCCACATCCGTCAGTCCTCAGTTTTTGTCAGCATTCAAGAGTCTCTCATGGTTTGCCTCTCTCCCTTTCCCCCACCATTTCCGCCCTTCTTCTCCCCCTTGTTCCTCCGTCAAGTTCCTCCTAATCCTCCTATACGTGCAAACATATGATATTTGTCCTTCTCTGCCTGACTTATTTCGCTCAGCATAACACCGTCAAGGTCCATCCATGTGGCTACACATGGCCAGATTTCATTCTTTCTCATTGCCATGTAGTATTCCATGGTATAGATAAACCACATCTTCTTGATCCATTCGTCTGTTGATGGACACTTAGGCTCTTTCCATTTCAACTTTATTTTTGAGGCTACTATTTGATAAGCACCTAGAAGCACATCGTTTTTGTAATACCAGAAAGTGGCTGCTTTTTTGTGTTATAATTTTTAAAGCAGTGTGATCACTTTGAAGAACTGGTTTACTAATTACTTAAAAATAAAACAGTTAATGCTTAAATAATACTGACTTTACTTGTGTTTAGTATGGTGGCTGGGCTGTTAGGTAACCATTAAACTTTTTAATAGAAAAGACCTTTTAAGGTCAAAATTTAAAAGTTAAATTATCTTGAACAGTAACAGACTAGTTCTTTGTGTAATGTAAATAAAAGTATGTAGAAGATATATACACATTGTACCTTCAAAGAAGCCTCATTTGGCCATCTAATGACCTTAATACATAAAAGGAAAAAAATGAGATAGTGAAAAAAAGTTTTGATAAGCACTACTGAAGAGGAATTTCCACATAGTATTTGAAAATGGGGGAAAAGGTTATAGACTTTCCATTCATTTTGTTAATACAACGTGTTCAGATAATTTTTCACCTCTCATTGTTTTCTACTCAAAATAATATTTAGTATTTTTTTAATGTCCTTTCAAAACAAATATCTAGTTCCAAAGTTACTCTAAAAAGCTATAAATTAGGGGCACCTGGGCAACTCAGTCCATTAAGTATCCGACTTTGGCTCAGGTCGTGTTCTCACGTTTTGTGGGTTCAAGCCCTTGTTGAGTTCTGTGCTGACAGCTCAGAGCCTGGAGCCTGCTTCAGATTCTGTGTCTCCTTGTCTGTCTGCCCTCCCTCCTTTGCTCATGCTCTGTTTCTCTGTCTGTCTGTCTGTCTCTCTCTCTCTCTCTCTCAAAAATAATGATTAAAGAGCTATAAATTAGTTAATTCTTCATTTAAAGGGGATATATAATTGCTACCGTTTGACCAATAACCGTTTCCTTTCTCTTGATACATTAACCCTATGTGTTCTAAGCAATATGTATGGATATACATTCACAATATCTTTTAAACTCTTAGACATTGCTAAAAATGTCATTTGCTGTTTAAATATTTAATAAGGATACTTACTAGTTTGTATCAATAAGTGAGGCTAAATGATGTTGCAGTAACAAAAAAATTCAGTGGCATTCAACAATAGTTCTACTTCTCCCTCGCTTTATGATAATATTGACTGCAGTTTGGAAGTGGATCCATTTTCTTCACTGTGGGATCCAGGCTGAAGAGCTGCCCTTATCTGGAACTTTGCCATTTTTGTAGCAGAAGAAAAAAGGAAATGGTGGAACCATGTGAGGTTCTTATAAAGCTTTTCCTTAGAACTGGCGCGTTATTTCAGTTCACATTTCATTATACAAACAAGGCACATGGCCAATCCTGATGTCAGTGGGGCAAGAATTATAGCCTGTCTACGAGGAAGGACCTAGAGAAAGAGAGGCAGTGAAGTTTTGACATAAGTATTTCCCATATTATATTTTTATAAAGATAAAACTATTTAAATATAGAAGTGTCTAAGAAAAAAAACTTTCCCTAAATTTAGTGAAATATGTTACTAATTTAGAAGTTGGTGAGTTGTACAAGCCATATTTACCATTGCAGTGCACATGTTGTGAGGGTTTACTAAAACACCAAATTGTATAATCTGTGTCAAAGTGCTTAACCTCCTGGGGGCAGTTTTTTTGAGTACTTAACTGGTATTTATTTGCGAACACCAGCATCCCAGAAAGTACTTTGGTAGAAAACCAGTTCTTAGGTGTCAGTGAAGAAGAATGTTTCTGGAGTCAAAATATATTGGAGTAACTGTATACTATACTCATTTCTTGCATATTTATTTATAGTGTATATTGAATATTAATTTTGTTCATTTAACTTGAAGCCAATATTTCCCAGATTTACTAGACCTTGAAACCTGTTTTGCTAAGCAATACCTATTAAATTCTTATGGAAATCCTGGCATGAGGAAGTTGGTAGGCTAATTATAATTAATTCATTAGATCTGGTGCCCCAGTACCTTTCAACTTCTTTGTGTTTTTTTTTGTTTTTTTTAATGTTTGTTTATTTTTGAGAGAGAGAGACAAAATACGAGTGAGGGAGGGGTAGAGAGAGAGAGCGGGAGACACAGAATCTCAATCAGGCTCCAGGCTCTGAGCCGTCAGCACAGAGGCCAGCACAGGGCTCAAACCCAAAAACCATGAGATCGTGGCCTGAGCTGAAGTCAGCCACTTAACTGCCTGGGCCACCCAGGCACCCCTCAACTTCCTTGTTAATTTTAGCAGTGGTTAGTTAGTCTAAAAATTTAAAAACTAGTGCATTTTATTTCTTAAGCTCAGGTTATCCTAATTTAGGGACATCCCCTGGTAGGAAAAACTATTCTAAACTGGATTCTGTCTGTTTTTAGGTGTTCTTCTGGTATGAGGCCTCTGAGTCCTGGGTGTAGATCCTTAAAGAAACCATCAGTACCACTCAGAGGCACACATTGCCTCAGAAATCTTGTACTGTAATGGCAAAGCATAGCTGACATTTTTGAGGTTAGGATTGTGGGACAAGCTTGTTTTTAAACAGAATTTTTAAAAAATATTATTAAGACAAAAAATGACTGAGTTCACATTTTAGAACTTTATTATTCACATAATGAGAAAACAAAGATGACATATAATAATGAAAACCTCATCTTAGACATTAATCCATCCCTACAAAATCTTTTAAGCATTACTAAAAATTAATAGGGCCTTTCTGTTGTTGTATTTTTTCTGTTAGGGTGAAAGTTATTTTGCACAGTAAAGGAAGTAAAACTCAGGGGTCAACAAAGATGGCTTCTTTAGAACTGGATAATTGAGTTGATTTTAGAAAAGAAATACGTGTTGGCGGTTCTTTTTATGGAATGCTTCTGTGTACCCACAGCTCAGCCAGCAGGAGTGCCAGAAATCCTAAAGAAAAGCTTGCATAGCTGTTCAGTGAAAGGAGAGGAAGAAGTATTTTTAATCGGCAAGAACTTTCTGAAAGGAACTAAAGTTATTTTCCAAGAAAATATTTCTGGTAAGTAGGCATAGTACTGGTACTGAGATTGTCACACATTATACTTTGTTATAAAGATAAAATAATAATTACAAAGTAAAAAAGTTTCAAAATTTTAGTAAATTACTATTTTTATTTCAGATGAAAACTCTTGGAAGTCAGAAGCTGAAATTGACATGGAATTATTTCATCAGGTATAATTTAAGCCTTTCTGTAGTTTGTTTTGTTTTTAGTTTAATTGTTTACTCTCTGAGAAATTCAGTTTTGTTCTGAAATTTTCCTGAATCAACAGATTAAATTTCTTCTTTATGTGGGTTTCATATAAATCATTTAGGTTTCTTTCTTGAGTTTCTTTAATTGAAATAGAATTATTTCTACAGTTCTCTATTTTTAAAAATTAGAAGCATTGGTAAATTATAATTGTTTACAAATGAGACATTTCCTTTCTAAAATTTCTTTGCTCAGAGCATTTGGATTATCTTAACCTACTATTTGGTTAAATCAAAGGTAAATGTATTTGTTGAGTACCTGCTGTGTGTCAAGTGTTTTATGTTTGTCAGTTACTTTTTTGCAGAGGCACTATTTGTTATACTTCTATTAAAGAGTCTATATTTGTAGGAATTCACCATGTATGTTATTCTCAAAATAACAAGGAAAAAGAGATTGAAAACAAGGATAAAAAACTGACTTAAGAATTAGGATGTAGAACAAATGATATCAAACTTACAGAAGTTGGTACTAGCAGAGAAGACAAGGATAAATTTATGAGCAAAGCAGATAGAAGGCATATGTAGAAGGGTGGTATATTTAGGTGTATATCGCAGAGAGCAAAACAGGAACAAACTAATGTGTAAAATACCCAAAGCGTAAAACTTAACCATAAAATGCTAAATTTAAGATGTATATCCATTATTACATATTGCCAAATTCAAAGCTAAGGGCCACAGTATTCCCTAGGGCTGCCCTCACTTCAGATACCAGCCACAAGTTCAGTGGTTTCCTGACCACTCTCGTTTTTTAACAATTGATTTCAAATTTAGGGATTCCCACTCCCCACTCAGATTTGCTAGAATAACTTACACAAGTCAGGATGCACTATGTTTAATTTCAGTTTTATTACAGCAAAAGGACACAAATCAGAACCAGCCAAAGGGAAAGAACCAGCATAGAGCAAGGTCTGGGAAGATCCCGAAGGCAAAGCTTTCGTTGCCCTCAGGGATACCTTATACTCTCAGCACATCCATGTGTGACAGTGTGCAGAGTATTATCAATCAGGAAGTTCACCCAAGCCATTGGTGTCCACAGTTTTTGTTTGGGCCCAGTTACATACTGCCCATGCAGCTAATCTTGAGCTTCCAGTTCCACTAGAGGTTGGAACTGATATAACATATTCCAAAGTCCCCTTCATAAATCACATTGTTGGGGCGTCTGGGTGGCTCAGTTGGTTGGGTGTCCAATTTTGGCTCAGGTCATGATCTCACAGTTTGTGGGTCCAAGCTCGCTCAGGCTCTGTGCTGACAGCTCAGGGCCTGGAGCCTGTTTCAGATTCTGTGTCTCCCTCTCTCTCTGCCCCTCCCCTGCTCATGCTTCGTCTTTCTCTGTGTCTAGCAAAAATAAATAAAATATTTTTTAAAAATCACATTGTTAGGCTATTCAGCAGTCAGAGGCCCCATTCAGGGATACTACTGTCAGACAGGAAATTCCAGGGTCTTCCTGATGACCAAAAACTAGACCTTAATTGGGGTAAAGTATATTCTTTACTACAAGGTATCATATAAAGTGGAACTACATAGACAAATGTAGAAAGTTTTGTAGAAACTTTGTAGAAAGTTTTTCTCTAGGTTTATGCTGCCACATGCTGTCAAAATGAGATAGTAGGACTTAACAGTCATTCTTTTGTCACATATACCATCAGGCAATCTGTCTTTTTTTTTTTAATATTTATTAAATGTTAAATTTATTAACTCATAAATTATAAATATTAATTTATTAAAAATATTAAAATAATGTTTTTTATTTATTTTTGAGAAAAAGAGAGATCCCAAGCAGGGGGGACAGAGAATCTGAAGCAGGCTCCATGCTGACAGCAGAGAGCCTCATGCAGGGCTCAAACTCACAAATCGTGAGATAAGACCTGAGCCGAAGTTAGCCTCTTAACCAAACGATCCACCCAGACACCCCTGGGCACTCTCTGTCTTAACTGAGAGTTAAGACTCTGTTCTAGCACTTGCTTTATCATTAACAGTCTTTGTTACCTAAATAAGCTAGAAAACACTTTTGTGTTTTTAATCTATAAAATTTTACTAGATTGGGGCACCCGGGTGGCTCAGTTGTTAAGCATCTGACACTGGCTCAGGTCATGATCTCACCGTTCATGAGTTCGAGTCCTACATTGAGTAAGCTTGAGCCCCACTTAAGGCTAACATGAGCCCTGCTTCAGGTGAGCCCTGCTTCTCTCTCCCTCTTTGTCTCTCTGTCTCTACCACTCACTCACTTGTACCTCTTCTCTCTCAAAAAAATTTTTTTTACTAGATTATTTGAGGTTCCTTCTGACTCCAACATTTTATGACTTCTTATATAACTTGCAGGATCAGACCATTCCCCTTCTCCACGAACAACAGAGGCTTCCTCTGGAGGACTTCTAGAGGTTAGGGGCAATGTGATATGACTCTTCTTTCTTCCTCATAATATTAAGCACTTAACAGATACTCATAAAAAACTTGTTAGTTCATTTTATTTACTTTGAAGAAAAAGAGGACTCTGGGGTCTGTGGTTCCTTTTTCTTCCTGAGGGCACTTCAAACCCTAATTCCACCCAGGTTTTTACATGCCTATAGTTTTCGTCCTGACTGAAGGATAATTTATCCATGCAATACTTCTGTGTGTGCCATAAACGTGTTTTGGGTTTTGATGAGTTGGTTAGATAAATGTAAACTCCCTTGCTAGTAATATTCTATCTTTCTTTCTATTATCTTATCCTGTAATGCAGTTTTTTAGATAAGAAAACTAATTCTGGAGACTGAGAAACTCACCCTATAAATTGTACAAAGTATTAATAAGGTGTCCCCAAACAAATTATAGTTGTAAGTTGCTGTCTCATATAAAACTAAATATTAAGAAGTCATTGTTCCTTTTCCTCCCTCCTTCTCCTTCTCTTCTTCGTCTACCTCCTCCTCTCCCTCTTCCTTTCTCCTCCATTCTTTCCTTTCATACTTTTTTCCTTCCTTCCTTCTTTACCTTCGAGACATGGGGTAGTTAATATTCTTAAAGCACTTTTTTGCTGGGTAGTTAATGCCAGCTACCATAGATTAAAGAAGAATAATCATAAAAATAAGACATGATGGACTAAAAAGGAATTAATGTCCTTACTTGGTAGCTCTGTCTAGAGGTCCTGGGGTTTTTGGAAGCAAGTATGTATAACAAATTAAAACATAATATGATTTTTCATTAATTCTGTGATTCTGCTCTTCATTTTTAAGTTTTCATCTTCAGAGAAGTTTCTCTCCTTTTTTTTTCTTAAGGGACTTTCTGGGGAGTGTTTTAGAATGGGATCACAGTGGAGATATAAAGAATTGATCCAATAGATTATATTAAAATTTTAAAAATTAGGGGGGAGGGGGGATGGGCATGGAGGAGGACACTTGTGGGGATGAGCACTGAGTGTTATGTGGAAACTAATTTGACAATAAACTATTAAAAAAAAATAAAATAAAATAAAATAAAATTTTAAAAATTAACATTTAGGAAGTGCTTGGCTGGCTCAGTCAGTGGAGCATGTGACTCTTGATCTAGGGGTTGTGGTTTTGAGCCTCACATGTAGAGATTACCTAAAAAAAAATAAAATCTATTAAAAAAAAATTAAACACATTTAGGGGTGCCTGGTGGCTTAGTTGGTTAAGCGTCCGACTTTCACTTAGGTCATGATCTCACGGTTCGTGGGTTCGAGCCCCGCGTCAGGCTCTGTGCTGACTGCCAGCTCAGAGCCTGGAGCCTGTTTCAGTCTGTGACTCCCTCTCTCTCTCTGACCCTCCCCTGCTCACGCTGTCTCTCTCTCTGTCTCCTAGAAATAAATAAACATTTAAAAAAAAAAAATTAAACATTTAGAGGGAAGGATACTCAAAAAACAAAAGAAAAGAAATTATGGTCAGTAAAGAAATATCAGGCCTATATAGAAAAGCTGAAAGGACCTCTACAATATTAAAAATTGATCAAAAGATGGTATAGTAGAAAAGACCAGTTAAAGGTAACCGTGCTGGGACACCTGGGTGACCCAGTTGGTTAATCATCTGACTCTTGATTTGGCTCAGGTCATGATCTTGCAGTTTGTGACTTCAAGCCCTGCGTAGGGCTCTGTACTGAGAGTGCAGAGCCTGCTTGGGATTCTCTCTCTGCCCCTTTTGTGTGTTCTCTCACTCTTTCTCTCTCAAAATAAAGAAGTGAACTTTAAAAATACTTAAAAATAAAGATAACTTTGCAAATTACAATTCTTGAGTAATTGTAATGACTTCATATGCCACTCCAAAATCAACTCCTCAAGTATTAAGTTCTTTTATTATTTAAAAATTGAGATTAATGAAGTCTAGGAAAACAGTTCTTTGTTTAATATTTGGCTCTTCTATTAAAGCCATAATAGGTCTCATACTCATGTATACCAAATGTGATAGGCACAGGGTCATTATATTTATTATCATTTTAATAATTTCTTTTTTAAAAAAAGTTTTTTTTAATGTTTTATTTATTTCTAGGAGAGAGAGGGAGAGAGAGAGAGACAGCGTGAGCAGGGGAGGGTCAGAGAGAGAGGGAGTCACAGGCTCTGAAACAGGCTCCAGGCTCTGAGCTGGCAGTCGGCACAGAGCCCGACGCAGGGCTTGAACCCACGAACCGTGAGATCGTGACCTAAGCGAAAGTCGGACGCTTAACCGACTAAGCCACCCAGGCGCCCCCCATTTTAATAATTTCAAATGAATTCTGAAAGAATTGCCTATTAAATATTTATAAAAGCTATGTACCTTAAAGATCAATCTCTAAGAGATCTCTCTTGCATATCTATATAGATATAGATATAGATATATATAGTCTTTTTCCTCTTTATATATGTACATTCACATATAGTCTTAAAGGTAAGTTTGTTTTGAAAGAAAGCAAGAGAGAAATATGGAGTGATTCAGAAAGGGAACTAGAGGTGGGGTGCACCTGGATGGCTCATTCAGTTAAGTGTCTGACTCTTGGTTTCAGCTCGGATCATGATCTCATGGTTCATGAGTTTAAGCCCCACGTCAGGCTCCACACTGACACTGCAAAGCCAGCTTGGGGTTCTTTCTCGCTCCCTTTCTCTCTGCCCCTCATCTACTTGTGTTGTCTCTATCCCCCTCTCTCTTAAAATAAATAAACTTTAAAAAGTAATAATAATACAGAGAACTAGAGGTGTGCCTGGGTGGCTCATTTGGTTAAGCATTGGACTCTTGGTTTGGGCTCAGGTCATGATCTAAGGTTTGTGGGGTCAAGTCACATGGCAGGCTCTGCCAGCATAGAATCTGCTTGGGATTCTGTCTTTCTCTCTCTCTGCCCTTTCTCACCTCATGTGCACTTTTTCTCTCTCTCTCTTTCTTGCTTCCTCTCAAAATAAATAAATAAATAAATATTAATAATAAATCAGTAAAAGTTTGCAAGAGAGAGAAGGAGAATCCTGAGCAGGATTCTTAACTGACTTAGCCCTAAACCCAAGTCACCTCTAATGAAATAAACTTTTAAAATAAAAAATGAAAGGGCACTAGAAGCTAAAAACCAGTGTATTAGAAACTAGGAAGAAGTATATACAATTCAAGAATAACTTGTTTTATAAAACATGAAACAGGCATTAGTGTATCAAAAATACAGAATTGTATACATTGTCATTTCTCAACCTTTAGTCTCCTGGGTTCTATTAAATTCTTCAGAGTAAAAGAACAAAAAAACAAGGAGAAGCTTTGGAGTTTTCAAGAAAATGGAATTATCGGTATAAATAGGGAAAGAAAATTATTGGAAGAAATGCCAAAAGAGGTCCTTAGAATTTTGTGGAACATCTAGACCAAACAAAGGCTTGAGAATTTAGAGTTTATGTATTTTCAAACAGTTTAAAAGATTTTTTTGATGTTTATTTTTGAGAGAGAGAGAGCACAAGTGGGTGAAGGGCAGAGAGGGAGACAAAAAATCCAAAGCAGGCTCCAGGGTCTGAGCTGTCAGCACAGAGTTCATTGCAGGTCTTGAACCCCGAACTGTGAGATCATGACCTGAGCTGAAGTCGGAAGCTTAACTGACTGAGCCACCCAGGCGCCACTTTTCAAATAGTTTTAATAGGATTTTTTTTTTGTTATATATCTCGAATTATATGTATGTATACATATCCCCAGCTGCAAAATCAGTGTCATGATCTTAACGATTGGTGAGTTTGAGCCCCGCGTTGAGCTCTATGCTGATAGCTCAGAGCCTGGAGTCTGTTTCAGATTCTCTCTCTCTGCCCCTCCCTCCACTCTTACTCTGTCTCTCTCTTTCTCTTTCAAAAATAAATAAACTTAAAAAAATAAAGATTTCATTTTTTAAAAAATTTTTAATGTTTCTTTTTGAGAGAGACAGAGTACAAGTGGGAGAGGGGCAGAGAAGGAGACACAGAATCCAAAGCAGGCTCTAGGCTCTGAGCTGTCAGCAGAGAGTCTGATACAGGGCCCAAACTCATGAACCATGAGATCACGACCTGAGCCAAAGTCAGACACTTACCCAGCTGAGCTATCCAGGCCCTCTGGTTTTTTAAAGATTTCAAATTAAGCTTAGGTATGCTGTCCAAAGCAAGTATAATAAAAGGTTTTTTTAATCTGTATTATTTTTGAGAGAGAGACAGAGTGTGAGTAGGGGAGAAGCAGAGAGAGAGGGAGACACAGAATCTGAAGCAGGCTCCAGGCTCTGAGCTGTCAGCACGGAGCCTGACGTGGGGCTCAAACTCAGGAACACTGAGTGAGATCATGACCTGAGCCGAAGTTGGCATTTAACCAACTGAGCCACCCAGGCGCCCCTAAAAGTTTTAAAATAAAAACTAGGAGGATACCTCACAAGAACATCCATTCAATCATCTCTTTAACTGTAGTTAGTTTCTGACATAGTTACAGGGTTTAAACAAAAGAGTAAAATTAAGAGTAGACCGGATTTAAGAACTGTTTCTTAGAAATTGGATCATTGCAGGTACATTTTTGATGACCTCGTGAACAACTGAATTTGTGCTCTCTGATTTTTGTCCCCCAGTATCTGTGGACATACACACATAACACATGTTTTTTCACCTTGCTTGAAAATGTGTTTTGTTTTGTTTTTGAGATGGCTAAGTGGGCCTAAGAAACCTAATTGCTATAAGTCAGAAGCTGTTTTGACTATGTCAGAGTGTTTTAAGATAGCTTAGAAACAAATTAAGTGCTCGGAAATTGAGGGGCGCCTGGGTGGGTTAGTCGGTTAAGCATCCGACTTTCGCTTGGGTCATGATCTCGCGGTTCGTGGGTTCGAGCCCCGCGTCGGGCTCTGTGCTGACTGCCAGCTCGGAGCCTGGAGCCTGTTTCGGAGTCTGTGACTCCCTCTCTCTCTGACCCTCCCCTGCTCACGCTGTCTCTCTCTCTCTCTCCTAAGAAATAAATAAAACATTAAAAAAAAAAATTAAAAAATAAAAATAGAAAAAAAAAGTGCTCGGAAATTGAAACATTGACCTTGATACCACTTGTCACTTGATCTGTTCAGCTGAATCAACCAACTATAGTCTAGCTAAATAAAAAATGTCACCAAACCACATCACCCCCAGTTGTCACCATTGGCCACCTGCATGTTCACATCCTCAGTAGAAAAACATAATCATTACCCCTTAATATTCCTTTCCAGTATTGTAATGTACTAGGGAAGAAGGGCATAAGTCAGATACGGTTAATGGTATCTTCCAAGATACTCAGTGGTATCGCGCCTTGAGTAAGTGCTGGTGAACCATTTATGAACTTTTTTCTATAACGATGCTTCTGCCACTATTCTGACAAAAAATAACTGATTTGCTCGGGTTTGAGTACACCGAACTCTGTTTGACTTAAAACGAGAACGTGATTAGGAAGCAGTGTAAAAATTGCATTGCAAAGTACATTTCACAATTAATGTACAAAATATATCATAACTGACATTGTGCTTGATGGACATATTTTTCCCTTGAAATTTATTCATTTATTCAACAAATATATTTGAATGTATTTTGTGTAAGGTGCTTAACAGTGAATATAGAATGAAAAAGAAAACATCCTAGGAGCTTACATTCTTGTGATTGGAGAGAGACAAAAAACAAGCAAATAACCACAGTAATTTCAAGTGGTGCTAAATGCTGTTTTAGAAATAAACAAGATTATGTAACCAGGTTGGGAGGGTTACTTTACCTACTTTAGATAGGATGGTCCTAGAAGGCTTCTCTGTAGAGGTAACATTTGAATAAGCCCTGAAAATGGATAAGGAACTAGCCATTTGAAGAGGTGAAGGAAGAACATTCCAGTGGGAGAGACCAGGAAGTTGTAATGCCTCTGAGGTAAAAAAAAAAAAAAATGAATTTAGTATATTAAAAGAATGGACTGAGAAGGTCAGTGTAGCCAGAGTGTAACAACCTGGGAGAGAATGGAAAAGAGATATGGTTGACAGGAAAAGCACCTTGTAAGCCATTGTAAAAACATTAAAGACAGTTTTAAGATTAATGTCCTGATGGCTGTGAATCTGAGCTTTAAAATACATTTTTTCCCCTAGTCAGACTTTTTACACTTTACCACTAACAGGAAATGTACTTAATTATAAATTTTTACTTCAAATTTTTAATTTAAATATTGTTTCTTTTTTGACTCTTGTTATTTCCTTTAAATTTAGAATCATCTTATTGTGAAGGTTCCCCCGTATCATGACCAACATATAACTTTGCCAGTATCTGTGGGAATATATGTAGTGACCAACGCTGGAAGATCTCATGATGTTCAGCCATTCACTTACACTCCAGACCCAGGTATGTCAAAACAAAGAATTCTCATCAAAACCAATAATTTTTTCTGGTTCTTTGGAAGCAATTGAAATCCAGCCAACCAAAATGAAAACGTTGTATGCTAAGATGAATTGATACTAAGGACGTTATTTCCTAAGAAGATGGCCACCAAACACTGCTTTTGCTGTTACATTAAGGTTGTCATTTCTGCCTTATGCTCTCCTGGTGTAAGAAAAGCTAGGAATGCTCTGAAGTCCTACTTTTCAGAATTACACCATGCAGATTACTTCTTAGTAAGAATTGCCATTCATTAAGGACCTTTTTTGTGCAGAAAGGTCAAAGTGACAACTTTGGGAAAATGCTAATAGTTTAGTTTGAGTCTGGCTTATAGGCTGCATTTTGGGAGAGGTGAAAGATAGGCTTGGATTGATAAATGATAAAATCACAAATAGAGTTATATGCCTATAACATTTTCTAATTTGTGTAGTCAAAAACATCAAAGACTGCTGGTTAATAAATATTTTAAATATAAATTTAAGAATTTAGGTAAAATAGTTGCTTTAGAAACCGGAGGAATAAGAGCAATTGTAATGCTAAATGGCTAGAAGATCTCTGGGTAAGAAGTATCTTAAGAATTTTTTTTAATGTTTATTTATTTTTGAGAGAGAGAGCAGGGGAGGGGCTGAGGAAGAGAGGGACAGAGGATCCGAAGCAGGCTCTGCACTGACAGCAGAGCCCAGTGCAGGGCTCGAACTCATGAACTGTGGGATCATGACCTGAGCCAAAATTGGACTCTTAACCAACTGAGCTACCCAGGCGCCCCTCTTAAGAATTTTTTGCCGTTATTCATTAGTCTCCTGAAAAAGAGAAGCCTTTTCCTAGCAAAAATAGGGAGAATATTTTAGAAAATCAAATTCTTTACATGTGCCATTGATGTAGGCTTAATAATTTCTGCCATGTTTACCATTGCTTCAATTCATTCCAGTCTCAGGCATATGTCAGAATTCGCAGTTCTTCCATATTTATAAGTTTATTATTTATGTTATTCCCAAATAGTTCCGGAATCAGTAAGGTACAGAGTAAATAAAGGTGGCAGGGAAATAAAGTCCTGGCAAGAAAAAGTAGTGGAAACAATAGCTAGGGCAGAGTTATAACTAGTCTTGATAATAGTTCTATCAGTTAATGTATCTCTCCCCTTTTTAAAAATATGTCTGGATTTCACAGCATTGCTTATTATACACTAGTCTGCTATACAAGTATGCCACAATATATGTAACATTAATGAAATTAATATTTGTCTCAGAATAAAAGACAGGCAGTAAAATTTTCAGACAGAAAAAGGCAAAGGTTAGAAATAATATATTGGTTTCAACAAAAATAAGAAAGAGAAGATACTCAAGGACCACATATTTGATTGCTTTTTTTCTAGGAAGGTCTTAAAAATGAAAGAAAGTTTTATTTAAAACTGGTAGTAGTTCAAGCACTTTACTAAATGCTAATTACTAAATAGTGGCATTTAATATTTTTTGTGACAAGGAGCTTACTCATGCAGCAAAAGCTGGCATAATTGGTACAACAGAACATTCTTCCTAATGAGCTGCTATATCATTTATATGGGAAGGGAAGAAGGAAGTGTGTATGTGTGATCAGGGTAAAGATTTTGCAATCCTGAAAATACTGAGGTTTTGCTGTCATTTCTTTGTTTTTATTGATTAATTATGAAAACATCAAGATTTTAAAGTGCTTAGCGTTAGCACTAAGAATCTTCATTTCTTAGTGATAAATGCTGATTATTAGAAATTTCCCAGGGCACCTGGGTGGCTTAGTGGGTTAAGCGTCCATCTCCTGATTTTGGCTCAGGTCATCATCTCACGGTTTGTGAGTTTGAGCCCTGAACTGAGCTCTGCCCTGACAGCACAGAGGAGACTGCTTGGGATTCTTGGTTTCTCCCTCTGTCTGCCCCTCCACTGCTCACACCCTCTGTCTCTTTCTCTCTCTGTCTCTCTCTCTCAAAGTAAAAATAAGTAAACTTAAAAAAAAAATTTCCCTTTGGTAGATTGCCAGATAAAACAGCTTTTAAGTCCTCTACTTTATAGCCTATACCAATTGGCTATTTTTGCCCACATTTAGGCAATCATTAACATATGTTTATTCTTTTAATTTTTTTCCTTCATATTTTGTATTCTATAGATAGCATTCATTCTCAGAAACTCTTAATTGAATAAATAGTAGTATGCAAACTTTGTGATAAGATGTAATGCTTCCGTTTCTGTCTTTATGATACAGCTAATTAAAGAATCTTCCCATAATTTCACTTTTCTGTGTTTTATAAAATGTGATAATCTTTTCAAGTGTATGTGAGAGAGATTAGGACTTCAGGAAAGCTTGGTTATAGAAAATTCACACTATCTCATTTTGATAATCCAGTTGCTATTGTGATTCATCTCAGGACTGTGGTTAAACATTTGAATATTCAGTGTATAACTGTAACAGCAAAAACTAGGCCTACCCTAATATTCCTAAGTCAGAGTAGAAATGGTGACTATTATACTATTTGTCTAAATATTTGAAAGTTATAAGTAAACTGGCTAATTAAGTATATCCATCCTCCTAATTTGACCAAGATACTTTCATATCAGCCTGGAAGGCCAGATTTGAATTTAGGATTATCAGGATGCTTAGGAGTCCAAGCTGGATATGGCAGCAAGAATTGTTAGAATTAATGTTACCCTGTAAAACTATCTAGAAGGACATCTGGCTGACTCTGTTGGAAGAGCGTGCAACTCTTGATCTTTGAGCTGCGTGTTGGGAGTAGAGATTACTTAAAAATAAAAAATTCAAAAATCTAAAAAAGAAAATAAAACAATCTTTAAAAATAAATAAATAAAACTGTCTGTGGATTTGTTTTCCATTCATCTCCCTGTATATCATTTGTTGGACCTTCTGTGTAGCACACTAAGATAAATTACTTCATTCTTAGATGTGTACATTTTGTCTCTTTATTCACAATTAACTAGCTTTATATAGTATCTTTATAAATAGCATTTCACATTGTCATGTCAAAAATAAGAAATTGTGGGGTACCTGGGTGGGTCAGTCAGTTAAGCGACTGGTTCTTAGTTTCCACTCATGTAATGCTCTCATGGTTTGTGAGTTCGAGCCCCATATTGGGCTCTGCACTGTCATTGCTGCCTCCTTTGGATTCTTTCTCTGACCTTTCTGTGTGTTTCTGTGCTTTCTCTTTCTCTCTCAAAATAAATAAACCTTAAAAAAAAACAAAACAAGAAATTGTAAATAAGGTGATTCAGTTCCCATTCTGAATAAGTGAGGGGATATAAAATAAATACCTTGAAATATAGAAATTAAAATATTTAAATAAAATAATTGTATAGTCATTTGAAGTGAGAGCCTGGAATTTATTTAACTTTATCATTTCAGAACTAAACTCTGTTCTTAGGCCTATTAAATTTAAAGTTGCCAGTGCACCTGGGTGGCTCAGTTGGTTGAGCATCCAACTTTAGTTCAGGTCATGATCTCACAGTTGGTGAGTTCAGGCCCCAGTTCAGGCTCTGTGCTAACAGCTTGGAGCCTGGAGCCTGCTTCAGATTCTGTCTCTCTCCCCCTGCCCCTCCCTGGCTTGTGCTTTGTCTCTGTCTCTTGTTTCTCTCAGAAATAAATAAATGTAATAAAAAATACTTTAAGTTGCCATAGTAGATATAGTTGATATGACCAGATGTAATAATAGTCCTGCAATTCTCCATTAATAATGCACAAAGATTTTTTCCATAGTTTTACAAAAGGAATAATTGTAATGCTCTAAATTCTATATGTTCATCACAGGTGTTTAAAAATTCAGTTCAACTAAATTGACTAATGTTTCTCAATCAGTATTTTTTAATAAATCATTTATGTAGATGAATGGTGAACTTTTTTTCATACTAGTGTTCCAGTGTATTTGATCAGTTTTAAAAGTTTCATATCAGTCTTCTCATCATTTATCCTTAATGTGAATACTGTTACAAGAAGGATGTTTTAAAGTTAACTGTTGCTTTTGTTTTGATGAGTGTGTGCTGCTGCCCACTCCGTTGGTAAATTTTAAAGCATCGACTGGTAGTTATAAAAACTCATCTCTGCCTAGATTTTCTGTTAAACAAATAATTTAATAATGTCTTGTGGGAAATATTCTGATGAAGGAACTTTAAGATACACATCTTTTTATGGACAAATTTAAATAAATACATCAATCTTTTTGTTTTGTTTTGCTTTAATAGCAGCAGCTGGTGCTTTGAATGTAAATGTGAAGAAAGAAATATCTAGTCCTTCAAGACCTTGCTCTTTTGAAGAGGCCATGAAAGGTACCAAGTTGATTCTTTCCAAAAATTATTAATAGGTTATCCTATATATTTTCTCTAGCAAATCTTTGGTTTTCTCTCACATACTTGGAACACTTAGCAGGGTATCTTCCATATCACTAAATAAATGTGTATTTAACTTCACTGAATGCTTGTTTCCCAAGCTGATATTTCCCTTTATTCACCATATGACCAAACTTTTTTTTAAACATATGTTGGGGGTGCCTGGGTGGCTTAGTCGGTTAAGCGTCCGACTTTCACTTAGGTCATGATCTCGCGGNATAAAAAAGAATAAAATAAAAAATAAACATATGTTGAAGTAGAGGAGATTTTTGTTTTATTTTTCATTCCTCAAGGTTAAAAATCTTAAAAAGTATAAAATACAATAATTTATGTAAAATAGAGTTTATAAAGCTTCTTGCTACCAAGTTTAGTATTTGACATTGAAATTTTGAAACTAAAGAGACCAAAATTTGAACTATTTTGAAAAAGGTTAACATTTGTAAAGTTTCTTTAGTTTTTTTTAGTTATTCTTTCTTCTGACATTTTTATTCACTCCTTACCAGAAGAGACAATGAAGATAGCTTCAGGATGTTATAATGTGAGAGTAGATTTTTTTCTTTCTGTCTGTCTAGTATTTTTTTTTCCAGCTTGCATGCTTTACTCCACACCCAGCCTATAATACATCAGGTGGCTGACACATGGCGATAGGGCCAGAATCAAGTAGGCTTTTTTCTTAATAGATTTCTAACACAAGTAGATACTCAGTGATAATGCTTTTTTGCCATTATATATGAAAATGTCAATTATATAATGGCCATTGGTTTATTCTTATAATTTTAGCCTTTATTTGTACTTTTCTGCCATGAAATTCCTGTGAGTTAAATCAAATGAAATTTAAAATGAAATGAGAAATACTTAATCAAATACAGTGGGTTTATATATATATGTGTATGTGTATATATATATATTTTACTATATATATATATATGTATAGTAAAATGCAGCATTCACATACTTAACATGTTCATTATGCTTGTCGTTTTAATTTCTGACTATGAACACTTTCAGAGTAGGTTAGTGAGGAGTATGCAGCAGTGAGTAATCTGCCAAGTTTATCTCATTCAACTACAGGAAGACTTACAAAACTATAGTGGGTAACAATAGCTAACATTTATTGAATATATATTAAGTGCAGGCAAAATGCCATACTCTTTACTGACACTGTTTCCAAACTCTGTGAGGTAGGTAATTTATTATTCTTATTTCATAGATGAGGCAACCAAGGTTCCAGAGAAATTACATAATTTGCCCAAGGTCACTTAGCTAATGTTAACAAAGGAGGGGTGCCTGGGTGGCTCAGTCGGTTAAGCAACCAACTCTTTATCTGGGCTCAGGTCATGCTCTCATAGTTCGTGGTATTGAGCCCTGCATGGATGGCAAAATTGGCAAAACACAGACCACAGGGACACCTGGGTGGCTCAGTCAGTTGAGCATCCAACTTCAGCTCAGGTCATGATCTCACAGTATGTGAGTTCGAGCCCTGCATCTCTGTGCTGTCAACACAGAGCCTGCTTCTGATCCTCTGTCCCTCTCTCTGCTCACTCTCCCTTTCTCAAAATTAAATAAACATTAAAAAAAAAGAATTAGAAACAAGCATACATATACATATGTATGTATATGTATGTATTAATACATACATTAATATGTATTAATATAATTAATACATGTATTAATTTTCAGAATGAGACCTTATTTTGACAGTTTTATCAAGTGAAATCATGTAAAAATTTTTTGAAGATAAAACATTAAGTTGAATACTAAACTTATCAATTTAATTTTTTCACTTGTCATTTTGGATAGAAGATCATTATTTGGAGATTCCTGATCAATTTAAAAAATAGTAGCTTTCAGAACCAGGAATTTTCCTTCACATATGGATTGTTTCTATGATTGCTTGAAATCAGAGCTTTAGTATAATGCCACAGTGCCATCAGAAAGATATAATTAGGTATAGTTTAATGACGAAGACTGAGCATTATAAATTACTTTTAAATTTGTGTTCTGGCAGGAATCTTCCAAGTGACTTTTTTATAAATAGCCATCAATTACAATAAGATATAGAACTTGGGATGCCTGCGTGGCTTAGTCAGTAGGTGTGTGACTCAATTTTGGCTCAGGTCATGATTTCACAGTTCTTGGGTTCAAGCCCCTCATGAGCCTCTGCGCTGACAGTGCAGAGCCTGCTTGGGATTCTGTTTCTCCCTGTGTCTCTGCTCCTTCCCTGTTCACTCACATATGCTGTCTGTCTCTCTCTCTCTCTCTTTTTCTTTCTCTGTCTCTCTTTCAAAAAATAAATAAACTTAAAAATTTTTTAAATAAGATTTAGTACTTGATACCCAAATATGATATTATTAAAAGATATTGAGGGGCACCTGGGTGGCTCAGTCAGTTGAGTGTCCGACTTTGGCTCAAGTCATGATCTCATGGTTCGTAGGTTCGAACCCCATGTCAGGCTCTGTGCTGACAGCTAGCTCAGAGCCTGAAGCCTGTTTCAGATTCTGTGTCTCTTCTCTCTCTGACCCTCCCCTATTCACGCTCTCTTTCTCAGAAATAAATAAAACATTAAAAAAAGTTTTAAAAGTATTGAAAGCTTTTGCTCCAAAGTAAATTTCTAATTCCTTAGAGAGGGCTCAGGTGGGAGTGAGTGGAAGGTAAGGTGGATTAAGTGCACTGTGTATATATCCTTTACGCCAAAATAATACAAATTAAGTAAGACAAAGCGTACAGTATAAACTGCTGTTAACAGTTTCTTGGGCATATTTCCAGAAAGTTCTTTATATCTGTAGAGTTACCAGTAGACGTGAGGGGACACTCCAGGTAGATCACTCAAAGACTCTGATGCGGGTTTAGGATCCAGGGATAAAGTATACTTGAGCCTCGAATAATGCGTTTGAACTGCACAGATACAGTTATATGTAGATTTTTTAAAATAAATATAGTATATGTATTTGCCTTATGATTTTCTTAATAGCCCTTTCTATTCTCTAGCCTACTTTATTGTAAGAATATAGTATGTAATACATATAACATACAAAATATGAGTTAATCAACTGTTTATTGTTTAGGATTCTGGTCAGCAGTAGGCTATCATTAGTTTTGATGCAGTCAAAACTAATTCTGTATTAGTTTTGATACAAAGTTTTGAAACAATCAGAAGTTCTATGCAGATTTTCAACTGTGTAGCAGGGTCAGTACCTCAACCCCCACGTTGTTCAAGGATCAACTGTATTGATGTGCATTCCCTCATAGTTTCTTTCAGCTTTGTAAGCAGTGGCTAATTGGATGAGTGTGAAAAATAGTTGAGAGCATATACTTTTCTCTGACTGGTTTTAACTATGTAGAAAGGTTTTGAAGCTTGGAGGAGCCATATATCAATCTTATTTTACAGTGAATAAACCAAGGCTTAGAGAAGTTAAGTAATTTGCTCAAGGTCACACAGCTAGTAACTGACCGAGCTTGCAACTTAGATTTCCCCAAAACTATTATTTCCTCCCCTCTAAATCTTAATTTTTACTTGACATATTTGTATTTGACCTATATGCTCCTTGCTGGCAATAAACTTTTAGTAGAGATTGTTCTGACTTTCAAAAACTATCTGCATGGGTGGGAGAGAACACTGTTTAAACTTGTTTGGCATAGGGATGCCTGGATAGCTTAGTCTGTTAAGTGTCTGACTTCGGCTCAGGTCATGATCTTGCAAGTTCGAGCCCTGCGTCAGTCTCAGAGCCTGTAGCATACTTCAGATTCTTTGTCTCTTTCTCTCTCTGCCTCTTACCTGCTCACACTCGGTCTCTCTCACTCAAAAAAGTAATAAACATTAAAAAAATTTTTAAAGGTTGTTTGGCATAAACTATCAATACTAATATTCTTCACAAATTCAAACTGATATTTAGATGGTTAAATATGTTTATCTTATCTTATGGATTTTCTGAATTGGCTTAAAAGTTCTCCCCTAACTCAGGTAATACACAGACTTTACATGTTTGATTTTTTTTTTTTTACTTTTTCACTAAAATATAATTTCCAGGCAGTAGGGCTTTATCTACCTTTTAAGTGTTTTTTTTTGTTTGTTTTTTTTGAGAGAGAGAGAGAGAGAGAGAGTGCGCAAGTGGATGAGGGACAGAATGCGAGGGATAGAGAGAGAATCCCAAGCAGGCACCATGCTGTTAAGACCAGCATGAGGTTCAGTCCCATGAACTGCAAGATAATGACCTGCACCAAAATCAAGAGTCAGACACTTAACTAAGCCACCCAGGCACCTTAAGCTTTATACATCTTAATCATCACTGGAACCCAGAGTGGTGCCTGAAACTTTCTACAGGATTATAAATACATAGCGAGAACGTAGGAAAGAAAGGTAGAGTGACATCTCTCAAGCCATTTAATATTGTTTACTGGTCCATTAAGATACACTTGTGGGTTCTGGGATACGATAGTATAGACTTACTTTTCCCTGTTCCTCCCTTCTAAATATACCAATTGAAATAATTGAAAAATCATAAAACACCTTGAAATATAGAAAGAAGAAAAGTGGACTGACTAGGGACCTCAGAACTTGAGGGCTGACCCCAAGTGAGTTTCCTGGGTTTTCTTTTTATCTACCATTTATCTGAATTGGACACCAGAGAAGTCTGTGATTCAAAACTGGCAATAGGTACAGACGGAAAGAATAAATCAATAAATAAGCATGAATAGCCTGCTCTCAAAGACCAGGAAAGGCAAAGCCTAACAGAGGCATAAGAGGATGTCTCATAGCTAGTGGCAGCAGCTGACCCACTGGCAAAATTGGGGGCCAGCTCATAAATGTGGGCCTGACCCACATTTATAGTAGCAACAGCAGAACTTGAGATGGTCAGTCCTCTCCATGCCCCCTACCTGCCAAGGAGCAGTGGGCCAGATATACAGATAGTAGAACCGAGAAGGGCCAAAATACAGGCTTCACATAAGTCAGCAATAGCAGGCTCATCGGTCTGCAGGAGTGGGAACAGCAGAACCAGGGAACCAACCCATCCCCTGCCCCACACCAAGTCGTAACACACAGGCCTTGTGCTGCCTGTGCTGGTGGTGTCAGCGGCCCTGTGTTTCCCTGTCCTTCCCCAGCAGCAGAGGGAGACCCAGACCTGACAGCACCAGGTCCTCCACCCAAGAGTAAAGGAAGATCCAGGCCAATGTCTCCCAATCTTCTGCCTTCCACCCAGTGGTAGAAGGAAGTCCAGTGGCAGAACGTGAAACAGATCCAGGGTATCCCCAGACTCACCCAGTGGCCAGGAGCCCACCCTGACCTTGAAGTTTTTGACCTTTTACCCAGTGGCAGAAGTAGCCCACATAAGTGCTTCTCTACCGCCAGCAGCACCAGCAGAGATAGAATGGGAAGTATCAGGAGAGCAGAGAACATACCGGGAGAAATGTTTCCCTTTATGCAGATCCAGCATGCCTCACCACCTACACCAGGGAGCTCAGGGAAGCATCTTCCATTCTTGTGGGTAGCACCAGCAGAATTCTAGCTGTAGCTCATACATAGCTAAAACAGCAAACAGCAGAATAAGTGTCAGAAAACTAAATTGTTATAGCCCATAGGAAGACTTTGTGCATATGGCTATAGAAAGATTTGTATCTTCATGTGGACATTAGACAAAATCATTTTTTTGTTTGTCTGTACCAATAGACCTGCCTATTTGTCAGTGGTCTCCTTAGGAAGAATGAAAGATTCTTGCTCAACTTATTCCACCCATTCTCACTTTCCAGAAGGGGGAAAAAACTTTGCTAATAAGAATTATTCTCCAGGGACGCCTGGGTGACTCAGTCAGTTAAGCATCCAACTCTTGATTTTGGCTCAGGTCATGATCTCATGGCTGTGAGACTGAGCCCTGAGTTAGGCTCCATGCTAAGCACAGAGGCGGCTTGGGATTCTTTCTCTCCCCCTCGCTCTCTGCCCCTCCCCGACTTGTGGTGTATATGTGTGTGTGTGTCTCAAAATAACATGTTTTTAAAAAAGAATTCTTCTGTAAATGAATTTGGGCAAAAATCATGTATACATCTGTTAAAGAGTAATTGTAGGTGATGCATTTATTTGTCAGATAATGTTTATATGGTTTCTAATTGAATGGTAATATAAGTTTGTTTTTAGATGTTAAACTTTTTAGGCCAGAAATACTATAATGAAAATCTGCAACATTACACTATATGATTAACCAAACAGTCCACAACAAACTAAGTTGACAAAGGTAAAGTAAGATTATTCATTGCTTCATTAATTCAACAAACATTTATTGGTTACCTGTTATGTACCAGGCAACAACAACAAAATCTGCCTTCATGGCACTCATATTCTTCTAGAATTGAAAAACAGGAGTCCGTTGAAGGGGCACCTGGGTGGCTCATTCGGTTAAGCATCTGACTTTGGCTCAGGTCATGATCTCATGGTTCATGGGTTCGAGCCCCACGTCGGGATTTTTGTGGTCAGCACGGAACCTGCTTCAGATACTCATACCCCTCTTTCTCTGCCCCTTCCTCACTCTCTCTCTCTCAAAAGTAAACAAGCATTAAAAAAAAAAGGGGAGGGGGGCGCCTGGGTGGCTTAGTCGGTTAGGCGTCCGACTTTCGCTTAGGTCATGATCTCGCGGTTCGTGGGTTTGAGCCCCGCGTCGGGCTCTGTGCTGACTGCCAGCTCAGAGCCTGGAGCCTGTTTCAGAGTCTGTGTCTCCCTCTTTCTCTGACCCTCCCCTGCTCACGCTGTCTTTCTCTCTCCTAGAAATAAATAAAACAGTAAAAAAATTAAAAAAGGGATAGCAGTTGAATATTATAGGATCAACTTAGGACATTACCAATGGTCTTTCAAATTGTCCTGTAAAATGGACCCAGAATACTTTTAAATGCCTGCCTTGTTCATGATCTGAAGTTTTGTCTCATTCAAAATTGGATTATGAATTGAATTGTATTGGTATTGTTAGAATCTAGGTGAAAATAGGTCTGAGAACTCGTGAGTAAATGATCCATTTTAATAAAGTATAGAATATCAAAAATTAAATGAGCACTTTCCTCAACATAATCAATTTCCACAGGAGTTTTTTCTAGCCAGTTAGCTGTGAGACAAGCTGAAATAAGACCAGAAAATTTCAAATATTTTTAAATCAAAATATTTACAAAGATAGCTATCCTAGTCATATGCCATATGTTATTTTAAAATCCTCTTTGTAGCCAGTATTTCTTCTCAGTATCAAACTAAGAAGTTTAACAGCTCTGCCTTCTGGGGAATTTGTATGTCTCTCCACAGGGTTTCAAAGTTGTGGTAAACTCTTAGAATTTGGCTAGATGTTCAATTCAGAGGACTGTGGTATCAGTAGGCTCCACTAAATGCTAATAGTGCAGACTTTAGATAAAAAAGAAGAAAGAAAAGGAATAAAGGAGGAAAAGTAGATATGACAAAATGGCAAAACCCACTTTATCTGCTGTGTATTACCTCTCCTTACTGTAAATCTCTATTCCTGCCGAAGGAAGGAGAAGGAAGTGGAAAATACTTGCTGGTTTTGCTTTGGAAATTTAATTGGTATATCTAACATAATTCTTAAATTTCTGAAAAGAAAATAATTTAAGTCCTGTCTAAAAGAGTAATGTGCTCATGTGTCAACTAAGCAAATACAAGTTTTCTAAGATATTAATATAGAAAAGAGAAGTCTTTCTGGTTACTTCGTGTCTTTTTCTAATGAGACACTTGAGTTTTGTTGAGAAAAATGTTCCAACAATTCTGTGGCCCTTATGAGGTTTTGATTTTATGCTGCTGGCAGCCATATGCTAAGAGCGGAATTGTGACTGAGTAGCTTTAACCTGGAGATTTCTAAGCTGTATCCTACAATGTACTGTGGTTGTGTTGATTAGTGCAATTCATAGTACCTTGAAAGGACCCTGAGGCTTACAGCTTGATAACTGAACTGCTTAAGCTTGTTGTTATCTAACCTGGCTCATATCAGGAGTCCTTCGAGCCACTACTGCTTCAAAAAAGGGAGGACACATTTTGATGCACCAGCTTTATATTTCATGCTACCAGCATAGCATCAAAAAATAGGCATTTAGGGGCTCCTGGGTGACCCAGTCAGTCGGTTGAGCATCCGACTCTTGATTTCAGCTCAGGTCATGATCACGGGGTCATGGGATCAAGTCCTGTGTCAGGTGCTGAACGTGCAGCCTGCTTAAGATTTTCTCTCTCTCTCTCTCTCTCTCTCTCTCCCTCTCCCTCTTTTTCTCTCTTTCTCTTTCTTTCCNACAGCAATGAAAACTACTGGTTGTAACTTAGATAAGGTAAATATTCTTCCCAGTGCTCTGATCACTCCACTCATATCAAGCAGTATGATTAAGAGTGAAGATGTTACTCCAATGGAAGTAACAGAAAAAAGATCTTCCCCTATTTTTAAGGTGAGCTGGATTGATTAGTGCCCCATATCTTAATCTGTTATAAAAATTGCTATGTTTTTAATAGTTTGATTGCTTTTCCCCAAGTTTCTGCTTTTTACTTTTCCTGTTTCTTTCACATGTGTTTCTCTTTGGTTGCAGTTATTGAGTTTTGCTTTTCAGAGTGAATACTTCTACAACCAATAAAGTAGTCTGCAAAGTGACTTCCAACATATATTTTGATAGGGGAGGAGTTAATGTT
This sequence comes from Crocuta crocuta, assembly GCF_008692635.1. Taxonomy (NCBI): domain Eukaryota; kingdom Metazoa; phylum Chordata; class Mammalia; order Carnivora; family Hyaenidae; genus Crocuta; species Crocuta crocuta. Next base: position 6,295,413 of record NW_027528798.1, read on the forward strand.
AGCTATTCCTGTGGGATGTGGGGTATTAATGAAACTACAGGTTCATTATTTTCAGAATTGGAGATGTTTTTTATTTCCTTTCTCCCCCAGTCTTTTTCTACAACTCCCTTTCCCTTTTTCACTTATAATTTCCCCCCATAATGTTACCAATGATCCACAAAATGGAGCTATTTTAAAATTTACTATTTACTATGAATTCATGAACTATTAGTTCATATTTATAGGAACTGGTAACTGATAATTCTAGTTTTTTGTTTGACTGTCTTCACTTACAACATTTGTTAAAAAGAGGGGCACCTGGGTGGCTCAGTTGGTTGAGCATCCCTTTTGATTTTGGCTCAGGTTATGATTTCATAGTTCATGGTTTCGAGCCCTGTTAGTGCAGAGCCTGCTTAGGATTCTCTCTCTGCCGCTCCTCTACTCATGTGCTTTCTCTCTCTCAAAAGAAATAAACAAACTTTAAAAAAAAAGATATCCTAACGACAGTCAGATGTCATGATATCACTGAGAATCAGTCTTATACCTGTTTTCTAACAAAATAATGTAGAGTAGAAACTAGTTCTGCATATACGTGTGTTTTGGGAATAATAATTTTTGAAGTATCATGAGCTAATTTAATGTTTATATATACATATTATTTGGGGATTTTTATTTTTTAGACTACAAAGACAGTTGGATCAACTCAACAAGCATTAGAAAATCTCTCTAATATAGCAGGAAATGGGTCTTTCTCATCGTCATCATCTTCCCACTTACCTTCTGAAAATGAAAAGCAGCAGCAGATTCAGCCCAAGACATACAATCCAGAAACCCTGACAACTATCCAGACACAGGACATTTCACAGCCTGGTACCTTTCCAGCAGTTTCTGCTTCTAGTCAGCTGCCTAACAGTGATGCACTACTGCAGCAGGCTACACAGTTTCAGACAAGAGAAGCTCAGTCTAGAGACGTATTGCAATCTGATGGTACGGTGGTTAATTTGTCACACCTGTCTGAATCATCCCAGCAACAGCAACAGTCCCCACTACAGGAACAAGCACAGACTTTACAGCAGCAGATGTCATCAAATATTTTCCCATCACCAAATAGTGTGAGTCAGCTACAGAATACAATTCAGCATTTGCAAGCCGGAAGTTTTACAGGCAGTACTGCTAGTGGCAGCAGTGGAAATGTTGACTTGGTCCAGCAAGTTTTGGAGGCACAACAACAGTTATCTTCAGTTTTGTTTTCTGCTCCAGATGGTAATGAGAATGTTCAAGAACAGCTTAGTGCAGACATTTTTCAACAAGTCAGTCAAATTCAAAATAGTGTAAGCCCTGGAATGTTTTCCTCAACAGAGCCAGCAGTCCATACTAGACCAGATAATTTAATAGCTGGAAGAGCCGAAAGTGTTCACCCACAGACCGAAAACACATTATCCAATCAGCAACAGCAACAACAGCAGCAGCAAGTGATGGAATCATCAGCTGCAATGGTGATGGAGATGCAACAGAGTATCTGCCAGGCAGCTGCCCAGATTCAGTCAGAGTTATTTCCTTCACCTGCTTCAGCAAATGGAAACCTTCAGCAGTCTCCAGTTTACCAGCAGACGTCTCACATGATGAGTGCATTATCTACCAATGAGGACATCCAAATGCAGTGTGAATTGTTTTCTTCTCCCCCTACAGTTTCTGGAAATGAAACTGCTACAACCACCACACAGCAGGTTGCAACCCCTGGTACTACCATGTTTCAGACATCAAGTTCAGGAGATGGGGAAGAGACTGGAGCACAAGCAAAGCAGATTCAGAGCAGTGTCTTTCAGACCATGGTCCAAATGCAACATAGTGGGGACAGTCAACCTCAAGTAAACCTTTTTTCATCTACGAAAAGCATGATGGGTGTTCAGAATAACGGTACTCAGCAACAAGGTAATGGCTTATTCCAGCCAGGTAATGAGATGATGTCCCTCCAATCTGGGAATTTTTTGCAGCAGTCTTCTCATTCACAGGCTCCACTTTTTCATCCCCAAAATCCTATTGCCGATGCTCAGAACCTTTCCCAGGAAACTCAAGGTTCTATTTTTCATAGCCCAAGTCCTATTGTCCACAGTCAGACTTCTACGACATCCTCTGAACAAATGCAGCCTCCAATGTTTCACTCTCAAAGTACCATGGCTGTGCTACAGGGCTCCTCTGTTCCTCAAGACCAGCAGTCAGCCAACATATTTCTTTCCCAGAGTCCAATGAATAATCTTCAAAGTAACACAGTAGCCCAAGAAGAACAGATTTCATTTTTTGCAGCTCAGAACTCAATTTCTCCACTTCAGTCAACATCTAACACTGAACAGCAAGCTGCTTTCCAACAGCAGGCTCCAATATCACACATCCAGACGCCTATGCTTTCCCAAGAACAGGCCCAACCCTCCCAGCAAGGTATATTTCAGCCTCAGGTGTCCCTGGGCTCCCTTCCTCCTAATCCAATGCCTCAAAACCAACAAGGAACACTCTTCCAGTCACAGCACTCAATAGTTGCTATCCAGAGTAACTCTCCATCCCAGGAACAGCAGCAGCAGCAACAGCAGCAGCAGCAACAACAGCAGCAACAACAGCAGAGCATTTTGTTCAGTAATCAGAATACCATGGCTACAATGGCATCTCAGAAGCAGCCACCGCCAAACATGATATTCAACCCAAGTCCAAATCCAATGGCTAATCAGGAGCAACAGAATCAGTCCATCTTTCACCAACAAAATAATATGGCCCCAATGAATCAAGAGCAGCAGCCCATGCAATTTCAGAACCAGCCTACCGTTTCGTCTCTTCAGAACCCAGGTCCTACCCAGTCTGAGTCGCCACAGACTTCCTTGTTCCATAGCTCTCCTCAGATTCAGTTGGTCCAAGGGTCACCCAGTTCTCAAGAGCAGCAAGTAACACTGTTCCTCTCTCCAGCATCCATGTCTGCTCTGCAGACCAGTATGAGCCAACAAGACATGCAGCAGTCTCCTCTTTATTCCCCTCAGAACAACATGCCTGGAATCCAAGGAGCCACATCTTCACCCCAACCACAGGCTACGTTATTTCACAGCACTACTGGAGGCACAATGAACCAACTACAGAATTCTCCTGGCTCCTCTCAACAGACTTCAGGAATGTTCTTATTTGGCATTCAGAATAGTAAGAAACTCTTTCTAATTTTATTTCTTAAATATTATTGGTTGAGATGGTCAGATTATTATTATTATTGGTGTTGTTATTGTTAAAAGGAAGCAAATCACAATGGTTTTAAGAACACAGATTGTAGTTAGAACAGAGTTCGGTTCCCAGCAATACCACTTCCATACTGTGAGATTTTAGACAAGGCATTTGCCCTGCAAATGCTTCAGTTTCCATATCTAAATGGTGATGATATTATATACCTGAAAAGGATATTGGGAGGATTAAATGTGGTAACGAATATAAATGAATGTGTTTGCCATTTTAAGCTGTAAACTTGAAAGGAAAATGGAAGTAAGAATGACAGAATATATCTCTACCAATTAAAGTAAGTAGTTTCCAAAGAGGTAAACCCATTGTTGATGTTTATATACCAAGGAAAGTGTGTAGGACTTACTTATGACGCTGAGAAAAGTTGTATTTTTATACTGCTTTGAGCAAACCTAGGATGAATTCCAGTACTGTTCAGTAGAAACCTTTTTTTGGGGGGCTCTTAGTTGCCTGATTGCTAGTTCTATGTTGAGTGAACACAATAATATATTTCCCCCAACAACTACTAAGTATCTTCTGATGAACCTTAACAGAAAGTAACTAATCAGGTAGCTTCTCTCTTTTACATATCTCTGCAGACTGTAGTCAGCTTTTAACTTCTGGACCAGCTACGTTGCCAGATCAGTTAATGGCCATAAGTCAGCCAGGCCAACCACAGAATGAGGGCCAGCCACCTGTGACAACACTTCTTTCTCAGCAAATGCCAGAGAGTTCTTCACTAACATCCTCTATAAACACCAACCAGAACATTGAAAAGATTGATTTGCTTGTTTCATTGCAAAACCAAGGGAACAACTTGACTGGCACCTTTTAACTGAACAAGTAAGTATTGCATTTTGGTTTCTTTTTTATTGAAAAACATTGATAAATTTTATTATTCTTACCAGATTTGGGTTTAAGCAATAATACTTTTTAGACCTTACTCTTTTGAAATATGGCTTTCTCACACGATGGTATTTTTAGGGGCTCTTGGATGGTTCAGTTGGTTAAGTGTCTGACTCTTGATTTCAGCTTGAATCATGATCTCATGGTTTGTGAGATGGAGCCCCACATCTTCTTCTCCCTCTCTGTCTGCCTCTATCTCTCACACTCAAAATAAAATCTAAGATGGTTACTTTTTAAATCTGAATAAATTATTCTGAATGATAGCTTGTGGTCATATTGTTAGTACTAGGCAGTCCTTCTGGCTCTAAGTGTCTTTGCCATGGAATGACAGAACACCCGATGAATGTACTATTTATTGAATATAATTAAGTCGCATTTCTCCCTTCCTCAAGAAATAAATACTGAGTCAGAAAAGTCTGTGGAAGTGTAAATATGATGAAGTATCATTTATAATACTGTGATATACTTTGGGATCTTTCAGGGTAAGAGGAAATGTATAAATTTTTCCCTCCCTAGTGAGTTATATTCAACTTCTTCTTCTTTTTTAGAAATTCCATGAAGAAATTCTGATTCCAAGATGTCCTGAGATCATGTGATTCCGTGAGGATTTTTGAACTGTTACTTTAAAAACAAAACAAAGTATGAAAAACTGTGATTGAGTAAATGGATAGATTTTACTCTTACTGCAAAAGAGCACACCTATGCTGCCTGTTGCAGTGATTAGCCACCATTGTTAACATCTTAGTATTTTATATTCCTAATAACAGTGATGACTGAGAATCTATTTGAATTTCCAGCTGACAGAATTAATTGTTGCTATTTTCCTAGGCGCTACTTCTTTAAAAGTATAGTTCAAATTCAAAAGCTGGACTGCTCAGTTATTATTGCTATTGGAAAATAATTCATATTGTCGTGTTTACTTTTGTTCCTCATTCATATTTTCTTACCTGCATTGTTTTAGCGAAGTAATGGCTTTTGAAAAAGGAAAGTTCAAATAGTAACTAAAACTAAGGCTGTGGTTCTTCAGTATAAAAAGCACAGCTATTGGCCAAAGTGAAGGAATCTTTTTTTCAGTTTTTATGGAGAAACTGAAGGGGTAACATTCTGACAAGTTAGTTATAGTAAGAGCTCTACACAGATAAGAGGCCTCTTTTTATCACAAAGGCAGACATCACACAACCTAGGAACAGCTGAAATGCTATTGATTTTATTTTTCAGAGAGTTGTTAATTCTCTGTGTTTCTTTTAAGGGTTTTAGCCATACCTGTGCAGAGAAGAATAATTATCTTACTCTATCAAAAAAATGAAGGGGATAATATATGGTAAATTGTGTTCTGATATCCTCCTGTAGCGGTTAAAGCTGACAGAGCAGCTTGGATCTGTTTTCTTTCTATCCCAGTCTTGGACCTGTGTTCCCTTTTTATGTTCATTTTTATTATTCTCCCCCTCTTCTTCTCTTTATTTTAGACAATTAGTAATATACTACAAGGTTTGTGACCCTGTAGCAACTTAAAGGAAAAGGCCGCTTTGGTCTGGGGTAACCCAGCAGCTCCTGCAGCACAGGCAGGGTGGGGGCCACCCTCTAAGGAGTGAGGAGAGCTGATTCCTGAGAAACAAGAAACAATGCATTTCTTTCCCATGAACGGTGCTGTTCTGAAGTCTTCAAATTTTTCCCTCTAATAAGGAAACATTGTACATTTTAATTAAAAAAAAAAGAATCAAACTAAAATTTCTTGAAACATCACTTCTCCCTAAACTGCAGTGAGTGTAATTCACTTGTCACCTCAGTGCTTTACAGTTTGAAGTGGTCACTTAATCTGATGGTTCCCACAAGCCTTAGGCTTTACAGGGTCATATCATTGACTTAAAATGAAGAATTAACTTGTGTTACGTCTCTAGAGAGCAAAATTACACACTCCAGAATTTACAGTTGCAGTTGTAGCATTAGTTATACAGTCTTGGGTGTTCTTGCCACCCACGGGATGCCTGCTTCTCACGACAACTTGTCGTCTGGACACGTGCTTATGTCTCGTTTTCCTTTTGGCATGTAGAAAGCTGTTAATACAGTTTAAGGCCAAATTGTGTGTGGCTTCTATATGTAGATAAGATGTTTTGGTATTCATGTCTGTTTCATTTTTTTTTTTTTTAAGTGTACAAAAAAATAGCCTGTTAATTAATTGTTGAAGGCTACTTTTCTGTTTGGTTGTTTGTTGTTGTTGTTGTTGTTTTTTAATTTTTGTCCTATCCTATACATTTAGTTGAACTTTGTGGAATTGTGGTGTTGGTTTTGTTTATATAGCCAGATTTTTTCCCCCTTTTTGTGGTCTTCCTTGGTTCTTTGAATGTGCTCTTCCCCTAATTTGTTTTTTCTCTTTGTTCTTATATATTCTTCCCTCCACCCCTGACCCTTTCTTTAGTTCTCTCTCTCTGATTGAGAGGCATTGAATTACGTTTTCAGTAGTACAGGCTTCTTGCCGATATGAAGGGAACTTTTCAGAAAGAGACCTACTCTGGGTCATTTACTTTTGAATACAGTTTTCAATCGTTCAAGTTTTGGATGGTTTATATCTAATGTGTGTTTCATTTTTTTGGAAAGCTATATTTTGTATTTAGGAAATGGTATACTATTTTGCTATTTGTACTGAGTGAGTACATTGGCATAAATATAGAAATTTATATATATACATATATATAAACTATTCTTTTTTTGCCACACATTTTTGTGGTAAATTTGTGAGTTTGTCTGATGTTCTACCACAACGTGGCGTCTGATAACAGTGAGGGGGGTTTGTTATGTCTTTATTGAGTATTTAAGTATCTTTTGAAACAAATGACCTGTTCATCTGTGGCCATTCCATCAGGCAGTTCCTTGATGTTATTAGTGGGCTAAAGGCAGCTTACTGTGTGCTGGATCTTTCACTCAGCAAAATGTTAGAGTAAGGAAACCCATCAGGCCATTGTGTCAAATGGTGTTTCACAAGAATGAGCCATTCAGTCTTTGCTCACTATATATTTAATATTTTATTGTTATTGTTATTATTAATTGGCTTTCTGTATTCTATGCCTTTTATTTATAATAACACTAAAAAACCACAAACCATATTTGTAATTTTAATAACGTTTTCCCCATCTTGTAATATCCAGAGCTACTTTATAAATTCTCTGAACCAAAAGCATTTTCCTCAATATATCATCTCTCCTCACCACATCAGGAAAAATTATCCAGTATAGTTCAGGTTATAAGAAGGACCAGCCACACAATCCAGTGCTTCACTTTTAAAATGTAAAACTTTAACTGCAGAGGTATAAAGAGGTGTAAAGAGCTTACCCAGCAGGTATAAAAATAAGAAGTAGAAATAAAATACTGTAAGTTTATTTCTGAGTTTTCTGACTTTTTTCCTAAGAGATTACACAGGAGACTCAGGAAGTCTATTTGCTCACCAAGTTCCAACTCGATTGTTTGTTAGCGCTGCTCTGTGGATGAAGTGATGGCAAGAAGACTGGCTTGTGTGCTGACTTCTGTTCTGTTGTTTAGCAAGAGGCTTATCATTGTAAAATGCTGATTGCCAATGCCAAGTTACCAGGGACCAATTTTCTGTTTTATAGTATCTAAGTTTAGAACAGAACATACACCTGAACTGTAGTGGCTTGATTGGATGGAGGCAGAAAACCCAATTTTTATTTTCATAAATTTTGTGGTTATTTATACAAGGGCTGTGCTATGCTACCATGTTCTTATTCAATAATGATGGATTTTTTTTAACATTGTTAAATGTTCCCTACCCCTAAAGGTCACTGTTAAGTACAGCATTCTGACTATTTGGTTACAAAACACATTCGTCTTCTTATTGAAGAGTTAGCTCAGTGGTCAGTGGTTGATACTTGTGCTAATAATACAATTTCCAGATTACTGTTACAAACAATAGTGATATATGAGAGAGATTCCATGAGCCAGCAAAGGCCTTGGAAGCAGAAATTTATTAAATTTATTTAATGGCAGAAGGACCTAAAAAAACTCTGAACCGTTTTTATTCCTTTATATTGTTATATTCAGTTGCTCTCGCTTTTAGCAAATCATCTTAATGCTTGGAGCTTATCTGTGTGCGTGCGTGCGTGCGTGTGTGTGTGTGTGTGTGTGTGTGTGTGTTATTCCTTATTGTCATTCCATGATACATCCACACCAACAGGGAAGAAAACTAGAAATCATATTTGCTTCAGAGCTTTATCATGTTACCTTTTTAATTAGAGCAGCCAGTGCAGATCAGTTTTTGACAGTCTCTTGGAACAGGTTTCTAAAGGGCTTTGTTTATTATAAAAGCAGAATTAATGAGGGGCCTCCCTTCCTTCCTTTCTTTTCTTTTTGTGGTAATATTGTCTATGCTATAGTTGAGAATTTCATTATAGTGCATTTCGTATTCATCAGAACCTCAGTTAATCTGCCTAGGAAAAATAATATCAAAGCAACTGAGAAAGAATTTATATCTGAGTCCCTCTAGAACTAAAACAATAATTCTTTTGGGCCATTTAAACTATTTTGGACAGTTGTTTTGGAAGAGTGAAATCTGTTTAGATTATTGATTAAAGACCAAAATTAAATGTTCTAATAAAGCAAAGTCTCAAATTAAACGTGGCTTAGAAATACTCCCTAGGAGTAATTTGGGCATTATTCATCATTCTGATGAAAATTCCTGTCCTAAATATTTGTTTATTGTTTTTCTAATTAATTGAAAACTTTATGAGGTCTGTTAGCTTTTAGTTTGCTTCATGACCACAGGCTTCATCCCTAACCAGTACAGCCATGTTCTGTCTGCACACTTTGCTTATATGGAGGGACCCCATGAAGACTGTATAGTTCAGCAGCTTTATTAGAAGTATAACTCAAGAGTACATACCCAACTAAGTTAGGTATATCTCGTAACATATATTAAAAAAACATTTTCTACTCTGCTTATTTGTGTCACTAGAGCTAAATTGTGGACATAATGTTCATAATGCAGTAAATATCAGAGTAAGACCTGTATCATTTGTGGATTGCCCCAGTGCTCTAATTACGTCTTTATTCCCCATTTATTTTCATGCCATTCTAGCCTCATTCATTAATAAAATTCTATTTTTACCCACTTTCTCTTTCAGAAAAAAATTTTAATATTTTATATCTATATTAAATGCTTATGGAAAAGTGCCTTTCTACCATAATAGTGCTCCTTTCTTATAATTTCATTTTTCACTATTGCCAAAAGCAAATAAATTATTTCAGTAAGCCCCAACTTTCAATTATTTCACTTAGCATTCTTTTCTCCATTTTTCGATCACCAGAGAAAACAGCTTCATAAGTCTCTCCCTTTGGCATAAGAGTAACAGAGATACATTGCTAGAATTGTTCCTTTGAGGGAGGGTAAATAATAGATTATAGAATTAGGGGAGCCTGGGTGGCTCAGTCGGTTAAGCACTGACTATGGTTAAGGTCATGATCTCATGGTTTGTGAGATCAAGCCCTCCATCGGGCTATGTGCTGACAGCTCAGCCTGGAGCCTCCTTCAGTTTCTTGTCTCCCTCTCTCTCTGTCCCTCCCCTGCCCTCTCTCTCTCTCTCTCTCTCTCTGTCTCCCTCAAAAATAAAATAAACATTAAAATTATAGTGTTTAGGCTTTATGTAAATTATCTAAATTTGTCTTCGTCTTGACCAATGATAGGTCTTATCTGAATGCTAGTGAAAATTGTATGGTCTGTGAGACTCCATGAACACAGATGTTTGTAGTTAAATTTCAGGAAGGGAGTGTTTAAAACATCTTCTCTGGTCTTACTTAGGCGGATGAAAATAAATCACTAACACAAAATTTAGATAAACCTGGTACAGTCAATTTTTCTAACTAGACAAGGCGATGTAATTCATCATAGTGTCAGAACCTATTGCGTGTCAGAACCTTTGTAATCTCTATGAAAAATAGTGTCAAAGAAAATGAAGTTATATTGGAACCCCTCTAGAACAAAGGTAATAGTTCCTCTCAACAAGCTGCAGTTGGATTGAGTGGCCTTCTGGTTTCTGTTATTTTGCCTCTGTTCGGGCTCCGTGCTGCAGTGGTGGTGCCGAAAGAGAGGGCGTTGTAGCGGTAGCTTTGGGATAGAGCTGCTTTCCCCACTGGGTCTTTCTTTGACTTAGTGGTACTGAAAACTGCAGACTTTTATGCAATATTTTTAATACCCTAATGATATTATGCACTTTAATCATTCCAAAGAAGTCAAGAATGCTGTATAGTGATGATTCCTTCTTAACAAATACATCTTAACTATTTATGCCCCTTTTTATTTTGGATAGTCAGCTTGGTGTAAATGTTCTGTAAATATTTTCTAAAATGACTGTATGGCAGGACTTAAGACTTTGAAATGTAATTTCAATATATGGAGATATTGGAGAATTTCTCACTATGGAGAAATGATTACTCTTCAGCAAATCATTTTACAAATATTAAAATGTTCAGCTTGAGACTTAATTAAAGCCAGCCCCCTTCCAGTATATTTTGTGTCCTATGTATGAGAACATTGTAGTACATAGTTTTCTACAGATAGAGTGTGACCAATGGTTTTCAAAATATGGTCCTAAGCCTACCAGCTGGCATCAGTATCACTTGGGAATTAGGTAGAAATGTACATTCTTGAGCCCTATCATAGACCTCCTGAGTCAGAAACTTTGGAATGGGGCCTAGCAATCTGTGTTTTAACAAGCCCTCCAGGTAATTCTGATGTATGCTCAAGTTTGAAAATCACTGGTGTAAATGATATACAGTAAGATCTAGAAAGGCTTTCCCCCCTACTCATACAAATAGTTATATATTGTTCTTTATGTAAATTCAACTTAACCTGGTTATCTGTAATCATTTATTGGCAATGATAATTTATTCTTAGTACTGCCTATAGAAATATAGTATATTTTATATACATATACCCTTAGTCTAGTTATTGATAATTCATTTAACTTACTTTGCCATTTTCCTACCATTTACTAAAACGTTTACATTAAATGACTGATTTAAATCTATAGGTGCAGTCTTCTATATTTCTTTTCATTGTTGTGACATTTAAGTAGCTAAAACAATTGACGGGTGCTAAAGTCTCCTGTTTATCCATAAAATGGGTACCTTGTGGGCAGTGATAACACAAGCTTTCTTTTCATCGCCTCTTACTTTACCAGCAGACCACAATTTTGGTCTGGCTAGACCAACTCTCAGAACATCATTCCTTGTATTTATATTTGTATCTGAGATATTAAATAAGATGGCTGGCCAGGTCAACATAGCACCTTATTTAATTTCTGTTTTAAATTAATAAAACTTATTCAAAAGTAGCTTGGTTTGTACGTGAACTGATGCAGAAGAGATATAGCTATCCTCAGAACTTACGCTTCAGACACGCATTATTTACTGAAATAAATATTGGACAAGACAGTGCATTATAAATCTGGGCATTTCTCCCTTCTCAATTATATGCCTCATGGTAAATAGAAACTAACAAGATAAGTAGATTTATTCATTCATTTTAATCTCCATGTGTAATTCAGTACCTCCATAATTGCTGTAATCTTCCTTCCACTGTTTACAAATCACCAGTTAATTAACTCATGGAAGAAAAATGCACATTCAAATTAAAAATAATTGTACATTCACTTTATAAAAATCACCACTGCTGTCTTTGCTTAACACTAGCAGTGGAAGTGTAAGTGGCTTACTCTACAAACTTCGGTGCTGGCAACACATAGGCAAACTGTGGGGAGACGCTCTAGGTACATTCCTCCTTTCTTGTTCCCTTCCCCTCTTCCCCACTTTGTTGCATAATGTATTCCTGTATCCAAAGAATTCTACCACGATACTATTTGACTCCAACTTGGAGTATCCCTTTTAAAAGCCCCATGTTTAACCCTGTTATCCCTGTTCTTTTTCTTCCCCAGATGAAATTTGGTTTCAAATAGTTTATAAGGGTTGCTTATTATTTTACCTAACAAACCTCAGGACAACACACACATATACAAACATACACACACCATCTCAGACGTTTGAGAGTGGCTTTGGAATCAGATTAATGAGTCCAATGAAGAACTATCCTGCACTGAAGTGTTTATGACTTTAGTAGCTTCAAACTGATTCCAGTGACGTTGAGTTAATTTCTTTTGAGCTAACGAATGTATCTGCTCACCTTGTTCCCTTCTAATTGATAAGCTCCAAGTAGCTATTTTTTTTGGACTTTTACTGAGTTTTATTCGCTTCTTTATTAGTCTTTTAATTTAACATACTGCACATATTTCATTAACCCATTCTCAGAATGGCTACCATTCTGCCATTAAAATCTTTTGATTTAATTTTATTTGCTTGAGCACACTGATCAACCACTGAACTGCCTTCTTCCATTGTCCTGCAATGAAATAAGGATTACATTTTTGTGTATATGGCTTTCATAGTTGAGATTCAGAGCACTGACACCAGATATTTTCAGTTTGTTCTCTGGGGGAATTTCATTTGCATCTATGTTTTTAGCTATCTGTGATAACTTGTTAAATATTAAAAAGATATTTTGCTTCTATTGGAACATTTGTATACTCGCAACTATATTTCTGTAAACAGCTGCAGTCAAAAATAAAACATTGAAAGTTTTCATTTTGCAGTGGGTAACTGTCTTTTTTTCCTCAAACTTTGTGAATGAATTGGTATCCATGAATGTCAGTTTTGAGCAACATGAGCATGTGGCGGAAATTATAAAATCATTAGGAAAAGGTATGAAATACAGATGTGTGTGGAGCCCTTACTTTGTGCCTGCTGTTTTGCCGGGCAGTGTAGTAGCATGTAGTGTGGCAGCCAGTCGTGTAGCAGAGCGGTGCTTTTGCTGAAGCTCGTCCCAGCCCGCAGTCCCACATCCCGAGGCCTTCTCTTTCTGTTCTCCTGTCAGTTATTTCCACATATATAATTTGGTGTTTACCAAAATGTATATATAACATATCACTAGCGGTATTCAAAATGATCGTGAGTAAACACATATATGTCTTTGTGTATTAGAAGAACCTACTAGACTGTGGGGAAATGTGTCATTAAAGACAAATATTAAATACTAATACAGATGAAACATGGATATCATGTGCTACTCCGTCATGTTGTAAGGAGCAAACACATTCTCAGCAGCCGTGTAATCAGTCCTGTAACAGAATTGGAACATCATTTATCCCTGCTCAGGACACAAGAGGGACCTTGTGTAAAAAAGTATAAAAGTAGCTACAGTTTCTCAACAGCAACATTTAATGGTCTTGTTCTCAAGAAGCGGTATTGATTGCTAGTCCTGTGCCCTGTTTCAGTGCCATCATCCCTGCTTCTACTGAGGCAATAGAATACAGTATTTAAAAGCATGGGCTCAGGTCATGATCCCAGAGACATTGGATGGAGCCCCACATTAGGCTCCACTCAGAGCACAGAGCCTGCTTAAGAGTCTCTCTCCCTCTGCCCCTCTCCCCAAGTTACGCTTTTTCTCTAAAATAAAAATAAATGAAAGCATAAGCTCTTGAGTTTGCCCACCTGGATGGAATTCGGGCTTCTACACTTGCTATTTAATAACCTCTCTGTTCCTCAATCCCCTTATTTATAAAGTAGAAACAAAAACAAAACTTCTTAGGGTTCTTGCATGAACTAAGCAAATTAAGTCATGTAAAATTACTTAGTTCCTGGTACACAGTACCTTGTTTTAGTATTTCTAGTCCTGACGCTACTTCGCTCTTCTGTCCCTTGTGTACTAGATCCCATAAACTTCTGCTTTTTCAAAGACCTGTTTCTTTCATTGTCCTCTTTCTCCAGCATCAAAACCTTTTAGGAGTTCTTCCTACTGGCATATAAATGTGCTGTCATGTCCCTTATCTCTTAAAACAATCAAGTAACTTTCTTTGACCACACCCTCCTTTCCCCCCTTCCCACCCCAGCAGTTTCCCCTCTGTCTCCTTCCATTCTCTCTTGAACCCATTCCAATCAGGCTTTCATCAAACCACTCTCCTGATATATCTCTTGTCAGAATCACAAGTGGCCTCCACATGGCTAGATGCAAAGGTCAACCCGCAGACCTAGCTTACTTGGCTTAGCGGTGTTCAACACGCTTGATCACTCCCTATTTGAAACACTCTTCACTTAGCTTTCAGGACCCCACGCTCAGCTCTCCTGCTCCACTGGCCATTTTTTTTCATTCTCGTCTTCGTGACCTTCTGTCACTGGAGAGACCTGGAAGTCAATCACCGGATCTCTTTTCTATCATAATTCATTTCCTAGGTAATCTCCTGTATGACATTGCTTTATATACTATCTGTAGAAGATTTCCAGATGTGTCCCTCCTGCCATAGCCTCTTCCCTAACACCAAGTTCCTATTACCCTATTACAGTCTTTTTAAAAAATTCGTTTTTAAAATTTACTTATTTTAGAGGGACAGAGAATCTTCAGCAGGCCCCATGCTTAGCACAGAGCCTGACACCGGGCTCAGTCCCACAATCCTGGCATCATGACCTGAGCTGAAATTAAGAGTCGGCTGACTGAGCCGCCCTCTATTACGGTCTTAATAGACATCCATCTCAAACGTAAAATGTCTGAACCCTTCCCGATCCCAGCTTCTTCGCCGAATATGCTTTCCAGATTCTTCCTCACCTTAGCAAATGGGATAGATCCAACCTTATTCAGTTCTTGGGGCACCTGACTGACTCCATCAGTAGAACATAACTCTGGATCTTGGGGTTGTGAGTTCAAGCCCCATGTTCGTGTGGAGATTACTTAAAAATAAAACCTCTTAAAAGTAAGTACATGCACTTCTCCATACCTCTCTTGCTGTCACCCTGGTCCAAAGCATTTATTGACTAGCTTGTGACAATGTGCCACAATTCTCTGTGCTTCTGACGTTGCCTTATTCTTGGTTCCTCACCTACCAGCCAGAATTAAACAGGAATCAGAGTATGTCATACTTCTGCCCAAAGCTCTTCATGATTTCCTATCTTTATGTTCGTTTTTTTTTTCTGATTTTTTTAATGTTTTATTTCTGAGAGAGAGTGAGAGCGAGAGCAGGGGAGGGTGAGAGAGAGAGAGACACAGAATCTGAAACAGGCTCCAGGCTCTGAGCTAGCCGTCAGCACAGTGCCCAACGCGGGGCTCGAACCCATGAACCGTGAGATCATGGCCTGAGCCAAAGACGGACGCTTAACCGACTGAGCCACCCAGGTGCTCCCCTGTCTTTATATCCTTACAGTACTTTGGAAGGCTCTGTATCCAATCCCAGCTGTGTCTCCGGCCTATCCCTCTTCCCTGCTCTGCTGTAGTCACTAACATCCTCTCTTCCTCATAGTACATGTGATCCTGCCTCAGGGATTTGCCCGGAGTGCCTCCCTGCAGGCATCTACACCTCACTCTCTCACTTTATCAGGTCTTTACTCAAATGTAGCTTTAGCGGGGAAGATCACCCTGTATAAAACAAAACTCCCCACATCCTGTCTCCTACCCTGCTTTTTCTTCCTAGCATTTATCACCAGCTGACGTGTCTGTTCTGTCATTCTTCACTAGAATGCATACTCCATGAGGTGCTTGGTTTTGTTCACTGCTCTGTTCCCAAAGTAGTGGGAAGGGTACCTGTTGCCTAGGAGAGTACCTGGCCCATGGGGTAAATTAGAATAAATCAGGCAAATCATAATAAATACTGCCACTTGGCATTTGTTTACTGAATTCTAGGTTATTCTTGAAAGTATTCTTTCCAGGGTCTCTTTAACTGTCCCTTAGGTTCCCTGAGAGGACCTTCCTAAGTTGTTCCATTACCAGTCATATGAAGCAGCCCTGTTGAAGGGCTGGTTCCATTACCAGTCATATGAAGCAGTCATATGAAGAGAGCCCTGGGAGAGCTCTCTTTAGAAGCTTCTGGCCAGGGGTGCCTGGGTGGCTCAGTCGGTTAAGTGTCCCACTCGGCTCAGGTCATGATCTCACAGTTCGTGAGTTTAAGCCCCGCATTGGGGTCTGTGTTGACAACTCAGAGCCTGGAGCCTGCTTCAGATTCTGTGTCTCCCTCTCTCTCTGCCCCTACCCCACTCATGCTCTGTCTCTCTCTGTCTCAAATTTAAAAAAAAAAAAAAAAAGCTTCTGGCCATAATGTATTATTGTATGCTCTGATCCCATCTTCCCTAGTCGCCGATTCCACTTTTCCCTGCATGCCTCGCCTCCATCACTAGCTTCACTGAAACCAGTGAGTGTGGGTCTGTTTTGTAGAAATGGGTTTTATTGATTTCATTTGGAGCTTTCAGAAACATACACAAAATTACAGCGAGCAGGAAGGCAACAAGAAAATATTTTCAAGCTGAAGCAGCCAGCCATCTGCCATTATGTATCTTGTAGGGGGAAATTACCCAACTGCCTGTTGGCATCTGGCCCATGAGGGTCTCTGGCCTGCCGCCCCCATTTCCTTGGCAGGTATGGGACCTGTTCCCAGTTTCAGGCAACCTTGCTTTGCAAAATCTCTCGTGTTTTCTTTCAATGCACCACCAGAGGGCAGCCTTTCATCATAGTCTACTTGAATTATACTGACAGTGAGTCACACTTCAATAATTTCAACTGGAAGTTGGAATATTATGCCAAAATTGTTCAAGGCTAATGAAACTCTAGGACTACAACTTTATCCCCAAAACTGTGGAACCAAAATGCATCCAAATGGAAAGTCGTCAGGTCAGCAATGGCAGAGAAGAAACCCTTCCAGACTGTGATGTCGCTCAGACGTAAAGGAGTATTTGCAGAAGGCTGTTGTTAAATATTGGGAGTAGCTGTTTTTTGAATTCATTCACTGTAGCAGACGTAGCGTATAGATATGTTGGTTTACTTCTGCCGACATGAAATTCGAAGATTGAGGTAAAGAAGAGAGTTTTATCGTCTTTGCATTCAAAGTATCTGTGTGTGCTGTGTATAAAGAACAAAAGGTGAAGCAAGAGTAACACACACGTCAGGCATATTAGTCACTGTGTAGTAATTCAAACCAGTATCTATCATAAACAAGCACAAATTAGTAACTACTAAACAAGTCCCTTGTGTCAGATTCAGCCATTTCTTAGAGCAATTAGTTCCCTTCTGCCATAAACCACAGAGGTAATTAAAAGGAAAATGTATCATCGAAGAGTTGGATACTCTCCAGCCAGATTTAGCCCTAAAAATGTAGCCCTAAAAAGAGGAATTTAATTGTGTAGAGGACCTTGAAGAATATTGTCTCACATCTTTCTCCATCTTTTTCCCTGCTTTATATCCTCAGTGGCTTCTTGAGCCTAACCAGGTTTTGCCATGAGAGCAGTCACTAGAACCAGTTACATTTAATGAGACTATCCAGAAATACATGGATACAGTCAATTCTGCCTCCTCTTCGTTCCTTGTGGAAAGAAAAAAAAAAAACACACAAATCTTAAAAACTAAAGCAAGTCAAGGAAGCCTGAGAAATAAACCTAGCTTAGGCTACATTTTTAAAAGGAACCCAGTCTTGTGAGTCTCATTTTCTGGCTCTGATCTGGTTATCAGCCGGGATGGACTTGCCCAAATGATGGCCCACAGAAAGGCCAAATTTTTTGTTTTTCTGCTCATCCTGCACTTCCTTTTTCATTAAGAATCCTGCCTGGAAGTTTAAGTCAAAGAGGCTACTTGGAGCAAAATACAGTGGCGTCTCGTCCCAAATATTCTCCAGGCGTTTCTTCCATCCGTCCAGGATCTGAATTCGCGCATCCACAGGAGTGTGCCCAATGCTGTATGTCAGTTGAGGTTCCAGGACTTGGAAGCCACAGAAATGCAGAGTGCCACTCTGGGGACACACAGAGAGCGGAGCTGAGTCACAGAACAAACCCTCTACAGCTTGTATCATAAATAGACACACAAGAGTTAATCTAGGCTTTCCAACAAGACGCTCCGCTGTGGGGGCCTGAGGCACCCCGGAGACTCAACTCCTAGCTATTTTCTCTCACCTTCTACTCTCTATTCCTAGCTGTTACCTATTTTAGCCTATTCAGTTGAGCTCTTCTAAATGAATAAAATCTTGAAACCGTGCCAGCCTGGGATCCTCTGCCAAAAGTGCCGGAAGTTCTATTACATAAGGGAGTTTCAGCCTCTCGGCAGCGGACTTGCCAAGGTATGTGGATGTGCCTTTCTCCGCCTCTCCTGACTAGGTGAGCCTCGAGAAGTCATCTGTGTAACTTATTCTCCAATATTAACATAATTCTCCACTATCATAGGCGGCCACCGCATTTGCTCTTCTCTCCTACCCTCTTCCGTAGAAGAGATTATCCTGCTAGTCCAGCGACCGTCCACCCAGAGGCCTCCCTCAGACTCCACTCGTTAGCTGGACTAAATCACTTCTTCAATTTTCTAATAGGTTGTGAGGCCGTAGCAGCATCCCAGAGAAGGCCTGGAAGACTGGAGACAGATGTCAGTCGTCTGGAATCGGGGCACATGGCTATACCAATCTAGGGGTTCTCTGCACTGGCCCTCGATTAGGAGACAGAGGTGTTTAGACATTTGCATTGCCAGGTTACTCTTAAGTGCAGGGGCCCGGGAAGACTAGTAAGGCTTAGAGGGGAGCTCCCTGGAGTTCTGAATCATTACGTTGCTCGCGTCCTCACACTTCAGGTCTGTTTTCAGCTGCCATCTTGAGGATCTGGACCCCACACAAAGCTCAATTAATTAATCCCCGGTGAAGGTTCACTGAAACAAAGTAACCTGAATTGGCCAGAGAATGATATTCATGTCTCCGTGGATACCCTGCAGAGAGTACATGGAGCCGCTGCCGCCAGTGGTGATGGAGAGCACCGTCTTCTTATTCTGTAAAAGAAAAGTCATTACCCCTCACGTCTCCCTGGTGACAGGAAGTTAATGAAACAGCCCCGGGGAAAAGAACACACCACAAGTCCAGCCACCTGCTATTTCTGTTCCTTCCTCCCACCCTGGCTCCTCTGAGCCACGCAGTGTGACTCCAGAAGTCACACTCGAGGGCCAGCCCCAGAGTCCTCATTACTCCGGGGTGTGGCCAAGTGGGTGAAGGCTGATACGAAATCAGCGTCTCCCCACAGCGCTCCGCGTGCATGTAGGCATGTAATCTAGGAGGCCTCAAAATATGTCCTGTGGCGTATGTGGGGGTCTCCGTACATAGAGAACATGGTCTCACGATGCTCCCACCACCCAGCCTCAACGCGCAATATCTTGCCATCCTACTTCTGCCTGATCTTCCTGCCCCTTGGGTCCCTGGGATGTGTTAAAGCAAAGCCTAAAGGCCTGTCTAAATATCTTCACACCGGGGCGCCTGGGTGGCTTAGTGGGTTGAGCCGTCTGACTTTGGCTCAGGTCACGATCTTGCAGTTTGTAGGTTCAAGCCCTGCGTCGGGCCCTGTGCTGACAGCTCAGAGCCTGAAGCCTGCCTCGGATTCTGTGTCTCTGTCTCTCTCTGCCCCTCCCTGCTCACTCTCTGTCTCTCTCTCAAAAAATAAACATTAAAAAAAATTAAATATCTACATGCACTATCATCCAGCTCTCCGAGGAGCCTGACCTTAGTACCTAACTGTGTTCAGAACTCCGCCTCAGGACAGACTGCACCCCGGATCCGGCTGTTAGAGCAGAACCATCCACCTACCCGGAAAGGTCCGTTGTCATACATGGCAGCATACGTGTACGCAAACCCCCCTATGAGCACTCGGTCGAACCAGCCTTTCAGGATGGCGGGGACTCCGAACCACTGCAGCGGGAACTGTGGGGCAGAGCACAGAGAGGTCAGCGCAGAAACTGCCGCCAGCATCGAAGGCTCAGGTGCTGGGCTGATGTCACAGAAGAGCAAACCTTTCTGGAAGCCCTTGTGGGTGCTTCTGGAGGAGTGAGCACATTAAAGAAAAACAATGGCCTTGGCCAGTCAACTTGACACTCCTCTATTTCTGCCTAAAAGAAACAAGTACTGCGTAGGTCTGAAGAAAGCCACATGCCACTTCGATCACATTTAGCAGCAAAGTCTCAACAGCAAGGAATGCAGAGAAAGTTTGCCTCAGTGTGTGATGCCTAAATCAGTATTATGTAGGAGTGCTCTCAACAGTGTGAAACATGTACCCCGTGTTCACGGATGTGAAATCCTACTGTTTAGAAAAAGCTGCACGTGGGGCGCCTGGGTGCCTCAGTCGGTTAAACATCCGACTTCAGCTCAGGTCATGATCTCACGGTCCGTGAGTTCGAGTCCCACATTGGGCTCTGTGCTGACAGCTCAGAGTCCGGAGCCTGCTCTGGATTCTGTGTCTCCCCCTCTCTCTACCCCTCCCCTGCTCACGCTCTGTCTCTCTGTCTCAAAAAAAAATGAACATTAAAAAAAATTTTTTTTTTTTTAAATAGAACAAGCTGCACGTGAGTGCACGCTCACACCGGCGAACAAATGGCCGTGTGCCTGAGGTTTATCAGGGAATTCCCGTGAGGGAGTCTTGCTGAGCCTCTTGTCCTGATGAAGGCAGCACTTGGACCATGCCCATGTTTCCTCTTTTTCTCCCTGACTTAGGATTTCAACACAGTGACACCTGGGAACAGGCCCCGCTGAGACAAGTATAGGACAGAGAAGGGATTTGTTGGACTTGATATCTTTCCCCGATATTTGAAGGGTCATTGATCCACAGGAAAGGGGGTAGAAGGGGCGGGTTTAGAACAAAAAGGACACGAGATGAAGAACGAGATTCGTGTTCTCACCCTGCATCTGATGGGAGGCAAGACCTTTGTCACGTAAGCCCCTTACTTTCGCGAAGTCTGATGGGCCTCATCTGTAAAAAGAGGGGCTTGAGTAATCTCTAGATGCTCCTTATGTTTATGACTCTGCAGTTGTGAGGGGCCAGACCTGAGGCTTTTCAGATAAATGTGCAGGTGGTTTACACACATAGATTTCGTCCCTGTGAACCTTCTACAGTCAGAGCTGAAAATAGAATTGGTTGGCTTGCAGGATATTTGAAAGTTTATTCTTCCTCTGTTTGTTCGTGGAGAAGTGAGAAGAGAGAGCAGGGGGCAGCCTGAGGCGGTCTTGGTGTGAATGAAAGCACTCCTTCCTCAGGACGCTTGGTTTCCATGTTGAAAAACTATCATACATAATACACGCATCCTTCCATAGTACGACTTTTCCAGGGGCCCTGGGTGGCTCAGTCGGTTAAACGTCCAACTCCTGGCTTCGGCTCAGGTCACAATCTAGCGGTTCATGAGATCAAGCCCCGCATCCTGCCCTGCGCGGACAGTGCGGAGCCTGCTTGGGATTCTGTCTGTCTCTGCCCTTCCCACACCCTGACCTGCTCTCTCTCAAAATAAACATATTTTAAGTAAAAAAATAAAAATAAAAACTTTTCTTTTATTTTTAAAAACCACCAGGATTCTGTCTGTCTCTGCCCTTCCCACACCCTGACCTGCTCTCTCTCAAAATAAACATGTTTTAAGTAAAAAAAAATAAAAATAAAAACTTACAAGAAGACTTTTCCCATCACCTGTTGGTAAAATGTTATAATAAGTATATAAACCTGCGGCGTATGCGGTGCCTTTCCATATGTTGCTATTTTACAGGGCACAACATGCACCGTAGTACTGAAAGTTAAACTGATGCTTCGGAGAGAAGCTAAATCCAAAGAGCAGTGAGATCCTTTCCAATTCTAAAATACGGTGATTCTGGGGCGCCTGGGTGGCTTAGTCGGTTGAGCGTCCGACTTTCACTTGGGTCATGATCTCGCGGTTCGTGGGTTCGAGCCCCACGTCGGGCTCTGTGCTGACTGCCAGCTCAGAGCCTAGAGCCTGTTTCAGTCTGTGGCTCCCTCTCTCTCTGACCCTCCCCTGCTCACGCTGTCTCTCTCTCTCTCCTAGAAATAAATAAAACATTAAAAAGAAAAAGAAAAAAAAAGAAATAGAATAATTGTCTTTTAAAAAAAATAAATAAATAAAAAAAATAAAATACGGCGATTCTGAGAAGCGGAACTGAAAGCTGCCGCTGGCTGCGGCGCCTCGGCCGCGCCAGGGTAAGACAAACGCTGACCAAGAAGGCATTCTTCAGACACTGGCTCATGGCGCATGGCTTTAACTTACAGCGACAGCTACAGGGCAGAAGGAAAGACCTAAAAGTCTGGATTCTTTGTAGCTGAATGAACAACTGCAAAAACCACAGCTGGTGTCACCTCCTTGTGCGGTCTCTAGGGTCATATAAGTCCATTTTCAATAACAAAAAGCTGGTTAGAACCAGCAGAAGAAAAGTCATGGAGTCCAGTCTGGCATTTTCAGGAAAGAGGACTCACAAGTACGGACTGCCTGGTGGGGAGACAGCTTCCAGGAGAAGGGGGGCTGGAACCCGTGAAGCAGGCCGGCGCCCGCTTCAGCTGGGAGGCTCCTACCGCAGGGGTCCGTGTCCCGTGCTTCACTCCACAGAGTGCTCGGATGCTCGTGCAGAGAAGGGGTCAAGTGCAAACTGTGAGAGATCCCATAGGAATCACTAATTGAAGAAAAAGCTCAAGGCTCACATGTCATCTTTGTGGTCACGTATATTTTTTAAAGTTTATTTATTTATTTATTGAGAGAGAGAGAAGCGAATGGGCTCGTGAGCAGGGGAGGAGCAGATAGAGAGGAGAGAGAATTCCAAGCAGGCTCCGCGCTGTCTGCACAGAGCCCGAGGCGGGGCTCAAACCCACATACTGTGAGATCATGACCTGAGCTGAAACCCAGAGTCAGAGGCTTACCCGATTGAGCCACCCAGGTGCCCCACGTAGTCACATATTCTCAGAGTAGCACAGCCAAGTTCACAATATCTATACATCTGTGTAACACCGCACCTTTTGAAGTCATCACCCTTCTTTATAGAGATGGTGCTAAAGTGGGTAAGTGACTTCTCCTAAGATCACATAGCTAATCAGGTGACCTGTCTTGGACAGTAAGAACTCAAGCATCCTGACACCCCTTCTGATGT
The DNA here is from genome assembly GCF_008692635.1 of Crocuta crocuta. Classification (NCBI taxonomy): domain Eukaryota; kingdom Metazoa; phylum Chordata; class Mammalia; order Carnivora; family Hyaenidae; genus Crocuta; species Crocuta crocuta. The sequence continues at coordinate 6,318,500 of NW_027528798.1, forward strand.
CCCATCACACCTGAAAAATCACAAGGTCTGCAGCTTCCAGCTTCTTTTGTTCTGCCACGATATCGGGGCTCAGACGGCCTTCTTTATAAGCCAGAACAGACTCGGCAGGATACTGAAAGTTCCCGGGGTCCTTCAGTGTACCTGCCGAGAGGAAAGCGACAGCTTGAAGCCAGAGGGGCCGAGGCTGAGCCACAGAACCCACAGGCGAGATGTGCCACAGAGCCCTGATTAAAGGGGGGGGACGCCATCCTACCTGTGATGTCCCTTCTGGAGATGACGGGATTGAAGTTCATGGCATACAGGTCTGACACAGTGACCTCCCATCCTTTGCTCTTCAAGGCCTCTACAGCAGCCTCCTTCATGGCATGGTTGAAGGACGTCGTCTCTGCGTGGGCCAGTACGATCAATGCTCTTCTGGCTATTGAGACACACAGGGCATACGGAGAAAATCAGTTCCCACGCAGCAGAGCTTCAGCCGCAGGGCGGCCGGGCCGGGATCCGAAACGGAGGAGTGACCTCTGTGAGGCGCTGGGTGACGCAGCCCCCCCTCGGGAGCCAGAAACCTACTTTGTCCACAGAAGCGCCAATGAGTAAAGGACGCATTCTAACGCAGGGGCTGGTTCCGCTGGCGTTCTTAATCTTAATCGGCCACCTGCATGAAAATGCACTTACCCTCTTAGAAAACTAACAGAAGGGGTTAGGAGTCAGTATAGCGGTACCCCTGTCACGGGGTGGGGACAATGTTCTGTTTCCTGATCCAGGTGCTCATCCCACAAGTCTGTGAAAATTCACCTCGAATTTTCAGTGTGTGTGTTGTAATCTTGTTCTGTTGTTGTTTTCACTATCCCACAAACACACCTCCTACAGCAATGAATTCCTGCAGAGGACAGATCTAAAGGAAGGATTTGCATAGCCTCCAGACGGAGAATACTTTTAAGAGAGACTAGAGATTCAGCAACCACGAACCGAAAGCTTGCCAGATGAAGCCACGTAATAATTACAAATGTGTGTGTACCAGAAGGCACCACAAACAAGTCAGGGAGCGGATACCTGCAACTCTTATGACAAAGGGTTAAAACTCCAAAGAATGTCTACAAACAGACAGACAGAAGACAGACAATGCACTGGAAAAATAAATCAAGGATATGAGCACACTACTCAGAGGAGGAAATGCAGATGACAAAAGACAAATGAGCAAGTGCCCTGCCTAGCCTGTCAGGAAAAGCAAATTAAAATGAGATATCATTATTTACCCAACACACTAGCAAAACAATTGACAAGCAACACTGAGGGCTATTAAGAGTGCAGGAAACTAACAGCTGCCAGTGGGAACAAGAATTGTCTTCACCCCGGGGGAAAGTAATCAGGCTGAGTCTCTTTAAATTTTAAAGACGCATAAATCTTTGATCTAGCTCTCCAACTTTGGGGGATCTTTTCTACAGACTAAAGGCAGTGGGATATAAGGCTGTATGAGCCACGACGGGGACTCTATCATTCTTTTCACTGGCATTCACTGACTCTTTACGGGGAGGATTTGAATAAATTATGGTACATACACATTACAGACTAGGATGCTGGTAACTATATAGAGTCACCCAGAAGGATATCCACGATGTATTGTTAACTGATCAAATGAAGGGGGTGTGAATCCATTATTATAAAAGACAAAGAGGGGCACCTGGGTGGCTCAGTCAGTTAAGCATCCGACTTCTGCTCAGGTCCTGATCTCATTGATCATGAGTTCAAGCCCCACATTGGGCTCTGTGCTGACAGCTCAGGACCTGGAGCCTTCTTCGGATTCTGTGTCTCCCTCTCTCTCTGTCCTTTCTTGGCTCACACTCTGTCACTCTCTCTTTCTCTCTCAACAATTAAAACAAAATTTTTTTTAAAGATAAAGAATGAGGGGCCCCTCAATGGCTCGGTAGGTAGAGCATGCAACCCTTGATCTTGGAGTCAAGAGTTTGAGCCCCATGTTGGGTGTAGACATTATTTAAAAAAAAAAAAAAAGACAAAGAAACTACATATATGTGTACAAAGATTTGCAGTATATAGTTACGAGGGGAAAAAAGATGTGGAATAATTACATGAAACTACTGATAGTTTTCTTAGCTAAGTAAGAGATATCAAGGGCACAGAGACAGAGGGGAAAGATTTACTTTTTTTGGACCTACTCTGTATTAATAAAGTTGTTAGAACAAGAATGTTTTTCTCTTGCAACAACAGCATTTATTCTATTTTATTTAAGTTTTATTTCTTCATTTTTTTTATTTTTTAATGTTTATTTATTTTTGAGAGTGAAAGCAAGAGAGAGAGCATGATGGGGGGAGGAGCAGAGAGAGAGGGAGACACAGAATCTGAAACAGGCTCCAGGCTCTGAGCTGTCAGCACAGAGCCCGACGTGGGGCTCGAACCCATGAACCGTGAGATCATGACCCAAGCCGAAGTTGGACGCTCAACCGACGGAGCCACCCAGGCGCCCCTATTTCTTTATTTTTAAGTAATCTCTATATTCAATGTGGGGCTCGACCTCACGACCCTAAGAGCAAGAGTCACATGCTCTTCCAGCTGAGCCAGCCAGGAGCCCCTTTTCATTCTTTCTTTTAATTGAAGTATACTTGACACACAATATTGCATGTGTCTCAGGCGGATGACCCAGGGATTCTACGAGCCTAGTATACCTTACACTGCGCTCACCCCCAGTGTGCTCCCCTGTCACAGCATACACCTCTACTACCATACCACCACCCGTATTCCCCCACCCTGTACCTTTTGTCCTCGTGACTTACTGCTTTTTTTAATTTTTTAAATGTTTTATTTATTTCTGAGAGAGACAGACAGTGTGAGCAGGGGAGGGTCAGAGAGAGAGGGAGACGCAGAATCTGAAACAGGCTCCAGGCTCTGAGCTGGCTGTCAGCACAGAGCCCGACGCGGGGCTCGAACCCAGAAACCATGAGATCATGACCTGAGCCGAAGTCGGACGCTTAATCGACTGAGCCACCCAGGCGCCCCATCCTCGTGACTTATTCATTCTATAACTGGAGACCCGTATCTCCCACTCCCCTTCACCCATCTGCCTATCCCTCTAGCCCACTTGCCCCCTGGCAAAGTCACTTTGTTTTTTGTGTTTATGGGTCTATGTCTTGTGTTTGTTCATTGTTTGGGTTTTCAGATTCCACACACAAGTGAAATCGTATACTATTTGCCTTTGTCTGGATAACAGCCTCAACGGGTGCTTACCGTGTGCTAGGCACTGCTCTGAGTGCTTTGCATTCTTTTCCAGCTGTCATGGTGACACCATGAGCTAGATACAGTTAGTCCCACATTACGGATGAGAAAACTGAGGCACTGAAAAGTTAAGCAAGTTACCCAAGTTTACATAGTAAGTGGTGAGACTGGAATAATGTAAAAATATGTAGACACAGGGGCGCCTGGCTGGCTCAAAGGAGCAAGCAGCTCTTGATCTCAGGGTTGTGAGTTCGAGCTCCATTTTGGGTGTAGAGATCATTAAAAAAATTAGTAAACGTATAGGTAAATCCATGCAACCATGTGCAGGCAGCAGGGCGGGGAACGGGGCTTACCAACAACATCCGCCCCTAGTAATTGATGTCACTGCCTCATTTCTCACTAACTCCTAACATTTGTGCCCACGGGCGGAGCTCCCGTGGGAGCAGCTGCTCTGCGTTAAATTTGGCCCCGCGGCAGCGTCGGGCCCCAGCCTGCCCGGGAGCCTCGCCCCGCTCACTCGTGGCGTTTCAGACTCTCCAAGCTCAGATGCCGGGGAACACAAGTTCAGTAAGGGATTCGAACTCTGTGAGAGCAATGTATGTGCTTTGGACGGTCTGGGGAAAGGTTCAGGAGCTCCTGAGGCCGCCTCAACAAATCCCTAATCAACTCCACGGCTTACTGCTCTTGGGAGAAATGTGAGTATATAAAGTTCTGATACGCGTTTTCTCTGGGACTTATCTTTGCGCGAATTCTATCAATGTGGACTGAATGAATACTGCCTTGTCAGTTTATATTCTCTCGGCTTACTTCTCAGCTATGTATATAAAGATTTTTTTTACTTATTATTTTTTTTAAAAATTTATTTTATTTTTTATTTTTTTTACAAATAGTTTATTGTCAAATTGGTTTCCATAAATTTACTTATTATTATTAACCAGCATTTCCTAAGTAGTAAAATACAAAGGCACTTGACATAGTGAGTCAGAATATCTAGCCCTTGTTTTCAAGGAGCTCATCACCGACTAGCTCTAGGACGCCGGCTCCTTTCAAAACTAAACAGGGGTGCCTGGGTGGCTCAGTCACTTAAGGTCCGGCTCTTGATCTCCGCTCAGGTCCTGGTCTCAGGGTTCGTGAGTTGGAGCCCCACATCTGGCTCCGAGCTGTTGGCACGGACTCTGCTTGGGATTCTCTGCTCCCTCTCTCTGCCCCTCACCTGCTTGTGCTCTCTCTCACTCTCAAAATAAAAAACTAAACTTAAAAAAAAAAAAGTAAGAGGAGACACAAGCCAGAAGAATAGATTTGCCAGAAACGTAACCCACAGCGGTCAGGATCTGGTATAGATACGATTGCTGAACACCACACAGTAGAAAAGCGGTCAAGGATTCTACAGACACAACAGAACACAGACCCACAGTCCATAGAGCAGACTGTGCTCCTGGGCCAGAGGTGAAGGGCGACCGGAAGAGTCATTTGTTGCCAAGTCCTCTTTCGTGGACAAACCTGAGGGGTTTTGGACTTGAAGGGTTCAGTTTCCCTTCCTGCCACTTAACTAGCTATGTGACACATCTGACGTTCTCAGAATGTCCCTTAGGGACGGCGGTAAGACGTGCACACAAAAAACTAATGACATTAGCCTGACAAGGGAGGCAAGGAGCAAAATTGCAGAGGCCAACTGTTCACTTCGGGGCCGGCTGATGGGGGAAGGTCCTGGGAAGGAACTGCCCTTGGAGAGGTTGGAAAGACAAACGGGATTCTTACCAGTGCCCCGAATGTAACATTCATCCCTGTTTGCCATGCACAGCATTGACCTAACAGAGGCCACTCTGTAACACAGCTGAGCACGTCTTCGTGAACGCAGCTCTCTCCCTGTGCTGCTTCGCCTCCAGGGTTCAAACCCTACGATGTGTGCTCCCCATTCATCCTCACTTCTCTGTGTCCTGAAATCCCTTGTTCCTTCCCCACCATCTCTTTTTTTTTTTTTTTTTAAACTCTAGTTAACATAGAGTGTAATACTGGTTTCAGGAGTAGAATTCAATGATTCATCACTTACATACAACACCCTGCGCTCATCCCAACCAATGCCCTCCTTAATGCCCGGCCCCAGTCTAGCCCACCCCCCTGCCCAACTCCCTCGGTCAACCCTCAGTTTGTTCTCCATCCTTAAGAGTCTCTTGAGTTTGTTTCCCTCTCTTCTCTTCCCCTCACTTCCCATGTGTTCATCTGCTTTGTTTCTTAAATTCCTCATAGGGGTGAAATCGTATGGTATTTGTCTTTCTCTGACTTACTTTGCTTGGTGTGATACATTCTAGTGACATCCATGTCATTGCAAATGGCAAGATTTTATTCTTCCTGATGGCTGAGAAATACTCCACTGTGTTTATGTATATACACCACATTATCTTTATCCATTCATCAGTTGATGGACATTTGGGCCTTCTCCACAGTTTGGCTCCTTCCTCGCCATCTTTTGTGTTCTGCACCCCACCCCCTCGCCCCCTGCAAGTGTCTCCTCAGCAAGTCCCCCCTAGCATGAGCCATGCTCCTGTTCTCTAGAACCCTTTCTCTCACCTGCTTGACCAGGGTTTACTGAGCACCTCTATCCACCAGGCCCTGCTTTAGGCATTTACAATACCTCAGTGTACAAAACAAAACACTCCACCAAATCTTTTTTCTGTAGAGCGTACATTCTGGTGGCCAAAGTATGTCCCCTGTTTCAGGGAAGCTGGCCTCTGTCCTCCTGTTACTCAACCTCCCACTATTCTCTGCCTCCAACCTCAGGCCGGCCTGAAACCAAGCGCTCACTAACATTGCTGATTGAACAGGACCCGGTCAACCTGCAGCTTCACTGAAGGCCAACATAGAACTTCACGGCAGGAAAAGATAAAAGCTGGCAGAGAAAGAAAGGGATGGGGATACATGGTTTTAATGTAAAGCACATCTAGATACCTTAACAGTAAAAGATAGATGACCCACATGATCATTCTGGCAGGAAGAATGAGCAATCAAGGAAAACCTGTTATAAATGGATTAAGGGCAAGCCCTCCTATCAGCTTCATGCATTCTGTTACTGCGCTCTGGGCTCCCTGGGTTCCTCGGGAATGCGTGCCTGCCAGTCAGAGGAACCCAGGAGTTACAAACAAATACTCTGGATGCATCTTAATGGCAAGACTTAGCTGAATACAGTTAATACAAGTTAAACAAGGTCCAAATCATTCCATGTTCTCTCCTCCTCCCCCTCTCCCCTTTTTTTTAAAGTTACACATAAGTACAGAATATTCTGTAAGAATGGAAAATCAGTTAATAGTTCTTGCCCTATACTGTGCTGGTGCCCTAAGGACACTGGAAGAATGCTATAGAGGGGCACCTGGGTGGCTCAGACGATGGAGCATCTGACTCCTACTTTCTGCTCAGGTCATGATTTCTCGGTTGATGGGATCCAGCTCCAAGTCAGGCTCTGCAAGGACAGCCTGCTTAGGGTTCTCCCTCTCTCTACCCCGCCCCTATTCATGCTCTCTCTCTCTCCAAAGCAAATAAATAAACTTAAAAAAAAAAAAAAGTCTCCTGGGGGCGCTTGGGTGGCTCAGTTGGTTAAGCGTCTGACTTCCGCTCAGGTCATGATCTCCTGGTTCTTGGGTTCGAGCCCCGCATCCGGCTCTGTGCTGACAGCCAGCTCAGAGCCTGGAGCCTGTTTCAGATTNGGGAGCACACACTCCAGCTCCAGCACGCTCATCACCGTATCTTTTAATTTTCCTCCAGAAGCAGGGAATTCACATTTTTTAAATGCAATAACCTATATTTACTATAAATATTAGCAACGTACTGCAAAATGTTTTAAATTCTTTTTTTGCCTTTTTTAATAGTTTATTGTCAAGTTGGTTTCCATGTAACACCCAGTGCTCATCCCCACAAGTGCCNCCCCCCTCAAAATGTTTTAAATTCTATAAGGCCAATCAAGGTGTGCCAGTGAACCAGATCTGGCCGTTGACAGTCGGTTTCTGACCTGTTTTGGAGGGATTTTTTTGCTTCCAAGGTCAAGTCTCTGTTAAATGCCCACTAAGTTTGTGGGGATGGGGTAGACCCCAGGAGCTCCCCTTCTCCCGGTGTCTGATCAGGGCTCATCCCGGGATCCGAACGCTTTCGCTTTTTCTGTTTTGAGTCTT